>NW_006408559.1:14558812-14585739 GCF_000296735.1 Chrysochloris asiatica
CCCCCCCCATTTTGGGTAGCCAGTGTCCAAGTTGCCCATCCCTCCAAGGCTGAAAATCTTGATGAGAGCAGACAGCCTCATCTTTCTCCCACCAAGTGGTTGGTGGGCTTGCACTGCCCACCTTGCAGTTAGTAATTCAAATTCAGTGCTTATCCTACAGTGTCACCAGAGTGCCTTATTTCAGCAAAAGTGTAGATAATTGTAGAATGTAAACACATCATAACCTAATTCACTAGTTGGCTTGAGTCATGTGAGGGAATTTTCGATCTCCTCATATGTATGTGTTAACTGGACAGTGAATAAGGATAACCAAAGAATAGATGCCTTTGAATTGTGGTGTTGGTAAGGAAGATTGGAAGGACCATGGACTGCCAGAAGAGTGACCAATCTGTCTTAGAAGAAGTACAGCCAGAATGCTCCTTAGAAGACAGGGTGCTGAGACTTGGTCTCATGCATTTGGACATGTGATCAGGAGGGACCAGTCCCTGGAGAAGAACATCATGCTCGATAAAGTGGAGCGTCAGCACAAAAGAGATAGACTGACACAATGGCTCCACCCATGGGCTCAAATATAACAATTGTCAGGAAGGCGCAGCATCGGGCAGTGTTTAGTTCTGTTGTGCAAAGGCTTACTGTGAGTCGGAACCAACTCGATGGCACCGAACAACAACAGTTTAGCTAAAGAAACCTTAACCAGGCCACAGAGAAAGCAGAATGGGACAGTTTAAAAGGGCCCGTGAAGGGAAGGAACTATTTATTACTTGGAGTTGAAAGCTGATTTTGTTTGGAAAAATAAATAAATTAGCCCAGTTATGATAACAAGACCCTAACTAGGTTACAGAGAAATCCTAGCATTATTGTGGAACCTGCCAGAACCCTGTCCAGTCAGTGAGGGTGGATTTGCTCCAGGACCCGGTGGACATTCCTAATGGATTGGTCCAAGGCAGTGGTGCTTCCACTTGGTCATTTCTCCGCCAGACGTTTCTCCTTCACGTTCTTCAATAGCTAATCCACGTGGCTGTTGGTTCATAAAGGAATCATTTAACTTGTATTTATAAACCAGAAATGTTGTATCTTTAAAAAAGCTACTCTATTTCTGATTTATATTTTCTCTGCATCTCTCTTTTTATGAACTTGAGCTTTGGTAAAACTGTTGAATCGACAAACGTTTTGTTCTATATATTTCTACCACAGTAAAAAACATATGCATGTAAAATGTCTTGTTTTATATATCTATTATATATGTCACAATAAAACATTTATTTATATAAAAACATATATATGTATATATATGTGTGTGTATGTGTGTGTATGGTGGTGGTGTGCTGTGGAGACGGTTCCGACTCGTAGCGACCCTACATAGGATTTCCGAGGCTGCAAATCTTTATGGGAGCAGAAAGCCTCATCTTTCTCCCTCGGAACGACTGGTAGTTTCGAACTGCTGACCTTGAGGTTAGTAGCATTGGACTGCTAAACTGCAAGGTCAACGGTTCAAACCTACCAGCTACTCCTTAAAAACCATATATAGGGTTGCTATGAGTTGGAACTGATTCAATGCCACTAAACAACAACAGAATATAAATGTACATAAAAATATATAAGCATTTATATAATGTATGTTTTATACATTTATATATTTTGTTATATTTCTACCACAATAAAAACATTTATATAATATATAAAAAAATTTGTGCAAATGTATATGTTCTTATTGTGATTTAAAATATATATAACAAGAGATTACTAAATGTGTATGTACATAATATTTTTTTTGTGGTAAAATGTATAAAATATATATATATTAAAAATATATATGTACATAATTTTTTTTGTGGTAAAATATTTATAAAAAATATAAAATATATATACAAAAAATATTTTTTGTGGTAAAAAACTTCATAGATTGTAGCTGTTTTTATATTAAAATGAACATATATAACAAAACATACATGAGTGTTTTTACTCTGGATGTTGTTAAGTGCCGTCGAGTCGGTTCCGAACCATAGTGACCCTGTACAGGGTTTCCGAGGCTGTATATCTTTATGGGAGGTAGTTTCGAACTGCTGACCTTAAGGTTCGCAGCCCGATTCATAACCACTACGCTACTCTGGTAGAAATATATGAAGTAAAACAAAATGTACATAAATGTTTATTCTGTGATAGAAATATATATAATTAAAAGTACACAAACGTTTTTACTGTGATACGAATATACATAACAAAACGTTTGCCAATTCCAAGTTTTGACAGGTACTTGCTGTCCATGCCCTGATCACTCCCAGAGGATTTATGGTGTGGTGCCATAGGATAAACACTCAACTGGAAGGTCGGTTTAAACTGCAAGGTTGTTGGTTCAAACTCACCAGCTGCTTTTCAGAAATCCTATACAAGTTCACTATGAGTCCGAACTGACTTGACGGCACTCAACAACTTAACAGACCCCCAAACCCAGGAGAGCAGAGCTTAGTTACAAGCAGCCCTTACGTCAGGGGTGGGGAACCTTTTTCCTGCCAAAATTTACAACATCATTCGCGGGCCATACAAAATTAGCAACTTAAAAATGAGTCTGCTCTATTTGGTCAAACACTTAATGAACTCTCCCCTAACGGGATGGCTGGAACTGCAGTTGCCCACCCCTGCCCTATATGAACACAAGGAGGTGTTTATCCCTGTGAAGCATTGTAGCCCTGCATCCAGCTAATTCTCTGGCATTCTGCTGGGAATTCTTCTTGCTCTGGGATGGCTGTTGGAGTGTCTATGGCCAACAACAGAGCGAGTGACAGCCAGGATGTTGGGTCTCTTGTCTCCGGAGCTGAACATCTCTGCAGAGTGTCTCTGGAAAGCTATCTTTCTGAAGCACAAATTGCCTTCAAGGCCCCCCATGTGGTACAGTTGACTTGGTTATTAATCTAAAGATGGGTGGTTCCGACCCATCCGGCGTCACCACAGAGTAAAGACTTGGTCTCTGTCTCTGTAAAGATGATGGCCAGGAACACCCAGTTCTGCTCTGTAACACATGGGTCCCCGTGACTTGGAATCAACTTGAGATTGTGGGGTTGATGTTTTGGTTTTTAAAAATTGCCTTCAAAGTAAGGAGCCAAGGAGTAGTGTCCGACATATTTCTTTTGCTAAAATAGACTGTATCCTTAGCTTTTGCTACAAACATTCCCCAAACTCTAGCAGCCTAAAGCAGCAGTGATTTATTTTGCTCGCATGCATCTGAGTTGACAACGTGGGCTGGGCTCAGCTGGGTGGTCCTCACCAGCTTTCTACACACTCGCTGGTGCATCTGAGGCTACTAGCTGAGGACTGGCTGGTCTCAATGACCTCATGGAAGGCTTGTCTAGCCTCAGGTGGTCTCCTTCCTCTTCCAGCCCAGCCTCTTGTCCACATGGATGACCAAGGGTGTTTAGAGAGGCCAGAAGCGTGCTGGTATAGGCTCACGCTTGCTTCATTCTGTGGCTCAGAGTCAGTCTCCGGATCAGCCTGGACTAAAAGGGGAGTGGAGGCAGACCCTACCCCTTGATGGAAGGAGCTTCAAAGTCACATTTTTAAAGGGGGAGAATGATTTTGGTCATTTTTCCAAAGAACCTGTCCACAGTCCAAGAAAGCCCTATATAAGGAGCTCAGTTGTGCCTTTCACACGGGACTCAAACTCCACTTGATGAGAGCTGGTTTGATTTGTTTGGAGGAAAAGCAAAGCAGACATTTGTACTGGCTTTCTGGGGAGCAAGTTGCCACACTTTTCTTATGGGGTGCCGCTGAGTGGGTTTGAACTGCCACCCTTTCGATTAGGTGTTATTGCCGAGAGCTGTCGAGTCGGTTCTAACTCACAGCAACCCTGTTTTGGGTTTCCAAGGAGCGGCTGGTGAGTCTGAACCACCAACCTTGTGGTTCAAGCCAACCTTGCAAACCAGTGCTTTATCCCACCGCACCACACCGAAACAGTTTGAGTGCAAACTGCTTGCATCACCCAGTGACCTTTTACTGTTCCTTACCATGTCTTTTTTTTTATTTAAATCTGGAAAACTTCTTACGTTCAGGACCTTTTTGAGCACCCTCTAACTGTAGGTCCCGGACCAGGTATACCTAGAAGTAGGAAACAAGCAACCAGGTGAGATGGTCTCACCGTTGAGGCATTGTTATAGATGCAAATAAGAAAGAAACCTGAAAGCAACAGAATTTAACACAAGTTTATTGAGTGCCCTACATGGGCCAGGGTCCGTGTGAGGAGAGAAAATCAAAACTGAATGAGCCAACACCTGCTGTTCAGGTCTTCCTGTCACGTTAGAGCTGTTCATTGCACTTTAGGGTCCTTCCTTTCTCATCCCGTACCACTGCAGGTACCCTCCTCCCAGTACCCCTCCACACCATCTTCTCCATTTGTTGCCATGGGCTACAGCATCTGTTGCCAAGGGCTACAGCCCAGCCTGTGTGATGCTCTTCCACCTTGATCCCGCCTCCCTGCCAAGCTGTTGGCCAAGTCCACATTGCTGCCAGAAGGGCCCTTGACCATACAAATGTGGCTGAAGGTCCACAGAGGAATTGTCTTCTGTTTGGCGTGGGCACAACTTCTCGCCATGCCAGACACTCTCGTTTTTGATCTGGCATTCCCCACGCCCCCTTCTCTCCTGGCTCATGACACATTTTATTCTCCAGCGAAACAGACAACTGGAGACTGCAGCCTTTCTCTGGTCTTTCTTTGCCTTGTGTGTGTCATTGTCTTTGACAAGAACAATACCTCTTCTCTTCACCTGCTGCTCTGCCTCAGTACTTCAGCGTTCTTAGAAGACAGGTGACTCTTAAAAAGATGCGTACATTATTTAGAAGCTGTGTATTAAAAGTAAAAAGGCTTGGTTACTGATGCCTCGGATGACTTCAGACTTCTGTTCCGATTTCATGTGTAAACCTCTTGTTATTCTCTTGTTAGAATCATGCGGCACGAGCGTGGTTGCCTCTCTGTTTTGTTCATTATCCAGAACAGTCTTTACGATGGGGGGCCTTATGGCTTCAACCTCGTTCATAGCAGCTAATTTCATAAATAGCCATTGAATGAGTGAGATCAGGACAGAGAGAGGTGGGAGATGGGGAATTCATGCTGATGGGAGGCATCTTTAGACTACGTGCTGGAAGATACTGCTTTACCACTCAGTAGCCATTTGACCTCAGGGATATCCCATCTCCTCTTTGAGTCTCAGCTTTCTCACTATCCAAGAATAATCCTGCCCTTTGAACCTCATAGTGCTAGGAAGACCAGATGAGATCATGCCATAAGAACAGCTCATTATGTACAAGGAGAATTTGAGAACTAACCCAGAGCGCTCAGTTAGTGCTAGCTGCAAGGAGTTCGTGGTCTCTTACCCATCCCATTGCTCCCGGTGTGGCACTATAGGATAAGCACTGGACCATAAGGTCGGTTTGAACCACAAGGTCTGCAGTTCAAACTCACCAACTGTTCCTAGGAAGCCCTATGCAGTGTTGCTATGGGTCGGAACTGACTTGAAGACACTTAACAGCAGCCAAAACATATATATATATACGTGTGTGTGTATATACTGGTGTGGTGCTGTGGGATCAGCACCTGGACTGCAAGCCACAAAGTCGGAAGTTCAAATCTACCGGTTGCTTCTCAGAAACCCTATATAGAATCATTATGAGTCAGAACCTACTCAATGGAACTTAACAACAACATAAATATGTATGTTGTTGTTGTTAAGTTGGTCTATCTCATAGTAACTAGGTATGTTATTGTTGTTGTTAGGTGCTATTGAGTCGATACTGACTCAGTGACCCTATGTACACCAGAGCTTAACACTGCCCAGTCCTGGGCCAGCCTCACAATTGTTGCCACCCTTGAGCCCATCAATGCTGCCACTTTGCCAATCCATCTCACTGGGGGTCTTCCTTTTTTTATCTGACCCTCCACCTTACCAAACATGATATCCTTCTCCAGCGACTGGTCCCTTCTGACAAAATGTCCGAAGTATGAGACACAGAGTTTGGCCATCCTGGCCTCCAAGCAGCATTCTGGCTGCACTTCTTCCAACACAGATCTGTAGGTTCATTTGGCAGCCCATGGCACTTTCCAAAATTCTCCTCCAACACCATAACTCAAAAGCATCAATTCTTCTATGGTCTTCCGTATTCACTGTCCAGCTTTCACATGTGTATGAGGTTATTGAAAATACCGTGGCTTGGGTCAGGCGCACCTTAGTCTTCAAGATGACATCTTTGCTCTTCAACACTTTAAAAGTAACTAGGTATAGGGTTTCTGAAACTTTAAATCCACAGGACCAGAAAGTCTCATCTTTCTCCCACAGAGCAGCTGGTGGGCTCAAACTGAGGAACTTGTGGTTCGCAGTCTAGTGCTTATCATATGGAGCTACCATGCTCCCTTATATATGTATGTGTATGTATAAGCCCTGGTGGTGCTGTGGGTTAAGCATTGGATTGCTACCTGCAAAGTCAGTGGTTCAAACCCACTAGCCACTCCTCAGGAGAAGGATGAGGCTTTCTGCTTCTATAATGATTTATAGTCTCAGAAGCTCCATATAGGGCTGATTCCATGGCAGTGGGCTTGGTTTGGTTTGGATATACATATATGAGCAGGTGGCTCTGTAAGATAAATACTGGACTGCTAGCCACAATGTTGGTGGTTTGAGTTCACCAACTGGTTTGGAGAAGAAAAATGAGGCCTTATGCTCCCGCAAAGATTTACGGTCTTGGAAACCAGTTAAATATTACCATTTAAAATATGTAATTTTTGTTTGTTTTAGTATAAGCTATTCTTTATGTGGTGCTGTGGTTAATATGCTGGACTGCAATATCGGTTTGAACCAGATGGTCGGTGGCTCAAGCCATCAGCCTCTTCAGAAACCCTATACAAGGTCGCTATAGGTTGGAACCGACTCAAATGAAGGCACTTAACAACAACAATTCTTTGAGGGTAAAAGAATTTGCATGAAATTATGTAGGGAAATATGCCTTATTCCGTGGATTGTGTCTGGTCTGCCACACCCTTTGGACCCCAAACATGAAGCAACCTCCTACACCAGTCTCTAAACAACCACCCACTCCGATTCGTGATGAACTTGTGTGTCAGAGTAGAACTGAGCTCCACAGAGTTTTCAGTGGCTGATTTTTCCTAAGTAGATGCGTCTCTATTAAAATGTTTTATTTTTATAAATAGGAGACCTCAGGAAGATGGATTTTAGACAACTGTGGAATTTTGGTATTCAAGAGTGTTATTAGTCACTGGGCATCATTCCCATATGATTAGTCCTAAGTACACACACACACACACACACACACACACACACGTACACATGCATTCAATTTTATGAGCACACAGAAGCACATGTTTGCACATACACATTCCAAACCCTTCATGCACTCATGAAACACATACATGGCACATGTAGGTGCATGCATGTTTGGTCACCCACACACGTGCATATGTGCATGTCCAACCCATTACGGGCATGCATGTTCAGGTTCAATCCATCACGGACATGCATGTACACACACAGAGAGACATGCATGTATACACAAGTTCTAGTCTTCACACATGCACCCACAATGCAAGGCATATGTGCACACATGCACACATCCATAATGTATGTACATGTTCAACCACCCACACACATGTTCAGCCCTTCATGAACACACATGAGCACACACGCACATATCCACATACCCAAACCTTCACATATGAACACACAGTCAATCCTTCATGCACATATGAGCACAGACATGTGTACACATACCCAACCAGTCACACACACATACATGTGGGCACACATGTGCACACACATGCACGTACACACACATCAACACACCTGCACACATTAGCATAGGCGTGCACCTCCACATCCACAGACACTTTCCTCTGGATGTGCTCCTGCACAAGCAGGTCACAGCTACCCATACTGACCTCAAGGGCCTGCTGTCTTACTCCAAGCGTGCTTGAATGGAATGGCCCAGGAAATTCCCTCTGGGATACTTTCATACATTCATTGGAATCTCTTGATAAAAACCTTTTCACTCCGTCTCCTGTTGATGACCTGCTTTCTCCCAGCCTCCTAGACTCCCTCTTGTCTCAGGAGCCATCCTTACGGATTCTGTCCCCATTTCTAGCACCTCCCCTCCTGGTGCCCGCCTTGCAGTTGAAAGTTGAATCTTGTGTAATTAGCACTCTTGATGGTATTGTTGAAGTTCTGTATTGGATTTTCATTCGCTAACACCATATAGTAACTGGCACACTTGGATCCAACCTCAGACTCACTTTATCCCAACCTGAGCTCCACTCTCTCCTAATTGAACCATTATCATTAACTCACTTGTTCACATCCTCGGGCTGTGATGACAGTAAACAACTGTTGATAACCCACTTCTGCAACGATGACTGCCATCGCTTGCTCACAGGGAGTCCTAGCCTCCTCTTCTAGACTCTGTCAGCCAACTCTACACTGTACCCAGGGGGTCCTCCTATGAATGGGGGCACCTTCCTAGAAACCAGGCTTCACAGTGGGGACCCATCTATACTAGTGGGTCACATGTTGTAGCCAATTTCCTTCAGAGCCCTTGGGCGCTGCCTTTCCACTGACAATCAGTGTGTTGATTTTGTAAATCGAGTGTTGTGACATGCTTTACCTACCTACTAGCAATATGACCTCCCCTCCCCTGCTCACTGAGGAACTCCAGAGGCACAGTGGTTAAGCACTCTGCTGATAACTGAAAAGCCAATGGTTCAAACCCACCAGGAGAATGATGCGACAGTCTGCTTCCACAAAGATGACAGCCTTGGAAACCCATGAGGCAGTTTGCCTCTGTCCTACGGGGTCTTTATGAATTAGAATTGACATGTTTGGGTTTTGGATTTCTGTCCAGGAGTGGTTGGGGTACCCTCACAGGCCATGGTTGGGGTGATGGGGCACGTAGTAGGTATCCTCATTTTGCCCTGGCAGATACTCACTTCCCCACCTTCGATCTGGGGTGCCCTGTGACTGCTCTGGTCAATGAGAGGACAGCAGGAATCCTCTAGGGGCTTCTGGAAAAATCCCTGATTCCAAATCAGAGACAGATGGAGCCAGAAGACATTTTCCCTGCCTTCCCTGGGGGCGCTAGTGTGCACACACTTGTGACAGAATGTCCAGGGGAAGCTCAGGGTCAGACAGTCCCAACACTGTAACAGCCCCTCCAGTGGTTTTTAAGTGCCATCCAGTTGGTTCCAACTCACATAGGGCTTCTGAGACTGTCTGGTGGGCTCGAACCACCAAGCTTCTCATATCCCTTACTTGTAACTCAACAGATCCTAACATGTGTTGTGGCCACTTTATCCATCTGGGTTTTAGATTAGAATCATGTTCTGGGTTCCAGTTTTTACACACAACTACAGTTGACCCTTGAACAACATAGGTTTGAGCTGCGAGGGTCCACTTACAGGAGGACTTTTTCCTGTTGCTATAGCGGTGAGCTCACGTAAGGGTGTATCCGTGTGTGGTACTCACCCTTCCTGTGAGCACCTCCCCTCTCCAGTTAAGACGGAAGGAGGAGGGGCAGCTGGAGAGACAACGGGTGGATGAGCTGCCCATGCAAAAATGCTGAGCATCATGCCACGTTTTAAGTGGATACTTGCAACATTTGAGCTCCCTCACTGCAGTGGCAGGAGCAAAAAAAAAAAAAAAAACCAAACCAAAAAACAAATAAGTGAAGCTCATGTAGTTCCGGGCAGTAAATTACATATGGATTTTTACTTCACAGCAGGTTGGCGACCCTGGTCCCCAGATTGTTCAGGGGTCAACTGTATGTGTATGAATCAAATACTTAGAGGACGTTTTAAAAAGCAAATTGTATGTATTACCTCATCTTTCTTCCTAGGGAAAGGTGGAGGGAAAACAACAGATAGGATTTGGGGATGCTCTGGAGCTCTAAGGGAAGCCCAGCAAGGAGGGCATTCATCACTGGGGTAACTCAGCCAGTAAAGGGTTCAAAGACAGGCAACACCAACATGCGGAGCATCTCTCTGCAGAGAGTATACAAGGGGCTCAGCAGGCATTACGCCAGCAAGGTTGTGATGATTCCTGGACTTTGTGCCCTGGTGGCACTGTGGGTTAGGTGTCAGGCTGTCAACTGCAAGGTCGGCTGTTCAAACCCACCAGCTGCTCCCCAGGAGGAAACTAGAACAGTCTGCTTCCCTGAAGACGGGGGTCTTGGAAAGCCTCTGAGGGCGGGTCTATTCTGTCCTAGAGGGTTGCTACAAGTTGCAATCTGCTTGTTGGCAACGGGGTTGGTTTGCGCCTTGAGACTGGTCTTGCCTTTGGCATTTCGCCTTCCACAGGTCAGGAAGGTTTACCCAAATATGAGAGAGGAGTCAGTGGTTTTCTATTATCAGTAGTGATTCCATGTATCTGTTGACAGTTTTATGGTGCTCAATGCCAAGGTCGACAGTTCAAACCCATCAACCACTCCTCAGGAGAATGATGAATCAATCTGCCCCTGAATAGATTTACAGTGGGGATGGGGAATATCCGGCCCGTGGGCTGTATGTTGTTGTTGTTGTTAAGTGCCGTCGAGTCGGTTCCGACCCATAGCGACCCTGTACAGGGTTTCTGAGGGTGTAAATCTTTACGGAAGTAGAAAGCCTCATCTTTCTCCCGCGGAGCGGCTGGTAGTTTTGAACCGCTGACCTTAAGGTTCGCAGCCCGATTCGTAACCACTACGCTACCAGAGAAATGATGTGCTCTGGTCCTGCCAAGGCAACTGCAGTTGCAGCCATTACATTGTTGTTGTTTTTTGTTAAATGTCATCAAGTTGGTTCCGACCCATAGCAACCCTGTATAGAGTTTTCCAAGGAGCAGCTGGTGAGCCTGAACTGACGACCTTGTCTTTCAAATGACTTTGCAGTCCAGCACATTAACGCACAGCACCACACCAGGACTCAGTAAGTGCTGTAGGGACTCATTAATTAAATGTTTGACCAGATATAGCAGGCTAATTTTTTTTTTTTTTTTTTTTTAATTGTGAACTGAGTGATGGTTTACATGGGAGAACATTGGCTTTACACCATCATTTCATTGCAGTGATTACAATCTCCTCCGTGCATCATAATTTAACAGTATTAGCTTCCATTCCCTGTTTTTCTTTTTTTTTTGGGGGGCAGGGTGGGGAAGGGGAGATGTACAGAAACACACTCAGGAATATATAATAATTTAAACAACCAAAGGGCACATTCTGCAAGCCTGCCTCCTAGCCTCCAGCACTCAGTCCGTCTTTTTGCAAGCTAATTTTTAAGTTGATTATTTTGTATGGCCTGTGATTGATGTTATAAATTGTGACAGAAAAAAGATTCCCCACCCCTGACTTACAGTCTCCGAAACCCTGTACAGGGTCTCGATGAGTTGAGAGTGTTTTGGTGGATGCACCGGAATGAAAAATGCCTTTCTGTGAGACATGATGTTATAGGGCTCAGAGTAAGGCCTGGGTTCAACACGTTGGCCTGCTCCTGACTTCTCCATCCTTCACTCCTCTATTGGGGTGTGGGACACTGTGGAACCATTGGTCTCCACACCCCCTCGGTTTTGGGGTGAGGAAGCAGGGAATATATGAACATCCCAGATGGAGTGTTGTTGGGTCACTAGGAAAAGGTCCCGCAAACCAGTCCTGGGCAGTCTCTGAAGGTGGAAAGTCTGCGTCCCTGTATCCATGGTGCCCTGGAAGGAGCAGGAATGAGAACAGCTCGAGACACAAGCTCTGAATGGGTAGGATGTGTCTGGTGTGGCCCACGTACCACATCACTGTTGCTGCTAGTTGGCAGCTCCGTGTGCCACAGAAACAAACTTGGTCTCCTCCTGCCTCGCGTTCAGGATCGCTCGTACGTTTGAGTCCACTGCTGAGGCCTTCATATCCGTCCATCTCCTGGGGAGGGGGGCCACCCGTGTTACAACCCTGATGTCCTTCTCCAGCGATTGGTGATAAAGTCTTGGGCAGTATTCTGTTGTGGCCCATTAGGTCCCAATTGGCCAATTTCGGGATGAAAATCACTCCTTAGTCTGCCCTAGCCTGTGAGCTCCGCCAAAACCTGTACATCTTGGGTGACCAGTTAGACAGCTTCCAGCATCACAGCCACACACACGCCACCACAGTACCACACACTGACAGATGCAAAGTACTTAACACAGAATTAGTTGTCAATATTTAAAAATCAGGCAATTCTCCATATAGCCCTTGCTTTTCTTCACGAGGCCTGCATCTTGGCAGGATTTCAGCATGATGCTCTGAGCCAAGTCAGCTTGAGGCAGGATTTCTGGACCTTCATCTTCCCTTTCTTGGTCTTGTCTCCACGACATTGAGGCTAAGTACTTGTCATCATCCCTAGCGCCATATTGTTTTCCTTATAACAGAGAACGTGTTCCCTTGGACTGCAAATCTCTGAAGAGACAACAGGCAGTTACTTCCTGCTTGGTCACCTCATTAGCAAACTGAGCTGCCAAGCAGCATCTGGAGGCCTTAGAATTTTCAAACCCAACTGTAACCACAGTGTGGACCGAAATGGGGACTAGTCTTCCTGACAAACTGCCTACCCCCTTCCTTGTTGGAGGAGGACAGGTGAGGAACTTGGTGATTCTTACACAGCATGGCATCTCAGTACATGGCACTGACCAGATGAATCACACTTTCCAGACCCCTTTGCTGCATGAACAGTTCATCTGACAAATGTCATCACTAATTGGTGCATAGTGGGGCAATGGATCAGGAAGACGGAGAACTGATACCTTTGAATTATGGCATTGCTGGAGAACATTGAATCTAGTGGGCTTCCAGAAGAAGCAACAAATCTGTCTTGGAGGAAGTACAGTCAGAACGCTCCTTGGAAGTCAGGATGAGCAGACTTTCTTTCACATACTTTGAGCATGTTATAAGGAGGGACCAGTCCCTGGAAAAGGACATCATTCTTGTCAAAGTAGAGGGTCAGTGAAAAAGAGGAAGTTCCCCGAGATGGGTTGGCACAGTGGGTGCAACAATGGGCTGAAACAATGGTTGTGTGGATAGAGTGGGAGCAGGCAGTATTACGTTCTGTTGTCCGTGAGGCCCCTATGAGTTAGAAGTGACTAGATGGCACATAACAACGACAGCACATAGTACGTGAGTCATGGATGGGTCTTTATGTGAGCATCACCATGGACACCTTTCACCAGCTTTCCCAAATCAAGACCTGATGTGATTTGTGGACGTTAACTCTCCCAGGATAGGAGACATTCCTGCTGGGACCCATTTGCTGGGACAAAACCACTCAATTTTGGAACACAAAACTAAGTTCAGAACACTGTAGTCATGACGGGGTCAGGGAGGACCTTTTTGGCTCCCTCTGAAATGAAGCGACATCTCTTGTGCTTTGGAGCAAAAGCGCCGTTTCCAGGGCACGTATGCCAGCGTTGGTTTCTTCTTCGATTCTCTCATAAGCTTCAAAGCACAACACGTGTACGATGTTTACAAAGACCTGTTAACTGACCAGGAGATTGATTTGCACAATACAAAGAGAGCCCAGTAACACATTGAGGCCCAGGTCACTTGACCACTGATGATGTGTCCAGTCAGGACAAGCCCCGAAGCTCACAGACATGAGCTGTTTGCTGGATGTTTGGATGATATAGCAATTCCCTGGCCTTCTGGCTTAGGGCCTGGGCTGGAACCTTGCTTCTGGACACAGCGAGTGATGGATGGAGCATCCAGGAGGTATCCACTGCGGCTGGGTTGAACAGTTTGAAAGTGCCCAGACCAGTGGGGAGAAAATCCCCCTTGCTGTAGCCAAGTCCACCAAGTCTTTTGTTATGTAGTCCAGCCCAGCACCTGGTGTCCCTATCAGTTACAGGGCAGAACTGTTCCATAGGGTTTTCTTGGTTGTCATGGTTACCCAAGTTTATCTCCAGGCTTTTCCCCTAGGTGGGTTGGAATTGCCAACCTGAGTCCTAGTGTGGCGCTGTATGGTAAGTAGTAGACCGCTAAACGCAAGGTCAGTGGTTCAAACCCACCTAATTCTGCTCCTCGGAGACCATACACAGGGTTGCTATGAGTCAGAACCGACTGGACGGTACTTTACAAGCGCAAATGCATTGTACCACTCAGGGAAGGATGCCCCTAATGAAGGCAGCTTACACCCCTGACCACAGCTTGTCTGCCCAGCTCCTCGTGAAGCCAGGACTGACTCAGGTGAAGAAGGGCTGAGGAGGTGAATGCGGCTGACCTCCAGGGAAGGGTTCAGGGAGCTGGCCCGGCACATTGCCAGGAAACAGAAACTCTGGCAAAGTCCTGAGAGCCGAAGACAGAGAAGCTTGCCTAGTGCCTGGAACAAAGAGTTAGGCGACCCTAATGTGGTCTGAATGCTGGGAAGCCTTGGGATTTGCCACCGCTGGGCTCGAAATGGGAATTTCTCCAGGACCTGGATAGCAGGGAGCACATACTGTTTAGAACAAAAGGAGTTAGCTTAGTGTTCTTCCTGGAGTCTGGTGCATCTGCCTTCTGGCTGGTCAGTTATCCAGGGCATTGTTGTTAGGTGCAGTCGAGCTGGTTCTGACTCATAGCGACCCATGCACAACAGAATGAACCACTGCCCTGTTCTACGCCGTCCTCACAGCTGTTGTTATGTTAGAGACCATGGCTGCTGCCACTGTGCTAATCCATCTCATTGGGGGTCTTCCTCTTTTTAGCTGACCCTCCACTTTACCAAGCATGATGTCCTCATCTAGGGATTGGTCCCTCCTGATAACATGTCTGAAGTACATGAGATAATCTCATCGTTCTCATGTCTAAGGAACATTCTGACTGTACTTCTTTCAACACGGATTTGTTGGTTCTTCGGACAGTCCATGGTAGGTACAGTATTCTTTGCCAATACCATAATCAAAGGCATAAATCCTTCTTTGTTCTTCCTTATTTATTGTCCAGTTTTCACATCTATACATACATACATATACACAGACAGACAGATATCACAAAATGCTCCCACGATTTGTTTCGAGGGCCCCCTCTACACCCCTTGGAGTTGACAGACAGACGTCTAGTACACGTGTTTGCGTCTCTCTGGGTGGTACAGATGGTTAAGTGCTGCATTAATTACAGAAAGGTCGGCAGGTCCGATGCACCCAGAAGTACCACAGAAGAAAGGCTGGCTAGCTGTCTGGAGGTCTCAGCTGTGAAAACTGGAGCAGTTCTACTCTGCACGTGTGGGGTCGCTATGATGCAGAGTTGGCTCAGTAGCAACTGTTGTTTTCTTTGTTAACATGATAGTTTTCAGGTGAGGGAAACTGGAACTTGGCTAAGGTTGGGTTAGTGCATGGGAGACCAGACTGTGCACCCGCTTCTCAGAAACTGAGTGTAATGCTGGTTCCACAGGACAAGGCGGATGTCTTCTCTCTGTGTCAGTAAGAATGATCCCCCTGCCCCCATGCTCTGGCCATTCTAAGCAGGAGGGGGAAGAATATTGCTCATTTAAAACAAAGTGCTGTCCTGAAAAAAACACTCAGGTGCTTAGAGGAGACCAAAGTGATTGACCTCCCTGGGGCTATTTAAAAGGTACCAAATAAGCAATCAGACAGCCAACCAAATAAACAATCAGACAGCCAACCAACCAGCTAACCAACCAACCAGTCAGCCAACCAACCAACCAATAACCAATCAACCAACCAACCAACCAACCAGTCAACCAACCAGCTAACCAGCTAATGAACCCGACAACCAACCAACCAGGCAACCAATTAACCAACCAGACAACCTGAGAGCCAGACAACCAGACAACAAATCAACCAATTAACCAAACAAACAAGATAGCCAACCAACCAACCAACCAGACAACCAACCAACCAGTCAACCAGACAACCAAACAAACAACCAATCAACCAAGGAACCAAACAAACAAACAACCAGACCAACAAACAGGCAACCAGATAACCAACCAACCAATTGCTGTTGAGTTGATCCCAACTCTTGGTGATTCCATGTGTATCAGAGTAGAACTATACTCCATGAGTTTGTTTGTTTGTTTTCCTTTTTATTATTTTTTAAATTTTGGTGAAAATATACACAACAAAGCTTACACCCATTCAACAGTTTTTACCTGTACAGGTAAAAATTTCATTGACAATGAAATGACCCTATTGTTTCACCACCTTTAACTTAGACTCTGTCCCTTAAAGGTCTTCTGTGTGTTTTAAAGTTACTGTGGTCATTTCCATAGTTACTATGGTCGTTTCCATAGTTACTGAGGTCGTTTCCACAGTTACTGCGGTCGTTTCCACAGTTACTGTGGTCGTTTCCATAGTTACTGTGGTCGTTTCCATAGTTACTGCGGTCGTTTCCATAGTTACTGCGGTCGTTTCCATAGTTACTGTGGTCGTTTCCACAGTTACTGTGGTCGTTTCCATAGTTACTGTGGTCGTTTCATTTTCATTGCAGTGCTCAAGGCAGATCTTTTCGTATTGCACTGCATTTTTGTTTAGTTTAGAGATGGCTTCATGGAATATCTTTGGGTGAAGGTTTAAAAGTTGTTTCTAGGCAGTAGATTCAGGGGTCAATGCCACATTTTCCTTCTTTTGTTCAGGATCTGTTTGTTGGGTCCTTATGTGGAAATGTTCAGTAATGGTAGCAGGGCACCATCTATTTCTTCAGGTCTCATGGCAAAGGAAGTTCACGGAAGCAATGGGATCTGCAGTTCATTTCTTCACATAATCCTTGGGTATTCTTCCTCTGTGCTCCAAGGTGTGTCTGGATGGACTCAGCAGCCCAGTGCTTTAACCATTTGCTCTACCCAGTTGCATCAGCTCCTTCCTTGTGTTTATTCATGTATTTTTCACCCACTAGCTACTCCCAGAGAGGAAGATGAGACTTGCTGCTGCTGTAAAGACTGGCATCCTCAGAAAGCCTACGCAGGGTCCTTATGAGTTGCAATCGACACGATGGCATTAGGTTTTATTCTTTGGGTTTAATATAGCTAAATGCTTTTTTGGATCTAATCATAGAGGTAATAGATTTATATATCTGCTGCTTACGATAAAAATTGTGACTTCTTTTGATTTGTCCTATAATGGATTCAAATTCTGTTTCTTACAATGTGTAATCTCCCCCTTTATTGCCCTACAAGATTTCCCAAAGGCAGAGTCTAAGTGATGTTAGAGGTTTATCTGTTGGTGTCTGACTTCGGGACTCTGCCACGTCTTCGTTTCTACAACTGCCACGATAGAGTACCACATTGTGGGTCCCTTACAAGAACAACCACTTTTTGACTCAGCATGCCAGAGCATGGCAGACCTCAGAGATGTTGCAGTTCTGGCCAATATCGCAATAAAGTGAGTCACATGAATGTTTTGGTTTTCAGTACTTATAAAAGTTATGTTGACATTAGATTTCTGTCTATGAAATTTGCCATGTTGTTGTTGTGAAATGCCATCGAGTCGGTTCCAGCTCATGGCAACCTTATATAGGTTTTCTGAGGAGCAGCTGGTGGGTTTGAACTGCCGACCTTGTAGTTTAAACTGACTTTGTGATGGAGTGCTTATCTTACAGCACCACACCAGGTCTCCTATGTAGTGTGCCACAGCATTCTGAAAACGTTTGAAATATACTCATGTTATTGGAATCAGTTTTTAAAACAA
This sequence comes from Chrysochloris asiatica, assembly GCF_000296735.1. Lineage (NCBI taxonomy): Eukaryota > Metazoa > Chordata > Mammalia > Afrosoricida > Chrysochloridae > Chrysochloris > Chrysochloris asiatica. Next base: position 14,576,458 of record NW_006408559.1, read on the forward strand.
ACACAATATCTGTAAAGCGTGATAAAATGAGGTGGGTATGCCTGTGTTCAGAATTCAGGGTGTCAGCAGGGACATGCTCTCTCAAAAGTTTCCAGGGGAAGAGCCTTCTTTGTATTTCCCAGCTTCAGGTGGCCCCATGTGCCCATTGGCTTACAAGTTCACAGCCTTTCTTCCCAGGGCCTTTGTCCCCTCTGTGCCTTGTTTCTGTGACAAAGGCCAGCACCCATGCTTGATTAATTCCTACTCCATTCCAACGTGACCTCATTCTAACTGAAAACAAGTTCAAAGATCCCATCTCTAATGAGATCATGTTTACAGGTACTGGGGTCAGGACTTAACAGAATCATTTTGGAGAACAAATTCAACCCATGACAACCTCTTTACAAGGCAAACACCTCTCCCAAGCAGGGGCAACTTCAAAAGCTGGGCCAGCGATGGCATCTTGCTCTGTAGACCAGGTGGTGTCCCTCAGTGCTGAACCCCAGGTGCAGGGTCAGACCTGGTGGGGATGAGAAGCAGCAGGGAGGCCTGGGGAGACTGCTCACTGCCTCTCAGCTCCAGGGTCTGCTGCTGCCAAAGCCTGATCATCCACAGGAGCCAGAAATCAGTATTGGAAGGTCATGTGTCTTGATTGGTTGTTCCTAAGTGAGAAACTATTCAGGGCACTCATTGGATGAACAAAACACACCTGTGGCCCAGTCATGATGCCAAGGACAACCTGAGGGTACTTTAGCCTTTGACCCAGAGCCCCCATCACCCTGGCCTTCTTCATAGTGGATCTTTGTGTAAAGTATGGGCAGATGGAGCTTGAAAACTTCCACATCACGATAGACTGCTACACCCCTGCCCTCTGCACGCACACTGTGGACATTCTGGGTTCAAATGGACCCTCAGGACATGAATGAAAGCTCACTTGGGGTGTGACTGTGGCAAAGATAAGGACAATCGTCTGTAGCACTGTCCGGCTTGAAAACCCCATGCCTGGCCCTAGCTGGATGTGCTGATAGCACACTATAGGTAGTCATGCATCCTAGAAAATAGACCCAAGTGCTGCCTCCTTGTTGTTAGGTGCTGAGTTGGTTCCAGTGCATAGAGACCTCTGTGTCCAACAGGAAGACCACTGCTGGGTCCTGTCTTCAAAACTGCTGCTATATTTGAGCCCATTGGGTAGCCACCCTGCCGGTCTGTCTCATGAAAGGCCTTCCTCTTTTCGTTGACCAAGCATGGTGTCCTTGTCTAGTGACTGCTTCCTCTTGACAACATGTCCAAAGTACAGCTCCTTACAATCTGTATAAATTAGGTCGCGTTCCTTTAACCTCTTCCTGCCTCAGTTTCCTCATCTATAAAATGGGGATAAGGATGGTCACTGAACTTGTAAGGACGTTCTAAGGATTAGAGAAAATGTATACAAAGTTCTGGACCCTGAGTACTAAACAAATGCTTTATGCCATAGTATTCTGGTGTGGCGCTATAAGATAAGCACAGGACTGCCAGGTCAGTTTGAACCAAGAGGTCAGCAGTTCAAACTCACCAGTCGCTCCTTGGAAACCCTATACAGGGTCACTATGAATTGGGACCTACTTGGTGGCACTTAACAACAGTAATTACTAAGCTAAGTTTCCAATTTTTCCTCACTGAGAACTGGGGTTTTGTTGAGGAGAATGTCAAGGAGAGAGGTGAGGGTAGAGTCTGGAGCTGGGGAGACGCTCATGATGTGTGTGGGAGTCTTGACGAAGAGTGGAAGGTCCTTGGTGTCCCTGGAGTAGACGGGAGCGCTGCGAGTGACCCAGCGGAGGAGGCGGGGGTTGGTGACACACACCTCTGAGCTCAGCTTTAGGAATCCTCTGTGTTTGAAGTCTGTGGGCCTGGTTTCTGCCTTTCCTACAACTACTGTCTCTGTAACCTTGGGCACGTCATTGATCATTAGGGGTGTCACCTCTTTCTTTTGTCAAATGGGGACACCATCTGCCTCCCCCTCTCCTGGAGCCATGTGAAGATCCATTGCAGTGTTGTGTGGGGAACCTTTCTGGGATGCTCCAGGGATTCATCGCAGTAGGTTCATTGTCACCGCCTCGATGGGACATGGTAAGGTCAGAGATGATGGCATGTCCCGGGAACTGTCATAAAATAAGAACATGTAGTTTTTATTATTAATAACTGCTGGCTGGTCCCCTGAGGCCCAGGAGCCTAGTGATGGACACACATTCTCTGTGGTGGAGACCCCTCCATGAGCTTTGAGGAAAGGGAAAACCTGGGACTCTCCCCACCATCACAGACACAAACTCCACCAGGGTCTCAGCACATTCCTCATGGGGTGGTCTGCCTGTACCCTCCTAGTTCATCCTTTGACCTGGGAACATATTGCCTCAAGGGCAGGTAGGTCATCATGAGTCCTAGGCACCCCTTGAGGGGGCGCCACTGAGCTGTTTATATTCACCACTATGGCTTCCATCTCTGCTGTGAGAGATCAGTCAGCAAATTACAACTGTTTTCTGTGGCTTTCCAAAGTACAAGAAGGGAGATAGCGCCTTGTATTTTTGGTTCATAAACTCTCTGATGGTTCAAACTTTGCACATCTGTATCAACTAGATGTAGTTTGCTCTGGGGGTGGGCACAGACTTTCTGAGCCTCCGTCCCTCCCTTCACTCGGCTGCCCCCTCTGGTTTCTCCCAGCTTCCTGCTGCTTCTCTTCATTCCACCATTTTGTTTGACTCTCCACCAAGTTCCTTGAGCTCTTCTTCCTGTTGCGTGTCTCCTCCTCACTCTCCGCATCATTCCTACCTCACCTTTCTCCCTTCCCAGTACACAGATCCCCTTCTCTCTTCCACACACTTCCTCTACTTTCTGGATCCTGGGCTGGGGTACAAACCACATTGGGTGACACACTCAGGGTGACAACAAAAAGAAGTGTCTATAAAATTGTGTGCTGTTTTTCAGCAGAAATTTATATATTTTAAGTAAAAATACCCCTGTAGTTATAAAAACAAGAATATTTCCTGTAAGCTTAGCTTGTTTTTGTTGTTGTTAGGTGCCATCTGGTCGATGCTGATTCATAATGACAGAACAAAACATGGCCCGGTCCTGTACCATCCTCACAATTGTTGCTACACTTGAGCCCATTACTGCTACCATGGTGCCAATCCATCTCATTGGGAGTCTTCAGCTTTTTCTCTGACCATACACTTTACCGAGCATGATGGCCTTCCCCAGGGACTGGTTCCTTCTGATAACATGTCCCAAGTATGAGAGACGAAGTCTCGCGTTGCTAGCTTCTGAGGCGCATTCTGACTGTACTTCTTCTAACAGATACATTTTTTTATTCTTTTGGTTGTCCATGATACTTGTAATATTTTCCTCCAACACCATAACTCAAATGCATCCATTCTTCTATGGGCTTCCTTATTCACTGTCCAACTTTAACATGCATATGAAGCTACTGAAAATAATTATGGCTTTTGGGTCAGGCTCACCTCAGTCCTCAGACTGACATCTTTACTCTTGAATACTGGAAAAGTCTTGTGCAGCAGATTTGCCTAATATAACATGTCATTTGATTTCTTGACTGCTGCTTCCATGAATGTTGATAGTGGATCCAAGCAAAATGAAGTATTTGACAACCTTTATCTTTTCTCCATTTATCACAATGCTATTTATTTATTGGGCCAGTAGTGAGGATTTTTGTTTTTTTGTTTTTCACATTGAGGTGCAACCCATACCAAAGGCTGTGATCTTTGCTGTTCATCAGTAAGCATTCTAATTCTGTTCGCTTTCAGCAAGCATTCTAATCCTGTTCGCTTTCAGCAAGCAAGGGCATCATCTGCATATTGCAAGCATGTATCAATACCTGTCTCCAAAGATCCTCGGTGGCACTGTGGGTCTAGTGTTGGGCAGCTAACCACAAGGTTGGCTGTTGAAACCCAACAGCAAGTGGATGGGAGGAAGATGAGGCTGTCTGCCCCTATAAAGGTTCCCAGTCTTGGAATTCCCTACTCTGTCATTTAGAGTCTCCATATGGTAGTCAGGTGCTTAATGGGCTCTGGTCAGAGCTGTCATTTTTACCCAATTGCAATGACTCTTCGAATCATGTGATCTTGTCTGCACGCTCTGGTGTTTTTGAGGCTGCCTGAATTTTTATACTCCCTGATTTTGTCAAGTCTTCTGGTGTTTTAACTACAAGATTGTGGTATTTATGAACCTATATAACTGTTTTGAAAATTAAGTAGTAATTAAAATAAAAGAAGGAAGGCTCCTCAGAAACTCTAACAAGGTCGCTATGGATCGGAACCGTCTCAGTGGCACTTAACAATAGCAACAACATTTATAAAACAATTTTGTTAAAAGTATTCATATAATCTAAGAAATACTACCCTTAAGCAACCGACACCTATATTTACCACATATTATTCTATGATTGAAATGGATACGAAGCTTCACTAAGGGTCCTGCTTGGTCTGGTGTGAGAGGAGGTCCACAGGAAGGGCATCATGAGTTACTGTACTCAGTGACCCCAACCTAGTGACACCCCTGTCTGGGTGAGACTCTTGGCTCACTTCTGTTCATTTTCAGTCTAGAATTCTGGGCCAGCCTCTGATCTGTTTGGCAGCCTCCCTGCTCCCTGAAGATGGCTGTGGACCCAAACTTGAATCCACAGGGTCTGGTGGGTGGCTGCTCCTTCGTGGTCAGCTCTTCGTTTATGACTCTTTGCGTTTGTTAGCTGATTTTTGATGCCCTGACCTGGGACCCCACCCCAAGCAGGGGACTGGTGATAGTAGAAGTCGGAGGGAGGGACAGAGAGGCAGGGAGGGACAGAGAGGGAGGGAGGGACAGAGAGGGAAGGAATATTTCCTGTCCTTGGTGGGAGGCTTCCTCCCTCCTTTTTCACCAGAGTGGGCATTTAAGAGATTTTCAAACTGTGGTTGGTTTTGCCCCCAGTTCATGGCAATTCCAGGCCTAGTATGGCGCTGTAGGATCAGCACTGAATGCTAACCACAAGGTTGGTGGTTCAAACGCAGCAGCCGCTCCTTGGAAACCCTACACAAGGTCATTATGGGTCAGACCCTACCCAGTCCTGCCTCATCTCTTCATCAGCACTCTTGGCATCCATTGGATTTTCAGTGGCTGCTTTTCAGCCAAGTCTTTCCTTCTCTTCTGTCTTAGTCTGGAAGCCCTACTGAAATCTGTTCATTGACAAACGGATGGTGGTGGAGCATGAAGGGCATTGACCAGGAATAGAACCCAAATCTCCTGCATGGAAGGCAAGAATTCTACCGCTGAGCCACTGCCTCCTTTCATGGTGACCGCTGACCTTGTGGTTCAAACCGAACCGAGTTCCAGTGTTTATCCTATGGCTCCACACCAGGACTCCTTGCAAAGAGTAGAAAACAGGGACACACATCTGCTTCCAGTCACACCTGGACATACCAGTGGCTTCTCCTCTGCCATTTTCTTGCCCAGTGGACCCGCCCACTCCCTGTTAGAAACAGACATTTCGTATTTGTTTGTTAGGTGAACGAAGAAATGTTTAATTTGTGAAAGTGATTCTGCCGAGGAATCCCTTCTCATTTCTTTGGTGCGTCTCTGTGTGTATGTGTGTGTGTATCAGAGAGTGAGGGTGACATTCTGCTAGCTTCGCTGACTCTGCCCTTGGCTCCAAGCGGCCACTCCGGAAGGTTCTGGGTTTCTCCAGCTGTTTAAAATGGCTGATCTCCTGTTTACTTCCCCATGGGTGCTGCTGAGCAAAATGGCAAATTCAAAAGAAAGTGTGTTGCTCTTTGTGTGAGCGAAGAGGAAGAGCGGGGAGGCTCGCTCTCTGCAGACTGTCTCGGAGCCCAGGATGTGGACTGTCATTGCTGACCAATGCATTCTGCCACGGTCCCCCTGGGAAGCAGGCACGGCAGAGCCCCAAGTGGGCTGTCGTCCCTGGAACCAGGATCCACAGTGACATTTCAACATGGCTTTTCAATAAACCAGGAAATGGAAACAGATCAGCAAATGGGGGAAACGGTCCCTGAACTGGTGAGGCCCCTGGCATCACGCAGCTTGGAGAAAATGAGCAGAGAAAACAACATGAGAGCAAAACGAAGGACCAACCTGTGCTTGCTCTGTTCCCAGACCTCAGTCACCCCAACACCAGTGCACTCTGGGTGGACTTTGCTCTCCAGAATGCCCAGTGTGTGCAGAGGGGCTGCCTGGGTCAGAGGGTCCTGGGTAGAAGTCACTTACTTGTGATTACCTCTTACCTGTAGCAAACGCTGCAGTGAAACCCATATGTAATTGTTCATCACAGATGAGTACGTAAGCACAAGTCAGCCCGTGCCTACCCTGTTGACTGGATCTCCGTCTATGTTAGGGCTCTTCAATTTGAAAAGAGGCTTTGATTCTAGAGGAAGGTGCTATGGGGTGGCGGAGAGACAGATGCCTGCTAGACCTAGACACAGACTCTGGTGTGGTGGTTCCTGTGAGACTCCTCTCTAAAGATGACTAAGTAAGCATATGTAAGCCCGTGCTTGCCTTGCTTATTGGGTACTCTGCTGCTGGCTGAGGTGGAACTGTGAGGGAGCCCCAGCAGGGCGAGAAGGACGCCTACAGAGTGCCATTCACAGGAGGGTCCGGTCCTGTCCTAGGGAGCCAAGAGAAGGCCAGGCTGTCCCAGGAAGCAATGCCCAGGGAAAACTTCCGGTGGCTGGGGTGGGGGCCGCAGGCTGGCTGCCATGGATCCGTTGGCCATTTCAGGGGACTGATCACCTTGTTGGGGTGGGGGTGGGGGAGCTGTGTGAATTCACTTGAGGTGAAGGCCTTCTGTGGGGAGCATTCGAGCTCAACAAACAGATGAAGACCTGAGCTTGGCGTGATGGCCTTTCAGACCCTAGCTCTGTGACATTTGCCAGTCTTGCATGGTGCCTGCTTTCCTCCATCCACCCTCGAGACAGTTGAGCAAGAAAGAGCTTTTGTCTCTGTGTGTGGTGGCTGCAGCCAGTGTGGGTGCATGCGACCTCCCCCAGGTCTGTCCCCTAGACCGTGTTCCATCTTGCAGGTCTACACGGGGCTGTCAGTCTCTAGGAGGGGGTACATGCCCCTGTCTTACCTGGGAGGACTCGAAGTTATCAAGTTGAGGGGCTGACTCACCAGTCTAGAAATGGGGCTGTGCTTACATAGTGACCGTCTGTTCCACAGTGGGGACACGCAGGCACTTCCATGACAGTTCTCGTTTCTGTGACCCACAGAAGTGGCCCTGATGACTCATAAGAAAAAGGGGTGTGCATTTCTTCATGCTGCCTTCAGAAAACACTACACGTTGAACGCTTCTAAGGACAAAGTTGGATTTGTCTCAATGTTCTGGAGGCTGAAGTCTGGATTTGTGGCATCTGCAGGGCCAATGGCTCTATGGGAAGACACACACACACACACACACACACACACACACTCTTTCCTTGTCTCTCCCAGCTCCTGGTAGTCCAGGTGTTCCTTGGTTTTTAGCTGCATCCTCATACAACATCCTTCCTCTGTCTGTCTGTCTATCTACCTATCTGTCTGTCTGTGTCTTCGTCCCTATTGCAAAAACACCCCTCACATAGGATTTGGGGCCACCATGTTCAGTGTAACGGATGTCATCTTCAGAGACCCAGTTTCCAAATGGGGTCTCGTTCATGAGTCCTGAGGTTAGGTTGCCAACAATTCAGTCTATGCTGAGGCACCAGGGGCAACTAACTAGGTGTCTTCATCCCCAGACACTGGGTGGTAGACTTGTCTGTAGACCACTAGCTAAGGCCAGCCCAACCCATCTGCCTACTCAGCCTGCCTCCCACCCCTCCTCCATCCTTTCTCCACCACCTCCAATCCCGTTTCCATGGTTACTCATGACAACACTCTAGCAAAGACCCACTTCTCTAATCTCATCTCTTCCCACTGCATCCATTTCAGCCACACACAAATCCAGGCATACGTTGTTTGTGCTTCGCAGATATTGAAGGTTTGTCTATCAGCTCCATTTCCCCAGTCACACGTGCCTGCTTTGTGTCTCTGTGTCACATTTAGGGCATTCTTGCAAGAGTTCAAACTTTTTCATCATGCGATTGCATACTTAATTGTTGCTGTTGTTGTTAAGCAACATCCAGAGTTTCTGAAGCCTTTTATCTTCTCAGGAGCAGAAAGTTTCATCTGTGGCCCGTGGGTCTGAACCACGGACTTTGTGGTTTGCAGTCCAGTGTTGATTATATGGAACATACATACTTAATTGTTGTTGTTAGTTGCCATCGAGTCGGTACCGACTCATACCAGTACTGGACTACCAAAAAGAAATCAACCCCGCTGCCGTATTGTTGAATGTCAGCTCAGAGCAATCATATAAGGACAGGACTCTCCTTGGTCAGCGCCATAGAGTTTCCTAGGCTGTATGGAAGCAGACACCTAATTTTTCTCCCATGGAGCAGCTGTGGGATGTGAACTGCTGACTTTTCAGTTAGCATTCTAATGCTTACCCTCTATGCCACCAGGACTGCTAACAGACTGAAGTCTAATAGAAACATAACTTTTTTGTTGTTATTAAGTGCCGTCGAGCCGGTTCTGACTCAGTGACCCTGTACAGGGTTTCCCAGGCTGTACATCTTTGCGAGCAGAAAGCCTTATCCTTCTCCGGCGGAGCCTCTGGTAGACTCTGTCCCCCAGCCTTGTGGTCCTGTGCTTATCCCATGGAGCCTCCATGCTCCCACTGGGTAACCAAAAATTTGTGGGACTCTCTTTATGGTGATATTGTCTTTATTGTGGTGATCAGGAAGTGAGCCCCCATATCAGCAAGGTCTGCCTGTGACTGATTCTTCTCATCTTAAAGCATCTCCTCTGGAGCTCCTTTCCTTACCGACTAATCCCAGAACATCTCCCCTTAGACTTGCTGGCTCCTACACATCCTCTTACAGTGTGGCTCTCAGTCCCCCACTGACAGCTGCCACTTAGCTTGAGGGGGCAGGGCTCCGTCTCCCCCTGGACCTCTCACACTGATGGGTCCTGCCGCTGGGGCACTGTCTCTGAATGTGCACTGCTGACCCTCTGTGGGCCCAGGGCAGCCCCTCCTGGAGGTACTGTTAGAGGGGGACAGCCTGCAGGGACCCTCAGAGCCTGTTGCTCTGTGCAGTGGAGCTGGTCACATGTTCAGAGGTTCCTCTCAGGGCCCACCTTTCCTCACCTGCTGCTCCCTCGAAATACTCCAAACACAAGGTGCCTTCAGTGCTCTCTGCAGGGGGCGTCCATGTGGGGATGGGGGTGGGGACTGAGGGGGGTACTGGTGAG
>NW_006408559.1:14585905-14587612 GCF_000296735.1 Chrysochloris asiatica
GGGGAGGAGGTGTTAGTGAGGGAGAGGGTGGGCTGAGGGGCATGAGCACGGAAGGGGCCCACAGTAGAGATTACACATCCTTCCACTCACAGAGCATGGGTACTCCTCCCGTGGGTGCTCCAGCCCCTTGCAGAGCACTGTACTTGTGACCAAGTGTGTTGACGATGGGACTTCCTTCCCAAACCTGCCATTTAATGTAACTCTGGTGTTTACTGCTTCAGGCACTTTTTCTGTGTGTGACTTACATTCTCCTTTCTGACATTTGAAGTAAATTTGAGAAAATCTCATCAGATAGACTCATTCATTATGGGGAACTTTTCTCTCTTGAGATTCCCTGCATGCCCAGTGGAAGGGGGCCATGGACCGAGTGCTTTTACGAGCCCCGTATGCCTGACACTTCGGCATCCCATTCGGTATGTGCTTTGTGTTTGTCTTCAGACGCCTGTCCCCGCAGTCCACGTCTAGGATTTGAGAGTTTGTCTTCATCATTTTGCGTTGTTTCTGGTTCACAATTCAGCATTGCTGTGGGTTCGGGCAGATGCTGCCTTCTGGGTTCCATAGACTGATGGACAGAGCAGCTTTTCACCTACTTCACAGGATGAAGCGCTTCCATTGGGCCCCTTCCACCATTTAAATGTTGCTCCACTGCCCTGCGTTATAATAATGAACCGATTCAGTTATGCCTGTGACTGTCTAACCTTGACAGATTCTGACAAAACGGCAAGCCTGCTGGCATCCTCCACATCCGGCCCACCATCTCAGGCCATGGCCAAGTGCCATGTGGGTTGAAAAGAATAAATCCTTTGCCTGTCCACCCCCACATCCATCCTGATCGCACCTTCGAAGGGGTGTCAAAGTCAGACCCTTACTTTTAAATGAAAAAGGCAAGGAATAGAAAATATAGCAGAAACCTTTTATGATGTGGATTTGAACAGACAGGATTAATGTCTGGGTCAGAAGCAAACTGTATTTCATCCTATATCAGTAGTTAACATTCCAGAGGAAATCATTTGGCTCCAGACTTCTCCTACCGTGTTCTGTGATGTGAAGGAGACCTCGAAGAAATGAGCCCCCAGTTACTCTGCATAGCTCTGGGGTCTTAGAGGCTCTGACTATCGGATCCTATTAGGATATGATGGTAACTGCTTTCATTTAGAGATGGTTGTATTGATGTGTCTTCTGGGTTTAATACACGGCTCTATTCATTAATTAGCAGGCAGGGGTCTTGCTTAAGAGGGGAGATCTTTGAAAGGACCAGATCCTTAGATGTGGATGGAAACACAGAGGGAAGGCCGTAGGTGAGTCACGGAGGGGACAGCCCTGGCAGCTTCATGCCTGGAGATCAGATGGGGCCACCCCAGGACAGTTACCCAGGAGCCTAGGCACAAATGCAAGCTGCCCTGAAGTTGGACGGTCTTGTGAACCCGTATTTGGAATCCACTCAGCACTTATCTCCCTCCTCTTCATCCTGTTCTTGGTATGATGGTTGTTGTTGTTGTTGTTGTTGTTGTGTGTCGTGGAGTTGGAACCAACTCATAGCGACCCTGCATACGGTTTCTGAGGCTGTAAATCTTTATGGGAGCAGAAAGCCTCATCTTTCTCCTGTGGAACGGCTGGTAGTTTTGAACTGCTGATCTTGAGGTTAGCATCTGACTCACAACCACTATGCTACCAGAGCTCCTTACACCAGGTTTAGTAAGCTGTAAA
>NW_006408559.1:14587896-14591242 GCF_000296735.1 Chrysochloris asiatica
CATAGCGACCCTGTACAGGGTTTCCGAGGCTGTAAATCTTTACAGGAGCAGAAAGCCTCATCTTTCTCCCATGGAACCGCTGGCAGTTTTGAACTGCTGACCTTAAGGTTTGCAGCCCAATTTGTAACCACTACGGTACCAGAGCTCCTTTCTTGGTATTCTATTGTAGTTAACTTGGCTCCCCCTCAAGGCCACCATATACGTAGCAGAAGGGAACATTGTCCAGTCTTCTCTCTGCCACCTTCACAATTGTTGGGGTTCATTCTTACAGCCTCTTGAGTGTTTTGAGTGTCTTCCAATGTAGGGGGCTGTCTTCCAGCTCTTTGTTGGACAACATTCTATTGAGATCCAGGGAGTTTTCATTGGCTGATTTCTACCAGGCTGTTCTTCCTAGTCTGTCTTAGTCCGGAAGTTCTACTGAAACCTGTCTTCTCGGGGTGACCCTGCTGGGATTTGAAATCCCCAATGCATAGCTTCCCAGACATGCAAACCACCACAGTACATACACAGACAGACGGGGGTTCAAGATAGGGGAGGTTGTTCTGCCTTAAAACTCAATTGTTGTTGTTAAGTGCCGTCGAGTCAGTTGTAACTCATAGCGACCCTATATAAGGTTTCTGAGGCTGTAAATCTTTACAAGAGCAGAAAGCCTCATCTTTCTCCGGCAGAATGGCTGGTAGTTTCAAACTGCTGGCCGTGAGATTAACAGCCCAACTCGTAACCACTACACTACCAGAGCTATTTAACACTCAATGAAGTCTTACCAATGCTTCAGCCAGCATTCTCCTGTTCACCCTGGAAGAACTGTATTTAAGGATAAAATCAAACAGCCCCAGTTGATTATAAATGCTATCCTTTACAGAAGAAAAGTCAGCTAATAATTGTAGAAGAATTAAAAGATAATAATTTCACAAATTCCGGAGAAATGATTGATTCAGGCAAGTATTAGCAGTTGTGTGAAACTCACTGGGTGCATAGCTAATGGGAAAAGGGACCGTTGTTATCCAGCCAAAGTTAGGCCGACACTACACAGATAGCTTTCTGAGCTCTCGAAAGGAAAACTTAATTTCCTAGATAGGGACGGGGCTGTCACCTTCCTAATCTAGGAGTTCTGCTGAGGTGCTGTAGGATAAGCATTGCACTGCTAACTGCAAGGTTGATGGTTCAAACCCACCAGCGGCTCCTCAGAAAGCCTATACAGGGTCACTATGAGTCAGAACTGACTCGACGTCGTTTAACAACCCAGTAACAAAGGAGTCCTGGTGGCACTGTACATTAGGTGATGGGCTGCTAACTACAAGGTCGGCGGTTCAAATCCCCCAGTCACGCCATGGGAGAAAGAGTCACGGAATTGCTATGTGTTGGAATTGATTCAGTGAGAGGAGGTTTAGTTTTTGTTTTTTCATTCTAGTAACGAGGAGCCCTGGTGACACGGTCAGTGGGATAAGCACTGGACTGCTAACTGAAAGGTCAGTGCTTCAAACCCACCATCCAATCCGCAGAAGAAAAATGTGGCTGTGTACTGCCATGAAAACTTAACAGCCTCAGAAATCCTATACAGGGTCACAATGACTCAAACCCTATACAGGGTCATTATGACTCAAACCCTATACAGGGTCACCATGACTCAAACCCTATACAGCGTCACAATGACTCAAACCCTATACAGGGTCGTTATGACTCAAACCCTATACAGAGTCACAATGACTCAAACCCTATACAGGGTCACAATGACTCAAACCCTATACAGGGTCACGATGACTCAAAAGCACTTAACAACAACATACCCACATATACCCAGACCTAAGTATACCTAACATGGACAGGCACATGCCTATCCTCCTTGTCCCCACCTGACGAAGGACAGAGGAACAGCAATCTGGCTGACAGGCCAGCCTGAGGGGAGCAGTGAGCCGGGAGGGAGCCCAATGTGCTCAGCCCAACGTTCTGTCCACCCACCTGCCCACTAGACAAAGCCTGAGAACCGCACCCATAGCCAGTCCTCCGCCTCATCTGCCTATATCCCGCCTGTGGTCCACCACTTCAAGGTTTGGGGTCTTAAAAACCTTTAGGGGAAATTATAATTTAAAGAAAACTGTTTTCCCTTAATAACAACAACAGAGCAAAACAAAAAACCCTTATGGGATCATGGACATGCAGTCAGACATTGGGTATATTGTTAAAGGTTATATACCTATATATGGCGAGTCCTAGTATGGCACTGTAGGATAAACACTGGACTTCTAACCCCGAGGTTGGAGGTTCAAACCCACCAGTTGCTCATTGGAAACCCTAAACAGGGTTGCCATGAATCCTAACCTACTTGACTTAACAACAATGACAGCAACTTATATATGGAGTCCTTGGGTGGTGCACAGATACACCCTTGGGTGCCAACGGTTGGAAGGAAGTTTGAGTCTGTCCATAGGCACCTCAGAAGAACGTCTAGGAGGTGTACTTCCAGAAAATCAGCCACTAGAAACCCTATGGGGCACAGTTCTACTCTGACACACACGGGGGCACCATGAGTGCAATCTACTTATGAAACATCACCCACTAAAAACCTGTGGATCACAATTCTCCTCCCACACACTCAGGGGCACCATGAGTCTGAGCCAACTCAACAGTGACTGGACTGGAGACTTGCTAGAGAGAGAACAGATCCCAAGATAGTCCCAGGTAGTAGGTATGTGGCCGCGATACTGTGTTTTATAGTTATATATTTTTTTCCTTTCTGTATTTTTAATTTTCCATAATGCATGGGGACTGCTTCTGTTATTTTAAGAAATCACCATCAAGAAAACCTATCAAAAAGGAATTAAGGTTTCATTTTGTATTAAAGTCTGTTGGCTCCTTTGGAACTGGAATATGCGTGTGTATTTTTTTTTAATAAGCTGTTTATTTGAGGATAGTTTTAGGTTTCTTGAAAAGTTTCAAAGACCCTACAGGGAGCGCCCAGTACCTTCCCCTGATTCCTGACATGGCTGGCGTCTTACATGACCACAGGGGGTGTCAGAACAGAGACACATGGTGGTGTGTTACTATTCTTTGATCTTTGGACCAGGTTAGAATTTTGACATCTGGCCCGCCAGGCTGCATTTGGCCTCACGTACCCTTGGTCTCCACTGGGCTGTTGTCAGTGTTAACGGTCCCCTTGCTTCTCATGTCCTGGGCAGGCATGCCTCAGATATTTGGAGATGCCCTCTGTTGTCGGGGGTTTTCCCTCTACATAGTTGTCACGACTGTTTGGTTCACGAGGAGGGGAGATCCAGCGGTGATAGGGATAGCGAAAGAATACACAAACAGAAGAAGGGAGACAATGAGGCACCCCAAAGCCAGGGTGGAT
>NW_006408559.1:14592178-14601755 GCF_000296735.1 Chrysochloris asiatica
ATGATCACCTGCTCAGAGGCTATCTACCTGGCTTCTCCCCTGTAAAGCGACTAGAGATTTTTCTCTTCTCTTGAAGGGAATCACTAAGGCCAGCCCATATGGGTTTAAAAAAATTTAAAAGCATTGCTTTGCACCCACCCTCTAAAACCAAAGCTGTCTCCTTCACCCAAGTTAATATGTGCCTACCCTGGACTGTGAACCCCAAGGTCCACAGTTTAAACCAACCAGTCGCCCCTCAGAAACCCTATATAGAGTTGCCAGGAGTCGGAACTTACTCGACAGCGCTTAACAACAACAACAACCCTCTAGTTGTTGTTAAGGACTGTTAAGTTGGTTCTGACTCTAGGCGACACTGTAAAGGGTTTCTGAAGCATGACTGGTAGGTGTGAACCTTGAGGTTAGCAGTCCAGTGCTTATCCTGCAGCGCCACACCAGGACTCTTTAACAGCTTACTGCAAAACAAATAATGAACATTAGGTTTACTTTTGGCCTTTTTCTTATAAAAGCAAAAATCCTCTTCAGGTTTCTTTCAGTAAGTGGAAAGCAGGTACTAAACTTGTCTTTTATAAAAGTGAAGTGACATAAAGGAAACTTTTGAAAACCAGAGACTTCTCAGATGTGATGCCTATTGGTTTAGCTCCAGACTCAGACAGCTATGAACAGACACTTCACAAAAGAGGGTGTTGAAGCAGCCAACAAACACACAAAGAGATGCTTGTGATCATTTGTCATTGTGTTGTTGTTAAGCGCTGTCGAGTCAGTTCCGACTCATAGCAACCCTGTGTGGGGTTTCTGAGGAGGGGCTGGTAGGTTTGAACCACTGACTTGGTGGTTAGCAGTCCAGTGCTTATCCTACAGCACCACACCAAGACCCCACCCTCGAGTTAAGTTGTTGTTGTTGTTAAGTGCCATTGAGTTGGTTCTGACCCATAGCGACCCTGTACAGGGTTTCCGAGGCTGTAAATCTTTACGGGAGCAGAAAGCCTCATCTTTCTCCCGCGGAGCGGCTGGTAGTTTCGAACTGTTGGCCTTAAGGTTCGCAGCCCGATTCATAACCACTACGCTACCAGAGCTTAAGGGAAGGCAAAAAATAAAATAAAAAAGATAAAAACTAAGTATTGGTCTTAGAAAAGAGAGATAATCTTTTCCCCCTTGAAGCTAGAATTAGAAAACTAGACTCAAAATCTTGTCCAATGAGTTTTGGAAGAAAAACGAGTCAACAACAACAACAACAACAACAACAACAACAACAACAAACATCAGAGCACTGGCTAGCTTCAGCGGAGTGGACAGGAGCTTGTCGTTGCCCATCCAGGACTGTGGCATTGTTGAGGTGAGACCCTTGGACTTAGGCCCTGAGTCCTGTGGCCTAGCTGCTTCTCCCCACTGACCCCCACAACCCAGAGATTCTCCTTCTAGTGCTGAACTTGAAGATATAGGTGGTCTTCCCTACAAGAGGTGTCATATATGTCTCGGAGCAGAGAAATGGAGGGGACAGTCCCCAGAGCCCAAGAACATCACTGACCACCTTCCCTGCCCTGGGCCATCAACCAGGTGACATTTCAGAATTGCCACCTGGGGAGCCCTTGATCATCCAGGTGCGGGATGAGCACACAAACAAAGGCTTCGGGGCAGAGGAGTGGTCTCTGCCAGCAGGAAGAGTCAGGCCACAGGGAAGTGCACGGGACCAGAGAGCCTTGGGCATCCACCCCTCTAGTCCTCTGCGCAGACAGACCTTGTGGCCCACACAACAGTGTACTCAGTGATGGCTAGAGTCCCCAGCGGCTTCATAATGAATGAGCCAAAGCCACCATACTCTTTGTGCTGTCATGTGGACAACCCTCACCACCAATAGAAACGCTGTCCTTATTTAGCAATACCTCCCATCTCCCCCTTCTCCAGCCCCTGATAGCCACCCATCTACTTCTGTCTCCGTGAATCTGCCTCTTGTAAATGGACTCAGACAAGAGGCAAAAAGGTCATGGGCAGATTCCATTGTTCATTGTCTTTCCGATCCTTCTTTCCATGAACTTTTCTGAGCTCCCCACCCCACCCCGTATTTGTTCTTTGTCTGTTTTATTTTACCCAGCATACTGTTTTCAAATAGGGTGGGGATGGAGGGGCTTCAGACTGTTCATGGACATGGAATGAAAAAATAATGGAATTTCCCCACAAACTCTTTAAAGCCCTCTTGTAGGTATAATAAATAAACAAATGGAATGCCGAATGATTTTGTTTTTCTTTAAAACCCCAAACCAAATCCATTGACTTTGAGTCCATTCTGACTCACGTCAACCCTCCAGGACAGGGCAGGACTGCCCTCCAGGGTTTCTGAGGCTGTAAATCTTGATGGGAGCAGATGGCCTCATTTTAATTCCATGGAGAAGCTGGTGGGTTTGAACCACCAACCTTTTGGAGCAGCCCAGTGCTTGAGCCATGGCACCACCAGGGTTCCTCTCATTTCTCTTTATGGCTGACGAATATTCCTTGTGTGTATCCAGTCCTCATGTTGATGGACACTTGAGTTGTGCCCACCTTTTGGTGACTGTGAACAGCTTTGGTGGACATTGACGAACTGGCTTGTTGTCGTTAGGTGCCATCGAGTCAGAACTGACTCATAGTGACCTTATGCACAGCAGAATGAAACACGGCCCGATCCTGGGCCAACCTCACTACTGTTGCCACGCTTGAGTCCATCGATGCTGCCACTTGGCCAATCCATCTCATTGGGGGTCTTCCTCTTTTTCTCTGACCCTCAACCTTACCAAACATGATATCCTTCTCCAGCGACTGCTCCCTCCTGACAATATGTCTGAAGTATGAGAGACAAAGTTTGGCCATCCCGGCCTCCAGGGGGCGTTCTGGCTGCGCTTCTAGCATTTGTTTAATTAGGTGATGCTGATCTCCCATAACTTCGCT
Source organism: Chrysochloris asiatica (assembly GCF_000296735.1). Lineage (NCBI taxonomy): Eukaryota > Metazoa > Chordata > Mammalia > Afrosoricida > Chrysochloridae > Chrysochloris > Chrysochloris asiatica. The sequence continues at coordinate 14,595,098 of NW_006408559.1, forward strand.
ACCCAACAACTGAGGGTCTTTGTGCTGTCCCTCTAGTTTTCTGCACTGGGAGACTTCTTTTGTGGTATCCAGAAGAGGTCTTTTTCTCAGACACGGTTCTCGGTCCTTTCCGTCTCTCGCCTATCTTCTCTCTCCATCTACCTTTCTTTCTGCGAGAAGCGAAGATTTTCGATTCAGGCGATTGCTGAAAAAGTGCTTGAGAGCTGATTTTTATCCAATTGGGAGATTGTGCAGGTAAATGACGATCCCACCAGAAAATTCTTTGACCTCTGGTGAATTTGGAAGTGAACTTACTGTACTGAATTTCACTGTGGAGCTCTCTTCTTGCCCACCCTCTTTTACTGCTCTAAATATACACTCAGGAGAAACTTAGCACCCGGTAATTATCCACATACATCAATCTGAAAACCAATCTGTCAAATATTAAACATGCATATTCCCATGACAACATTTTCTGGCCTCAGGGAAGACGGGATACATGATGAAAGTCCCCCACGTCGTTACTGATGGCCCTGGGAATCTAGAGTGGACTGTGGTCCTGGGGTAGTTAATCCAGCAGTAGGGAGGTCAGATTTGTGGCTATTTGCTAGCTATGCACAAGACTCTGGACTTTGGAAACGGCTGAGTAGTTTCGATTGTATTTAGCAAAGCATCGGGAATACGGAAGCATTTGGTCATGTTCTCCTTTTTTGTCAACATCTTTCTAAGGCAATTGACTAGGAGACCCCATGTGAGGTATATTCAATTTTATGAACATTTTTACACCTGCAGAAAATGATATTCCTCGTCCCCTTCTGGGTCATTTCTATACTTGGGGGTTTTGCATGAAAATGTTTTGTGTTATTAGTGTTTGCCTTCTGGACTAGAAAGCACTCTTTTACCAAGGGTCCCAGTCCAATACAATGCTGTATGCGGATACCTACTAGGATTATTTTGTGCTTTGTAAATTCTCAGAATTTTGCTTAAAAAAAAAAAGATAGCCTCCCTTCCCTCCTAACAGTGAAAATCCAACTGTTGGTTGTTATCATTGTGGTGAGGGTGTGTGTTTGTCTCTGTGTGTCTCTGTCTTTCTGTTGTGTCTCTTTCTATGTGTGCCCTTATTTGTATTTGCTTGTGTGTGTGTCTGGATATGGGTGTCTGTGTGTGCTGGTGTATATTTGTCTCCATGTGTCTGTATGTTTGTGTGTGTGTTTATCTGTGTGTATCTGTATGTGTATTTGTTTCTGTGTGAATCCGTGTGTGTGTTTGTATATGAGTGTCTATGTGTTGGTGTATATCTGTCTTCATGTGTCTGTGTGTTTGTTTATCTGTGTGTATCTGTATGTGTATTTGTCTGTGTGTGTGTCTGGATATGGGTGTCTGTGTGTGTTGGTGTATATCTGTCTTTGTGTGTCTATGTGTGTGTTTATCTGAGTGCATCTGTATGTGTATTTGTCTCTATGTGAATCTGTGTGTGTTTGTATATGGGTGTCTCTGTCTGCTGGTGTATATCTGTCTCTGTATGTCTGTATGTTTGTGTCGGTATGTCTGTGTATATCTGTGTCTAAAAAAAATATGAAGCACCAACCATTCCTCCCACAACGCTCTCCATTCAGCTGGGATCAGTCATTCACTGCAGCGGCCACACAGAACTCAGACAACAGACTCAGAGTTATGGGGTTGATTAGGGAATTTATATATCTTTCCAAAGAGCGGCTGTTGAGTTAGAACCGCCACACCAGGACGACTCACACCTGGGTCCCGAAAAAGCTCAGGGCACATTTGTTGTAGTCAGTTGATAAATGCCTAAAGGACGCACCACTTCACCATAAGCCTCAGCCTGAAAGTACTGGGCTCTCCTCCATGGGTCAGCAAACCTAGCTCCCCCATTTAAGTGCCTGCAGGCACCCCACTCTACAAGCAAATATCCTGCCCAGACTCACTCAGCTTGCCTTGCTCCGTGGGCTGGGAAGCCCCCTGCTCTGTCTCGTGCTCTGGTTCTTGGTTCTGCTGCTGTTCCGCTGTCCTTCCTCCGGTGTCACCGCTTCCTGTCCCTGAGCCGAGAAGGGTCAGTGCACAGGGATCTCAGGGTCCAAAGGACATGCTCCACTCCTGGCTCTTTGATGGTCGTGAGATCCCTCGACTGCTTTGGAGATGGCTCATTTTATATCCATGTTAGAGTCTCAAGTTTTTACAACTGCCATTAACTCGCAGCTGAATCATGTCACCCTCTCAGTACCTCTATAAGCATGTATTAATTGTCTCTATGTGCATGTTTTTTGTATGCCTCTGTGTGTGTCTGTGTGTGTTTGTGTATACGTCTTTGTGTGTATCTGTGTGTGTCTGTGTTTGTGTATATGTCTTGGTGTGTGTCTGTGTGTTTGTGTATATGTCTTTGAGTGTGTCTATATGTGTCTGTGTCTTTGTGTGTGTCTGTGTATATGTCTTTGAGTGTGTCTGTGTTATATGTCTTTGAGTGTGCTTGTCTATATATCTTTGAGTGTGTCTGTGCATATGTCTTTGAGTGTGTATATGTCTTTGAGTGTGTCTATATTATATGTCTTTGTGTGTGTCTGTGAATATGTCTTTGAGTGTGTCTGTGCTTATGTCTTTGAGTGTGCCTGTGTATATAAGTCTTTGAGTATGTCTGTGTGTATATGTCTTTTGTGTGTGTCTGTGCATATGTCTTTGAGTGTGTCTGTGTATGTCTTAGAGTGTGTCTGTGTATGTCTTTGAGTGTATCTCTGTGTGTCTGCATGTGTTGCTGCGTTTGCATCTCTAAACTCACGTATTAACTGAATGCGTTTCTCTCCCTGATCTGTAAGATCCTCCCTCTCGACCACAGTACCCACCTTGGTGATATCTCATCTCAGCTGATCCTCACCTTGTGAACGTGCTCGGTTCAGCTTGTGACTCTCCCCACCTTTCAGAGGTGGGTGTCATCTGCAGAGAGGAACTAGTGCTCTGTCTGTGGGAAATTCCAGACCCAAATAGATCATCTAGATGAGAACGGGTCTGGAGCTGGGTATCATTGTTGCCAGTGGCAACCCCTCGTCACAACATGGCGCCTGGTTTCATGCCATCGTCATAGTCACAGGTACACCCAAATGTACTGCTTGCTGCCACCTGTGCACTGAGTGCCTGCCCACCTGGGGGCTCATCTTCCAGCACTTTCCCGGACACTATTCTGTTGTGCCCCTAAGGGATCTCACTGCCAAATCCTCTGAAGTCAGCCACTAGGTCTTTCTGCCTAGTCTGTCTTAGTCTGGAAGCTCTGTTGAAATCTGCCCACCATGGGAGATGAGCCCCCTGGTGGTGTCTCTTCTAGCATCACTGGAGCATGCAAATCCCCCAGTACCACACACCAACAGGTGGGTTCAGGAGCTGGGATTAGATTTATTGTTAGTGCATCGAGTCTGTTCCAACTCATGGTGACCCTGCGTAGGGTTTCCAAAGAGCGGCTGTTGAGTTAGAACCACAACACCAGGACGACTCACACCAGGTGATTATATAGAGGTTGACACTGTGCATGCCGTCTTCTGCTTCCCAGAACCAGAGCACACTCAAAGTCTCATGCGCTCACACACTGGCTACATTATCCCATCGTCCCATACCACTGCTGCATGGGTATCCTGATGTGTTCTTGATCCCAGAAGTCTAGACAAGGAAGTGGACCATTGGCCATGACCTCTGTGCCCCTAAAAGCCAGACAAGTAAATGTAAGGTTGACATGACCCTGAACTTTGTATGTGTGCAGTGGTACGTCCTGAGATAACTCCCTCCTTGAGGGTTTGTATAGTTTGGGTATGTTGACAGTGGTAGGAGGGACTTTCATGTCACTAACGACAATGACAATTCAGACTTCTCCTGCCCAGGAAGATAATACATTTTTTTCTTCTTCTTTAAACAGAGAAACTAGAGTACCCTTACACACTTCTCTTCTGATTAGTGAGACCATTTTCCACGCTCACTGTAGACAGCAGACCTCAGACATTCATTTCTTCTTCCTAGATTGAAATCTCCACCCCCATTGCCTCTTTGGGCCTCGGGATCACAAGTCTTCTGACTAATTAACATCTCTGCACTGTGTCTAACTCAACTCACTCCAACAAAGCCACACTCCTTTTCTCCAACCCAGGTCCCCCCACAGCCTTGTCGGCTTAGTAACTGGCTCTGTCCTCTTACCTGATGATCACATTGTCCTGCATTCCCATTTTCCACCCCACAACCAGGTCATCAGCTAGTCTGCCGGCTCTAGTCCATCATTCATCTTGAACCAATTGACAATAGCCAAATCCCACCCTTTTCCTGGCCTATTTCAGCTGCCTCCCTTATAGAGGTACCTGGTCTACCTGCTTCCATCACTTTCCCCATCATTTGTTCCCACATAGCAGCCAGGGTGTTCTTTCTAAAACAGACGTCACATCATATCAGTCCTTTGCTGAGACATGCCTAAAGGCTCCCCATTGTACTTAGAGTTATACCTAGATCTCTTACCACGGTGCCATTCTTGGCTCAGGTCAGACATTCTGTAAAGTGCCAGGCAGAGTCTACCATCTGGAACTGATTGAGGGGTGGCATTCTTAAGGGAATGTCTCAAGGCCTTTGAAATACCACCAATGCATGGATATCACTCTGTTATTCGAAGTTTCCCATGAATTATAGCATTTGCACTGTCTGGTACACTCATGTTTGTTGTTAGGTGCTGTTGACTTACTTCCAGCTCAAGTGACTTTATGTCCCAGTCCTGCACCACCTTCAACAATCTCACAGAAAGGATGCTGTTGCAACCATAGTAACATTCCATCTCATGGGGGGAGGGGGGGGCGCGGGCAGTGTGTTCGTCTTTGTCATTGACCCTTGTGAATTACATTCCCTAATTCCCTGCTCTGCCCAAGTGATCTTGTTTATTTCACATGTCTGATCTGCCGCCAAGTTGAACATTCCGCTTCTTATTTTACATACAAAAAAATTCCACTTTCTAAGACCTCGAATGGGCCATTTTTCACAAGAAAGGCAATTAAAAAAAATCACTTTATGAGTGTTAATGTACATGTAATAGCAAAGAGAAAACAACACTTATCCACCAAAGTGGATATGGTAGACAGTGGACTAACCTTTCTCACTAAGTCATTGGTGTGGTTAGGTACCCTCCAGTCAGCTCTGATTCATAGCGACTCTATGTACAACAGAACAACACACTCCTTAGTCATTCAATCACGTCAAAATAGCGTGTGGTGCTCACAATTCAAAATTGTGGCAAGTTCTTCTTTGTCCTGGATGTCTTGAGAAGGGAGAAATCACAACCAACTCTAACAGACTGGGGTGAATCCACAGACACTTCCTTGGTTCCAAGCCCCATAATCCCACCGTCTTATCCTCCCACCCGATTCTCTTGGAATCTTGGGGTCTCAGAAAGCAAGCTCTTCTCTCTGCCCCAAGATGGGGACAGGGTAGGAGCTTTCATCCCAACCTTGACCTTTGTGGTTCCATTGATGGCTAGCCCCCTTGGCTCTGGTTCACACTGACATGGACTGTTTGTTTTGGGGATTCATTTCATTTTTAACATACGCAGGAGAGGGCTCATCAGCATGGCTACTCATCTTCCCATATGGCGTGAAATCTGTTCTCAGAGCTCTGGTTTCTGCAGGTCAAGTTGACTGCAGATTTCACTGATCGTGTGGGATTTTGATAGTCCATGTAATGTGGGAACCCATCACACATAATTATCCTGGTGAGGCACCGTGGGTTAATGTGCCAGACTGCAAAGCCATTTGAACTGCAAGGTCAGTGTTTCAAGCTCAGCAGCTGCTCCTTGGAAACCCTATACAGGGTTGCTATGGGTCGGAACCGACTCGACAGCACTTCACAACAACAACACTTCACAACAACAACAACGTTCCTTCTGGAGTGTGTTGCTTTGTTGGCAGGGCTACTTCCACATTCTTTGTTCCCAGATAAACCAAGCCATCTTTCTAAGTCTGTTTGCGATTCTCTGAATTCACAGTTAAAACTCATCACCTTCTTTGCTCCTAAGAGGTCTTCCTAGCTTAGATTTATATGGATTTTCAACCAGGTCCCCCAATTTTGTTCCACCAAAAAAGAGACTCTATAAAGTCATTGCCATTGAATCCATCCTGACTCATGGTAACCACGTAGGACAGGGAGAACTGCCCCATAGCGTTTCCGAGGCTGTCGGTCTTGACGGGAGCAGACTGCCTCATTCTTCTTCCATGCAGCAGCTGGTGGGCCCGAACTGCTGACCTTTGGTTAGCAACCGAGCACTGAACCACCAAAGATAAACCTCATAACTTTATATCTGATATTTTGGGCCGTTAATTATGTCAGCTCTCAAGCACATGCAAGATGCCCATCCTGGGTAACATGTCATAAGACTGTCCTTAAAGTTGAACCAGATCCCTTTGGGCCCAGACTCTTTATCAGGGTCTGTACCAACAGATGGAGTCCTGGTGTGGCACTGTGGGTTAATACACTGGACCGCAAGGTCGGCAGTTCAAACCCACTAGCCGCTCCTTGGTAACCCTGTACAGGGGCGCTATGAGTCAGAACCACCTGTTGTTGTTGTTGTTGTCAGGTGCCATCGAGTTGGAACTGACTCATAGCGACCCCATGCACAGCAGAACGAAACAATGTCCGATCTTGGGCCAACCTCACTACC
>NW_006408559.1:14604346-14608879 GCF_000296735.1 Chrysochloris asiatica
ATTTCATCTTCACTGGCTTTAGTGGTTGGTGCATAAATTTGAATAATAGTGGTATTAACTGGGCTTCCCTGTAGGCGCATGGACATTGTCCTATCACTTATAGCATTGTACCTCATGACTGATCTGGATATGATCTTTTTGACAATGAATGCAACACTATTCCTCTTCAATTTGTCATTCCCTGCATAGTAAACCATGTGGTTGTCAGATTCAAAATAGCCAATACCGTCCATTTCAGCTCACTAATGCCTAAGATATCGATGTTGATGCGTTCCATTTCATTTTTGACAACTTCCAATTTTCCTAGATTCATACTTCGTATAATCTGTGTTCCGATTTTCAATGGATGTTTACAGCTGTTTCTCTTCAGTTTGATTTGTGGCCCATTAGCAAATGAAGGTTCTGTGAGCATTTCTCCCCCGAGCTTAACTCTATTCACATCATCATGGTCATCTTGGCCAACTCTACTTTGAGGAGGCATTTTTTTCCCCAGTCGCATTCTGAGTGCCTTCTCACCTTCCGGTCCAGTATCTGACAGTGTTTCTCAGCTATTCATAGAGTTTTCAGTGACTAGCGATTCGGAAGTAGTTTGTCACTCTTTCTTCCTAGTCTGTGTTTGTTTGGAAGCTCATCTGAAACCTGCCCACCATGGGTGACCCTGCTGGTTATTTAAAATTCCGGTGGCATAGCCCTCAGAATCACAACAACTCAAACCACCACAGCACGACAGACAGACAAGTGGCGGTTGTGTGGTTGCTGTTAAATAGGAATCGCCTTGTGCTAGGGCCCTTAAGTCCAGCTCAAAGGCGGGATTTCCATCTTCGGATGTCAATCGAGGGGTGGAAGCACAGCAGGGGTGACTGGGATGTAGTGAGAAGCTTTGGGCTGCACTTGTGGGTCTCTAAGTTGGTCGACCCCGCCTCAAAGCCAAGATCCAACGGTTAGGCTAGGACGGTGCTCTCGCATCCAGGGTAAGTAGGACAACCTGGCCGGCCCCTGCAGTCTCTTCCCGCTAGGCAGCGTCTCCCCATCGACCTGGTCTCCAGACACCTCTCACCCCGCCGCTCCGTGGTCTGGGTTTCATTTAACACCTCCACCAGGTCTGCGCAGTTCTCGCACATCATTTAACCGCCGCCCTCCATGAACCGCCTAGATGACACTTAACAACAGGAACCATCAGATGACACCTGCAGGAGGCATTCTCACTTTCTAAGCACAGCCAGAATTAGCAGATCTCTGTACACTTGAGTTATTTGTACTTTTACATAAAAGTACATTTAAAAAAAAATGTAGAAACATTCTTTATAACCTTGGACTCTAGTAACAGGCAGACCCTGGAGATGTTATGAGTTCCGTTCCAGACTATCACAATAAAGCGAGCCACACCCAGAGTTTTGGCTTCCTGGTACCTAGAAAAGTAATGTTGACACTATCCTGTAATCTTGGAGGTGTGTGCTAGCAGCATGAAGAGGTTTGACCAAAATCAGACACAGAGACCCAGAATGGGCACATACTGTTGGGAATATGGTGCCACAGAGCTTCACTGTGACCTCTTTGAAGCTCAGTAAAGCAAGCCAATAAAATGAGGCAACTTCACCTTATTAGAACAAGTTGGGATGAAATCTGGGCTCCAAAAGCATACATTTGCTTCTCACCTTTTAGCAAACAGTGTTTAAAACAATCCTTTCTGTGAAGGAGCTAGCTGCATATTTTTATCCTGTCCCCATCTGTCTTCTTTTCAGGAGACCAGTGAGGAAACCCCACACAGGGTTGCTATGAGTCAGAACCGACTCGGTGACAAACAACAACAACAATAGCAACCTACTGTCTTCCTGCTTATTCTCAGTCAGGTTTCAAAGAAGAAACCCAAGTGACATCATTAGAAGGTTCTCTGTTGCTCCTGGGCTGCTGATCAGATGAGTCTTGGAACTGCTGGTCCCCATTCCTAAGCTCCACTCTCATCTCTATCCCTGGAATGAAGAAGACGCCCCTTCTTTCAGCATCACTGTGAGGGCTGATTCGATGTGTCCACTTGGCGAGACCCAGTAGTGTGGCCAATCACTAGACTAGTTGCGGTGCTATAATGTAATCTAACGTAAGGAATCAACATCCATGATGTGATCTGATGTGAGGTACTCAACCAATCAGGTCAAAGGGAGTCTTCGGCTTCCTTCACTCTTGGGAGGTGGCTCGATTAAAAATCTTATCTTCTTATTGCTGGTGTTCTCCGGCATAGGGTCACCTGGGGACTCTGCAGGCATGTGGGCCCCATACCCTGGACTCTGAAACACAGGAGACTCCAGGGTCTCTCCGGGGATCCCTCTGTCACTCTTCTACATAAAATCCTTGGCTTTGAATGGTTCCAGCAGGACATCACAAATGTCTTGAGCCTCTGATGGAAGCTACGGAATCTTACTTCCAAACCACGGGGTGGTACACAGTACCCATCTTCTGTTATTGTCCTTCACACACAGTGGGCATCTCCGGCAGACTGCAGCAGGGAGGGAGGGTGGGGGTGGCGGTCACTGAAAGAACTGAGCTAGAGACAGGCAATGTGGATGAGGGTAGGAGCCAGTGTGGACACCCCCAAGCTCAGCCTCAGTAACTTAGCCCCAGTAACTTTATGGTGTCCATGTCTGCTCCAAATGTCAAATCCCAGGAGAAGGAAGTGGAGTGGCCCCGCGGCACCAGGAGGGTGGTTCTGTTGAACAGGTGCCCGCCCGTTAGGGTCTGTGCTGTGTCTCAGAGGCCACGCCCAGCAGTAGAACAGTTCTGAGAGCCTGGGCACTTCACGAGGACTCAGGTCACACCCGTCTGCCAAGCGCTCTTCCCTCTGCTCTGGGGATGACACTCAACAGCATTCATGGAATCAGTCTCAGGACATCAGACTTGGGAGGAACCTTAGATGACAATGTTAGTATTGTATCATTGAGATTTAGGGAACTCTGGTGGTGCTGTAGGTTAAGTGTTGGACTGTTAACTGCAAGGTCAGTAGTTCGAGCCCACCAGTCGTTCCTCTCATGCTGCTGTAACAGAGACACCACACGTGGGTGACTGTAACAGCCAGAAGTCTATTATCTTGCAGTTTAGGAGACTGGGAGTCTCAGTACAGAGTGCCTTCTCAGGGAAGCGCTCTCTCGCTGTCAGCTTGGGAAAAGATCCTGGTCTCCGTTCAGCATCTGTATGCCTGGCGTTTCTTGGAGTTCTCCATGTGTCTTGGCATCAATCTTCCCCTGGATCTAGAAGCTTCACAGTTCAGGGACCCCAGGTCCAAAGGACACACACTCCATTCCTGGCTCTTCTTCCTTGGTGGGAGTGGGTCCCTCTGAGTTCTGCTGGCTGTTAATCTCTTTTTCAATACAGATTGATTTGAAATACAATGTAATCCTATAAATTTCATCCAACCCCATTAACATCATGTTGTTGTTGTTGTGAAATGCTGTGAAGTCGGTTCCTACTCATAGTGACCCTGTATAGGGTTTCCAAGGAGCAGCTGGTGAGTTTCAGCTGCTGACCTTGCAGTTCTCAGTCCAATATTGATCCTACAGGAGTCCCTGTTCGCATCATAGAAGCGATGACTTACAACACAGAGGGTAATGACATCAGATCAGGGCTGATCATATCATGGGGTGATTACATCATATAGATCTCATCATGGGGGATTGTACATTTAACTGCCAAACCACTGACAATCCCGGCACAGCCAAAGTTGATGCAAAATCGTAACAATCAAAGTGGGAGAAAGAGGACGCTTTCTGCTCACCTAAGGAGTCTTGGTGTGGTGCTGTGGGCTAATGCATCAGACTGCAAAGTCATTTGAACTGCAAGGTCGGTGGTTCAAGCTCACCCGCTGCTCCTTAGAAACCCTATTACAGAGTCACTATGGTCAGAATCGGCTCGACGGCACTTAACAACAACAACAACAACAACAAAGATTTACACCCTGGGAAACGCTGTACAGGGATGCTCTGAGTCAGAACCGACTGACGGCTGTGGGTTTGGTTTGAGCATTTAATGTGTATCAGGGTCATACGAGGACCCATGGTGGAACTCTGTTCAGACTCTCTGCTGGTAACTTAGAAGCTGACAGTTCAAACCCACCCAGCAGCTGGACCATGAAAACAAGAGTTGCTATTGAACTCCCTGACTCACAGCGCCCCCATGTGTATCAGAGTAGAACTGTGCTCCCAGGGTTCTTAAGGGCTGCTGTTTGGGACCCCTAGTGGCTCTGCAGGATAAGCACTGGGACTGCTAACTGCAAGGTCAGGAGTTCAAGTCCAAGGACTGCTCTGAGGTAGAAAGATGAGCTCGTCTGCTCCCATGGGATTGCCAGTCTCAGGAACCCTGTACAGGGTTGTGATGAACAGGAATTGACTTGATGAGAGTGTGTGGGGGGCGGGGTTGCTTTGTTTTAAAAGTAGATCATCAGGCCTTTCTTCCGATGTACCTCTGGATTGTGGTTGTTGTTGTTAGGTGTCATTGAGTCAGTACTGACTCATAGCAACCCTATGCACAGCAGAACGAAACACTGCC
>NW_006408559.1:14609145-14621901 GCF_000296735.1 Chrysochloris asiatica
TTGGCAGCCCATGGCACTTTCAATATTCTCCTCTAACACCATAACTCAAAAGCATCAATTACTCTACAGTCTTCCTTATTCAATGTCCAGCTTTCGCATGCATATGAGGTTACTGAAAACACAATGGCTTGGGTCAGGCATACCTTAGTCCTCAAGCTGACGTCTTTGGTGGTGGACTCGATTCTCTGATCTTTGGCCCCTGTAGGCTCAGTGAGGATGTGGCCATCTATCAGCAGAGACCTTTGCCCAAGGCAAGTGATACTCACACTTTTCTGCTTTTAAAAAGAGTACCACTAACAAGATACCTGTTTGGTTTTGAGTCTAACTGTGAAGTTACTGACAAAAGTGTGCTTTTCTCTTTGTGAAAACATCCTGGAGGCACTTGAGCTTGAGCGCAGATTGGTTGTTACATCCTTCTTCATTTATTTTGTTCCCTCCCCACAAGCCTCTTCCTGCCAATCTGAAGGACCATGTTGTGATATGTAAAACCTAATCCTAAAAGACAATGACATGGAGAGATGGAGTGGCTGGGGACTCTAGACCCAGAGAGGGAGAGGGGCTGTGTGCTGACCACTGGGGACAGATTTGCAGGGTATACCCTTTTGGTTGGTTGATGATCCATGGAGGGGATTGTAACCATGGCAATGAAACAATGTACTATAGGATGAATGTAAAGCTAATGTTCTCCCATGTAAACTATCACATAATTCACAATAAAAACTTAAAAAGAAAAAACAAACAAACAAACAAACACCTAATCCTAGAAATAATCCTAGAAGTGATTACAATGACAAGACCAACATGACGTTTGGAGTTGGTGTGCAGTGCACACAGTTAACGTGCAGGAATGCTAACCAAGAAGTTGGAAGTTCAAGTTCACCCAGAGGCACCTCAGAAGACAAGGCCTAGCCACATAATTCTGAAAACCCCTGAGTCAGAATCAACTCAACAGCAACTGGTTTGAACGTCATCTTCAGGATGACCTGGTGGCACTGTGGGATAAGCACTGAATTGATAACAGAATGATTAACAGTTCAAATCCGCCGCCCTCTCCACAGGAGAAAGATGATATTTTCTGCCTCCTCTACAGGGTCACTCTGAGTCAGAACCAACTCCATGGCAGTAGGGTTTTTTTGGGGGTCTTTTCCCAGCATTCATTGCAGCCTGGGTGGTAAGGTGATGTTTGTTTGCTCCTTACCCCCTGATTCCAAACTTTTGCAGTGCTAGGTGTTTTAAAAGGTGCTTTGGTGACGTAGTGGTTACAAGTGGGGCTGCGAATCTCAAGGTCAGGAGTTCAAAACTACCAGCCATTCCGTGGGAGAAAGATGTGGTTTCTGCTCCCGTAAAGATTTACAGCCTCAGAAACCTGTACAGGGTCGCTATGAGTTGGAACCGATTCCACGGCACATAACCATCACCACGTGTTTTAAACATTTTGGAGCTGACTTAGTTCAGGGTCTGTAACATCTACCCTTCCTTCCCATGATTTATACTAATAGACAAGCAAAATCAACTGTCCCGGGTTTCCTGGAGTTGCCATGAAAGCTCACAGAAGGCTCTAATCTGCCTTTTCTGTTTGCACCTCCGGGTTAGTGATCGGGGCAATCCACTCACCAACCTACGCTGCCTTCAGGTTTCAGTGTACCTTTGTCGATTCCCAAGTCTATCTGTGTCCAGTGCATGTAGTAGTCCCACAGCTTGACCAATAGAATTAAGGAGAAGGGCCCTCCTGGTTTCCTGCAAACCAGCCCCAGAAAACCCCTGACTGAGAACGTAGGTCCACTCAATCCTGCAGCAAGTTTCTCGCTCTGGATGGCATTGTTCTTGCTTCCGGTTGAGTCTCCTTCACTTCCTGCAGTCCTATGAATAGCAGAACAAGGCACTGCCCAGCCCTGCACCACTTTTATGATTCTGTATGGGTGAGTTCATTTTTGTTTCTGTAAATAAAAATACATCTACTCTTACTAGGACCAGGAGGTGGAGGTGAAAAATTCATAGTGAAAAATGCGTAGCTATTCTGGACTCCTGGTGTGGCTCTGTCAGATCAGCACCAAATGGCAAACCACAAAGTCACAGTTGAAACACACCAATTGCTCTGTGGAAACCTTCATACAGGGTCGCTATGAGTCTGAACTAACTTGACAGCAATTAACAATAACAACATCAACATTTCGGGCTGTCCTGTATCAAATATTTGATAAGTGAGCTTGAAAGGGACAATGTCTTCTTCTCCCACACCGGGCACAATGGATAAGTCACTCACATTCCCCTAATCACCCCTTCTGGACCCATGGAGTAACCTTTCTCATAAACTGGCTTTGAAACTGGGCCATAGACAAGCCTGGCCTTCAACTTATATAGCCTAATGGAAAAGAGAGGGTACCTGTGTACACAAGTTAATACCATATAGTGCAAGAGCTGCAATCTATTTACACTTAGGGCCCGGGATGATGGATGGGTGTAGGAGGCCCCAATGTTCCCTGGATCTTAAGAGCTCTGATTAGCCAATAATAACACACGAGCGTTCCGATGGCACCAGCTTTCACTAGGCAGCGCCGGGCTGTCAAAGCCATCAAGAATGACAGCTCCTTTGACTTTCAGAATTGTCCTTGATCACCACCAAAGGCATTTGTCTTTGGAAGCATCGGGTTAAGCCAAGTAGAGGCAGCTGTGTAGGCTCTAAAGTAGATAAGGAACCTGTGCGTCTGAGCAGGGGCCATTTAGAAGCTCTGGGGAGAGAGAATATCCCCATAGACCTTTGTCTTCCTGGTGATGCTCTGGCCAGTCTAAGGGAGAAAGGCGAAGTTATCTGCTCCCTTAAAGATTTACAGTCTTTAAGAAACCCTATAGAGGGTCACGATGGGTCGGAATCGACTGTTGGGCAGGTGGGTTTGGGTTTGGGGTTTGTCTTCCTGCAGGTGGTGGTGGGGGCGCTTCAAAGAAGTGCCTGTGATGCCTGGGAAACTATGAGAGATTCTCTTCCCTTTAAAAAAAAAAAAAAAAAAATGCAGCTGAGTTAGAAACTGAACAGTGATTGACAGAGGTAGCCGCCAGGGACCAGGCGCAGAGCTTGAAAAATCTTCTTCGAGGTCCAAGCAATTACTACTAAGGGCAGTTTTAGCTTCTCACCCAGAAATGCTCAAATCCATTACCTTTTGAGTTCAAGTTCCCTTCAAGAAAAAGAAGAGAGAGTCATTTAGTCCTAAAGGCAAGACTGAGAGAGGGCAAGCCAAAATGGAACTGAGGGCTAATCCCGGCTCTTCTAGTAAAGTCCTCCATTCCTCATCTCCTGGACTGTGGGGCAGATGCCTCCTTTGAGGTTGGAAAGTGATGAAGTGTCTTCCTCATCACACTCACGGTGGGCTCCCAAACCACTGGTCCAAGCTTTGCTGCTATGTACGGACTCTGGTGATTTGTGTTCTCAAGTGACTGACATTTGTTGTTGATGTTGGTATGGGTGCCACACATGGTGAAGTTCTTGACTTTGAGCCAAAACATTGGTGTTTCATACCCACCCAGAGGTGCCTTAAAATACAGGCTTGGTGATGGGGTTCTGAAAGGTCACCATTTTGAAAACTGTATGGAGCAGTTCCACTCCGAAGCGTATGGGGTTGCCATGAGTGGGAATAGATTCCACGGCCCACACCTATCTATTCTTTTCCACCAAAACATTTTGCAGTGGTTTGGGGAGAAACAGCTTCCTGCTCTGTCCTGTGGGTGAGATCAGAACTCCGTCCTGCCCCTGTGTCCCCAAAGGGGCAGCCGCTTTTACCGTGGGCCCATATATGGTCGTACGATGACCTTGCTGGCCTTTGGGTTTTCAAAGCCAGGAATTCTCAAACTCCCTGGTCCATTCCAGAGTGCCTTTCAGAAGGAAATTTTATGCAGGGACCATAATTCCCCAATTCTGATCTTTAGCTCTCAATCCTGCGTTTCCCATAACCTCTCAGGCCGGCATGTTTCCTTAAAGGTGGTCTCATGTGGGCTGTTTTTGCAGGGTCCTCAGCCCTGGCTGGTACCTGGGCATTGCTTTTTTCATAAGAGCGAACACACATCTATGGAGAGTAGCAGTAGACTGCTGCCTGAATTCAGAGAAGGGGAGGGGACTCCAGCTTAAGGACTCTGAAAAGTTTTCAAAAGGGGACCCCTGCTGAGCTGGTCTGAAGAATGGAGGGAATTCCACAGGTGGGTCAGGAGGAGAGAGTTCAGGTGGTGAGTGACATGGACCTGTACCAACCCAGCCGTGGGTAAGCCAGCTTCCCCATTTCAGCTCTTCACTAGTAGACGCTTTAAACAGAAAGGTCGAAAGCCAAGTACAATCGACACCTCTCCCATACAAAACAAAATAGAGTTCCAAACCTCCCGGCCCCAGAAAACCTCTGATGAGAAATAATCGCTATTGTTAGGTGCTGTCGAGTCTGTTCCAACTCATAGTGACCCTGGGTAGGATTTCTAAGGAGCAATTGTTGGGCTTTGAACCACTGACCTTGTGGCTAGCAGCCCAGTGCTTATTCTGCAGCACCACAGCAGGGTTCCAGGAGATGATTAGACATTGCATATAGTTTGAGACCAAGGGTTAAGAAGTACAGCTTCGGAGTTCTGGCAGTGAGCTCCTAATTCCGTATCACACATGTACCAGGGGTTCCTTTGAAGAACATGCATTCTAACTCAGACATCAAGAGAAATATCAGGAAATCCTGATACAGGGCTCCCACATGGACAGGCCTTGAAAACATGATGCAGAATGAGGTAAGTCAGTCACAAAAAGACACATACTAGAGGATTTCACAATGTTCATGGGAAAATGGTGCGAAAAAGGTACATCATTTTCCCACCTTCTTTAGAAGACCCCGGATAAGCACTGGACCGCAAGGTGGGTGGTTCAAACTCACCAGCCACTCCTCAGAAACCTATACCAAATTGCTATGAGTCGGAACCAACCTGAGAGCAGTTACCAACAACAGTATGGATTATGTACACCAGGCAGGTCAAGTGTATAGAGAACAACACTTATGAGTCGGTGGGAAGGAGGCACGAGGAATGACAGTGTTCAGGGAGCATGGAGCTGTTGGTAAGGGTGACAGAAGAATCCAGGAATGGAGTTAGGCAGCAGTTCTGTGCCGGGGAGCCCTCAGCTGGTCTGGGAATGTCTGCTCTCTTGCCGGTTGGTAAAGAGAACATGGCGCTGGGGAAAGGGGCCCCTTCTGGAGGATGAGGGTGTGTTTTTCTCCTTCGTTCTCACTTTGGCGTTGTTGCTGTTAAGTGCTGTGGAGTCCGTTCTGACTCATAGCGACCCTGTATAGGGTTTCTGAGGAACGGCTGATGGGTCTGAACTGCTGACCTTGTGGTTCTCAGTCCAGTGATGACCCGACAGCGCCATACTCGCCTTAGGGGACCAGGAAACCAACAATTCCTAAATCCTTCATCTGTCACTGAATCAGCAGTGTGTTTGCAGAGTGACAACTGTTTATACAACACTGAGGGGAAGCAAGAGGAGACGGAGGAGGGTTACCAAGGCATCATAATGACAGTCAATGAATGCCTTCAGCCCCAGCCCCAAATATGGAGTCCAAGATGCTCAGAGACCTGGAGGAGAGAGGGCCCCAGAGGTGAATGTTGATGGGCCTGGGGGGCTGGAGGGAGAATGTGTCCAGTCGTCCTGGTCTTGGGCATCAGGGGTTAGACCTCCTTCTACCTCTGCCCCTCCTGCAGTAACATACCGGAGCCAATGGTCCAAAGTAGTGAGACCCCAGGCATGTTGTTGTGTCTCCTGAGAAGATGCTCTTGTCTTCCCCAGGGGGCTGCCATTTGTATTCCTACTGGCTATTTATGCATCTAATTATGTACATATGTAACGTGCGCACACATATATTTTGTTATTCTTTAGTGCTTTCAAGTGGGTTCCAACTCATAGCAACCTTGTATAGGGTTTCCAAGGCTGTGCATCTTTGTGGGAGCAGAAAGCCTCATCTTTCTCCCACAGAGCAGATGGTGGGTTTGAACTGCTGACCTTGTGGTTTACAGACCAGTGTTTACTGTACCAAGTCACTGTTCTCCCCATACCCTTATATTGTTGTTGTTGTTGTTGTTAAGTGCCGTCAAGTCGGTTCCGACTCATAGCGACCCTGTACAGGGTTTCCGAGGGTGTAAATCTTTACGGGAGTAGAAAGCCTCATCTTTCTCCCGCAGAGCGGCTGGTAGTTTCGAACCGCTGACCTTAAGGTTCGCAGCCCGATTCGTAACCACTACGCTACCAGAGCTCCTATATATAATATATATATATTGTTGTTGTCAGGTTCCATCGAGTTGGAACCGACTCATAGCGACCCCATGTACAACAGAACGAAACAATGTCCGATCCTGGGCCAACCTCACTACCGCTGCCACACTTGAGTCCATCAATGATGCCACCTGGCTGATCCATCTCATTGGGGGTCTTCCTCTTTTTCTCTGACCCTCCACCTTACCCAGCGTGACATCCTTCTCCAGCGACTGTTTATGTGTACATATTATTATGTGTGCTTGTATTTATATATGTGTGTGTTTATGTGTGTGTCTATAAATATATGATAGAATTCTGGTGTGGTGCTGTAGGATAAGCACTGAATTGCTAATCACAAGGTCAGTGATTCAAATCCACCAGCTGCTCCTTGGAAATACTAGAAAGGGTTGTTATGAGTCAGGACCAACTCAACGGCACTTAACAACACAATAAATATAGTGTTAGGTGTTGTTGAGTTGGTTCTGACTCACAGTGACCCGATGCACAAGAGAACGAAACACTGCCCAGTCCTGACTTCACAATTGTTGCGAGTTATGAACCCATGGTTGCAGCCACTGTGTCACTCTATCCGGTTGGGGGTGTTACTCTTCCTAAGGCATCTTCCACTTTACCAAGCATGATCTCATTTCCCAGGGACTGATCCCTCCTGATGACATGTCCAAAGTCTGATGTCTTGCCATTTTCTCTTTAATGGAACATTTCAGCTGTGCTTTTTCCAAGATAGATCTACACGAACTGTTGACCTTCACTTAGTAGTCCGAAGCATACTTCAGTGTGCTATCAGGGCTCCTAGAACTTGTGGGTTATTGTGGTTGTTAAATACTCTCTAGTCAGTTCTGACTCACAGTGACCCAGCATAGGGTTTCTGAGACTGTAAATCTTTGCAGGAGCAGAAAGCCTCATCTTTCTCCCTTGGGGCGGCTGGTAAGCTCCGACCGCTGACCTTGTGGTTGATATTCCAGAGTTTCCTGTAGAGAGCCGCCATGCCCCCAGAATTTAAGGGCATCACAGATTTAAGACATGGAGCAAGAACTTAGATCACAGCTAGCACTCTGGAAGAGCTGAGAATGTGGTGATGAAGAAGGCTGAAGGCTGAGAGGACATGTGTAAAAAAAGAACATTTATGTAATTTGTCTCATCTGTGTAGAATCTGAGACTAGCAAAGGGACCAGGCATAGAGACAAAGTAGGAAATGATAGAACCTCCCCAAATACCACCCACACGCATGAGAGAGGTGTGGGGGGGAGTCCTAGGTAACCTGGCGGATTACATGTTGGGCAGCTAACCACAAGATCAGCAATTTGAGTCCATCAGATGGTCCTTGGGAGAAAGATGAGGCTTTCTCCTCCCATAATGATTTGCAGCCTTGGAAACCCTATACAGGGTTGCTGTGAGTCAGAACCGACTCGACAATATACAATCACCACTCATAAATAAATTCTGGACCTACTTACGACGCCTTTGACCTTTCATTGTCTTGTCTACCATGGTGACCTGTTCGGTCCACACTCACTGCTGCTCCTCAGTCATGCTTTCCACAGTTTATATCCAAGACTGAGCAGGGACAACCATCAACCTATTTGTATCTAGCAGTGATGGTCAACTAGAATTGCGTCTAGCTATCTGAGCAGGGGCAGCCATCAGCTCACTGGTACCTAGCAGTTCGGACCCTTACTCTCCAGAACTGGCTATAGATATTCCCTAGAGCAGCATCTAGAAGAAACCGGCTGGAATGGTTATGCAGACTTTAGCCTTCCCCAGGCACCGTATGGCACAGTTTCTGGGTCTCCTGGTCTGATCCTTATCACAACAGGACTTGCGTGCTGTTCCATTGTGGGTGGAGGAAAGTCTACACACACCAGTAGTTGCCTCCCCAGGTCTCTGCAGCTGCTGTCAGAAAATACCACACACTGGATGGCTTCAAACAACAGAGCTTTGTTATCTCATCCTTCTGGAGGCTGGAGGTTCAAGCCAGGGTGTCGGCCATGCTAGTTCCTTCTGGCGCCCTGAGGGGGCAGTCTGTTCTTTGCTTCTGTCCCAGCTCTGGTGGTCCCAGCTGTACCTTGACTTGCACTTTGTCTTCACAAGGCCATCGCCTCTCTGTGTCTTTGTTCTGTCCCCTCTATTGCTTCTTCCTTGTGCTTACTGCTTCCCTTAGTCCTTCTTACCCTCCCTTCCTGCCTTCTGAGCTTTCTCCTGGGGCAGATGCTGCCCTTTTGATCTCGTAGGGTTGGCTGTTCTAGGAGAGCGTGTCTTTGGTGTTCTTGTCACCTTATTGGCCTGTACAATGTTTCAAATCTGCTGCACAAGACCTTTTAAAGTGTTGAAGAGCAAAGCTGTCAACTTGAGGACTAAGGTGAGCCTGACCCAATCCATGGTATTTTCAATAACCTCATATACATGTGAAAGATGGACAGTAAATAAGGAAGACCATAGAAGAATTGATGCTTTTGAGTTGTGGTGTTGGAGGAGAATATTGAAAGTGCCATGGGCTGCCAAAAGAACCAACAGATCCATTTTGGAAGAAGTACAGCCAGAGTGCTCCTTAGAAGCCAGGATGGCCAAACATCATCTCTCATACTTTGGACATAGTGTCAGGAGGGACCAGTCGTTGGACAAGGATACCATGTTTGGTAAGGTAGATGGTCAGAGAAAAAGAGGAAGACTGTCAGTGAGATGGATTGGCAAAGTGGCAGCATCGATGGGCTCCAGCGTGTCAACAAGTTTGAGGTTGGCCTAGGACCGGGCAGTGTTTCGTTCTGTTGTGCATTGGGATGCTCTGAGTGGGTACCGACTTGATGGCACCTAACAACAACAGTTAGGTTGTTGAAAGACAAGCCACAGGAGAGAGTTCAGTTCCAGGCCTGAAGGTTGATGCTGCTTCTAGTTTTTAAAGACACCCGTCCAATTGGATTGGGACCCACCCTACTGTAGCATGACCTCTGATGAACCTGGTGACATTTCCATTCACAGACACTGGGGGTCAGGACTTCAACGTATCTTTTAGGGGAGAACCTTTCACTCCCCCTACATAGGGTCACTATGAGCCAACATTGACTTAATGAAAGTGGCCATATGTAATAGGACCAACCAGGCTCTACATCTTCCAGGCCCCATCCAGTGCCCCACCCAGGTAGCCTGCCCCCTACTCCCACCCCCACCCTGTGCATTTACACTGCTGACTAGGCCATAGATGGCTTTCTGCACCCGAGGTGGGGAGGTGGGGGGATGGGGAAACAGATTAGGGCAGGGACTGGGGAGGGGTTGGAACTGGAGAGCTATAATTAATTCTTTCTCCCACACGAGCCCCTGAAATACCATGTGCTACATGCAGCCTCCTCTTGAAATGCTGTGATTACACAGCACCCCTTCATATTCCTAATTAACAGGTGGGGACTGACTAGTTACAACGCTCCATTACTGGTAATAGAATGATCATCACCCTCCTCATTACAGTCGGGGTGCGGGGGTCCTCCCAGCTGTGTATCTGCCCATACCCTGCTGAACGGGATGTAGCAAGAGGCTTGAGGGTTCCAGTGCCCACCAGAGAATGGAAGATCAACAGCAAGGGCAGGGATGAATCGCCACCCCAGGGAAGGAGCAGCATTGTCACCCCAGCCTCCCCTGTCACCAGGTGGTCCTGGTCATCTTGGGTGCATTCCTTCCTAGGAGGTCACCACCCACATTCCAAAGGAAGAAAACAGAGAACTTGCTTCAGGAGTCACCCCACCCTCCCGGGCCTGTCTGCTACAGACATCCCCAAAGGAGAGTCCAAAACTAGGTGACTTGGAGCCAGGCGGCCCTCAGCATTCAGCTGGTCCAGGCAAGAAGATTCAGCCTTACACAGACTAAGGGACAGGACCAGCTGAGAGAAGGTGAGGCCAACCTCTAGTCTGGTTGTAATACCTGCATCTGTTCAGAGACAGGAGGCCTTGGAAAGCTGGATAGGGCTTGGTGGGGAACTAAGAGAGCCAGCATAGTGCCCACGTAGCCATCTACTAGTGGACATCACGTGATACCAAGGGAACGGTGGTAAGGAGGGTATGTTGCAGAGCGGAGAGGAAAGATACGGTGTGATGGGTGAGAAGAGAGGAATGAGTTCATGTGTCAATGAAACACACGTCAGCATTTCAACAGTCATTGCAATTGGTATACTGAGACCCCCTACCCCCACCAGCGTCGGTCACAAAGACATCTGTGATTACTGTCATCCAGGGGAGAAAGGGAGAGCGCCAAGAGGGTATAGCACCATCCGCACTGACCTTACCTTTTTGTTCCCATGAGCACCTTTGGATTGGGTGAAAAGGAACATGGGAGTCATGTCATTATGACCTGGGTCCCAAGAACACCATGGTGCCAGCTCACTTTCCTTGGGGGTTGTCAGGAAGACGGAATTACATTCGATGCCTGGCGTAATGAGATTGTGGAGTTTTCTACCTCGAATCATAGGGGCTCACGGTTCCATTCAGTGTCTTTCCTCTGGAATGCTCTAAGAACAAAGCAATGACAACATGGTGTTGGGAGACGAGAAAGGACCCTTCTCCCTGAGATTTTTGGGAAATTTTACATCAGGGCCTCAGGGCCCTTATGGTATGAAGACCCCTCTGTTGGGCAACCATCCTGGGGACTGACCCCTCCCTGGGTTGACCATTCCAGCTCTCCCTCAGACAGACAGTCCATCCTGGGCCTGCTGTTGTTAGGTGCCATCAGGTTGGTTCTGACTCATAGTGACACTGTGTAGATGTAGCAGAAGGAAACACTGCCCAGTCCTGAGCCATCCTCACAATTGCTGCCAAGTGGGGCTCACTGTTTCAACCACTGTGCCAGTCCATCTCATGAAACGTCTTCTTCAGTATCAATGCCCACACCTAATGGCCTCCAATTTAGCATGAGCCGTGTTCCAAATTTTCTCTGGAATGTGATGATTTGGAACTCAGAGCATGGTTTCCCATCCAAACCATGCTATAAACAGTAGCCAACTCCCTAGCTAGTGAGTGAAAGCCCATTTCACCAGTTCCCATCTAGTGGATTTGGGTTGGTGGGGGGTCTACATATGCCACGTAGAGCTCCCTGGCTTTCATGGCTGATTTTTGAGAAGGACACGCCAGGTCTTTTTTTCCAAGATGTCTCTGGGTGGGCTTGAGCCTCCAGCCTCTTGGTGAGCAGTCCTTACTGTTTGTATCACCTGGAGCTCCACCTGGTCTGTAACTTTAAGGCAAGGTCAGAAATGGCACAGAGGTGGACATTAGAGTGCTGGGTTCTGGTCTGCTGACTTCTGCTGGACGACCTGGACTGACACAGGAGAACTTAATCTCCACTGCAGCGGGAGTGTGGGTTACTTCTTTCCAGTCTCCTAGGTGCACCATCTCTGTGCATTTAGGGAGGGGGACCTGACCACTCTGCCGCCCCCCCCATCCTAACACTTCATGGTGGCAGTGGGGACCCAGGCCCCATTCTGGAGTTCCTGCTGACGCTCCCAGGAACCAGGGGGTTGGTCCAGCCTGCTCCAGTGCTCCCCTCCCTCTGCCTCAGCCTGCCTGTTTCCTGAGCGGTGGTCTTTAGCTGAGAAGGAGACTCGGGTTGCTCCTCCCTCTCGAGGGTCTTTCCACAGGACCATCTGCAAGAGACCACGGGAGGCAAATTAGACTGTTAGATAGGAGCAGAAGACGAGATGTGCTCGTATGATTTGATGGAGAAGCAGCAGGCGTGCTGCTGAGGGGATCAGCGAGCTGTGACCCCCTTAGCAGGCAGGGGCATGTGGCTGCTGCTCCCAGAAGGGGAGAGATGTGGCTCCCAGAAGGGGAGAGATGTGGCTCCCTACCCTTTCCAAGGGGAGTGGTCTTAGGAATGCGGCAGCAGAGAGTCCTGTGAGGTCGCTCCGAACCACTGTCCACCTCTTGAATAAAGCACAGGAGGGAATCATTTCCCTGTCAGTTTACAGATTAGGATCCTGGTCTCAGGGAGGTGATCTGAATTCTCCGATGCCAGAGGCAGGACTCCACACCGGGTCTACTCATCATCGTGGAAGCTCTGTCTCCGTCTCCAGAGGAGAGATGTTCAGAGGGCGTTTCCCTCAGGAGAAGCTGATGCTCTGAAAATGAGGACAGCTCAGCACCTGTCTCCCAGCTCGACGCCTCTGTTCGTCTGGGGAAGGTTTCTCATCAGTACAGGTCCTCAAGTACTAGGCTGCTAACTGAAAGATCAATGGTTCAAAACCACCTCGCAACTTCCAGAGAAGAAAGACCTAACAATTCGCTCCTATAAAGATGACAGCCAAGAAAACCCCATGGAGCTCAGGGCACACCATGGTCAGCCGGCGTGACGTAGTTTATCCACAAAGACCAGTTGTGCCTCCTACTTCGATGAGTAGCAACTGGGATCTTAAAAGCTCATGAGTGGTCATGTAAGGTGGAACTGTTAGTCTCTCCAGGTGTGGAAGAAAGAAGAGTGATGAGAATTGAAGATGCTTAGAA
>NW_006408559.1:14622983-14628161 GCF_000296735.1 Chrysochloris asiatica
ATATATATACCGAGAATACTGGTTAGAAAGAAACTGAGGCAGTTCTCCTTGGCCACTCTTTAGCTTGGGAAGGACCTTGTGGCCCAATTGTCAGCCAAACAGTAGATAGGTATGGTGGGGGTGGGGTGGGGTGGGGGTGGCAACAGGACCAGTAAGGTCTGCTCACTATGGAATGGTCAATCATTCAAGATCAAAAGGGCAAGTTACCTACGGACAGATTTAAGAAGGGGTGGAAAGGCGGGTGGAATGGAGATAGGAACCATAGGGAGGAAGTGGGGTAGCTGTTGTTGCATACATGGGATTGAAATCTTTGAGATGACACAAAGTGTATTGAATGTAAAACTTATGATCTGGTCTGTAAACATTCACTCACGTCACAGTAAAAAGTTAAAATATGAAAAGACACGTCCCTGAGCAGCCCCACTCTGTAACACATAGGGTGGCCTGGGGTCAGAATCGAGTTGGCAGCAGGTGATTTGATTTTTGGTATGATCAAGGTGGAGCAGGATAGGGCTCGGACTGCCTACCTCCCACCAGGAAGAAGCCAGTTGGGCTCTGGGCGTCCATGGCGATGAGATGTCCCCTGCGGTCACCATGTCCCAGGAGGATGACATGTTGTTCTATTTTGCAGACCCTTCTGGACCTCTGCCTGTGTCTGGGCTGTGCCCTGGGAGATGGATTCTGATGTTGTCTGGTGGGCCCTTTGTGTGTGCAGGGGGCTACAGAAACGGGATGTGCTTGCTTCCAGAAGGCCCACCCCCGAGGGTAGATCTGCATACATGAAACCTTTCCACCCTGGGATACCCAGGGATTTTTGGTTTCACTTTCCTTTTTAAAGTTATGTCTGACTGTCTGTCTTGCGATTCTCCTTGCCCCTTCCTTCCTTGCTCCCTTTGAAGATACAGACCCATCTGTCCATCTACATAGAGACCTTCTCCATTGTAAAGAAAACTTGGTGGACAACAAAAATACAGACAGGCACACTTTGGAGATACTGCAGATTCCAATCCAGACCACCACAATAAATTGAGTATCACAATAAAGTGAATCACACCCTTTTTGGGGGTCCCCAGTGCATATAAGGAGTTCTGGTAGCGTAGTGGTTACGAATCGAGCTGCGAACCTTAAGGTCAGCGGTTCAAAACTACCAGCTGCTCCGCAGGAGAAAGATGAGGCTTTCTACTCCCGTAAAGATTTACACCCTCGGAAACCCTGTACAGGGTCACTTTGGGTCGGAACCGACTCAACGGCACTAACAAACAAACAAAAAAAGTGCATATAAAAGCTACGTATGCACTAGGCTGTATAACAATAACATGATGAACAAGTTTGAACTATTACTACGATGACCAACATGTGACAGAGACACGAAGCGAAGACAGGCTGTTGGGGAAAACGTCACCAATAGACGTGTTTGATGTTGCATTGCCACAAACCTTCAGTCTGTAAAAACCACATTATCTGTGAAGCGCCATACAGCCAAGTGTGACAAAGCGAACTTTACCTGTGTTGGGAACTCCGTCTCTCACGTACCAAACTCTTCATGGGCTCTGGGACACTATGATAGGCAGGAGCTGCTGTCTGCTCTCTGGGGCCAGGGCCAGATGATGGACAGAGGCAAGGCCAATGAGGATGAGGCTGGGCCTTTACAAGTCCCCCAGCAGCCAGGAGTTCTAAAGCTTTAGGACCCACCTGGGAAGACTTCACTGAACATGTTTTTGATCCTCCTGCTCAATCTTTCAAACACTCCTGCACACCTCTCTCCCACCTGGAACTTGAGATACCCATGTCTCCTTAGCTCAGACCAGCCTGCTTCCACTTCATCTTTTCTAGACCCTCCTTTCTAGTTCTTCTTGTTCACAGCTGGAAACTCACCCACCCACTCCCATGGAGTACTACATGGGAGTGAGGTCTTTCAAGCAATTCTGTGTGAAGGTATTTACATTCTCCTGGAAAGGTAGGCCTTTCACACCATCTAACAAGAAGGGTGCCGCCAAGTCTTTCTGGGTGGGTGGGTGTGTGAGCGCCAAGGAGATCCCCATGGACAGTTAGCATTGGGGAGGAGCAGCAGGCTGGAATGGACCTAAGCCTGGGGTAGGTTGACTCTGACCTGTCTTCTCTGGCCTTTATCTTGCACCTGTTGTCTCTATGCCTCATTTTCCTTCCCCTTTTCTCCAGGAAAGCTTCCCCACAGGCCTGAAACCCTCCTTCTCCTGGAAGACCATCTCAACCTTGGTCATGAGAACCATGAGAGGGGAACAAAATCCAACAAAGATCCAAGTCTCAAAGGGGGATTCATTTTCCAGGGCAGCAATAGATTTGAAGCTCCCTTACCCTCCAGTTCTACGCAGCATCCAAACATGTTTCAAAAAGTGAAAAACATGATTTTCATACAGAATGGATGGAGGTGCTTCAAAAAGCCATGGAACTCAGTAATTAATGAGGGAGCCAGCAAAATGGTAATGCTGGTTTAAAAGCATTAAAGGGCAGTTTGCATATTCATATATTCCTTATGGAAAGACTTTCAACTTATAATGGATTCAGAGTGCTAATGAGGTACAAAACTGATTCATGTTCTACAGGGCAATAAATAATAACGCCTGTGGTTCCTTTTCTGGAGGACAGACATCACTTGTGTCTCAACAAAACAATATTTATGTGCATTTTATTGGGCAGAAACGCTTGTTTTGTTACTAGTTTTCTAAACTTTGACATCTACCTTGGCAGAGCTGTAAAATATCTTAGTCCTGGTTGGTTAATGTTGAGTTGATTGTGACTCATTAGGTTGCTGATCGTTTTCTATAAAATCAAACACACACACACACGCACAAATCCGAACTCATTGCTGTTGAGTGGATTCCAACCCATAACAACAGAGCTGTCCAATAGGATTTTCAGGGCTGTCATCTTTGTGGGAGGAGTGCTGGTGTCATGCTGTGGGTTAATGCGCTAGACTGCAAAGTCGTTTGAACCGCAAGGTTGGTGGTTCAAGTTCACCAGCTGCTCCTGGGAAACCCTATACAGGATCTCTATGGGTCAGAACTGACTCGACTGCACTTAACAACAACAACAATTGTGTGGGAGCAGACTGCCACATCTTATTAATGAGCAAAATCAGCACTACTGTCGAGTTGATGTGGACTCAGCGAGGCTGTAGGACAGGGTGGGGGTGGGGTGACGCGGACTTGGTTCGGACTCATAGCGATCTTGTATAGGGTTATTGAGGTTGAATATCTTTATGGAAGCAGAAAGCCTCATCTTTCTCCCATGGAACGGTTGGTAGTTTCAAACTGCTGACCTTGAAGTTCGCAGCCCCATTTGTAGCAACTACGTTGTTGTTGTTAAGTGCCGTCGAGTCGGTTCCGACCCATAGCGACCCTGTACAGGGTTTCCGAGGGTGTAAATCTTTACGGGAGTAGAAAGCCTCATCTTTCTCCCGCGGAGCAGCTGGTAGTTTCAAACTGCTGACCTTGAGGTTCGCAGCCCCATTTGTAGCCACTACGCTACCAGAGCTCCTTTACCAGGGCTCTAAATAGGACAGGGTAGAACTGCCCCATAGGATTTCTAAGGCTGCAACAGGAGGAGTATGATGGCTCTGTAGGATAAGCATTGGACTGCCAACCACAGGGTCAGTGGTTTGAGCCCACCAGCCACTCCATGGGAGAAAGATGAAACTTTCTGCTTCCGCATAGATTTGTAGTTTCAGAGACCCTGTACAGGGTTGCCACGAGTGGGAACTGACTTGGTGACACTTAGCAACAACAACATTGTTTACAGGGGCAGCATGTGGCTCTATAGGAGACGCGTTGGACTGCAAACTACACAGTCAACAGTTCAAGCCCACCAGCTGCTCCAACAGAGAAAGATGAAGTTTTTGCTCCTGCAAACATTTGAAGCCTCGGAAACCCTATATAGGATCCCTATGAGTCAGAACCAACTCGATGGCCCTTAACAATAGCAACATTGTTTATAGAAGCAGACTGCCACATCTTTCTCCTGTGGAGGGACTGGTGGGTTCACACCACCGACCTTTCAGTTAGCAGCCCAATGTTTAACCCACCTCACCACCAAGACCTCTTACCACATCTTATATAGCAAATCAACCCTAAAGATTCCATTACTCCAGGTACCAGCTGGACCCTTGCCAGCACTTACAGGAAACACTCCAGAATAAACCCTTTGCCACGTTCATAAATCTTAGACTGGTTTTTCTAACGTGATGTCCTCATGGTTGTTTTTCTGGGTTCGCCTTCATTAATAACAATCAAATGAGATCCCAGCTGTGATGGCTCCAACACCGATCCCTGACAGCCCCAGGTGGGTCAGCGTGGAACTGTGCTCTGTGGGGTTTCAAGGACTGAGTTTCCGGCCTCTCTTCCAAGGCATCTCTAGGTGGACTCGAACCTGCAACTTGCATCTTTCAGTTAGATCATTGCTTTGCCCACCCAGAAACTCCATTGTGGTGGTGTTGTTAAGTGTTGTTGAGTTGGCTCTGGGGTTTCCAAGGAGCGACTGGTGGGTTTGAACTGCCGACCTTGCTGGCAGCAGTCCTGTGCTTCTTCTACAGCACAACCTGGACACCTTTACGTATGTTTGTTGTTGTTGTTGTTGTTTAGTGCCGTCGAGTTGGTTCTAATTCATAGCGGTTTCCCAGGAGCAGCTGGTGAGATTGAACCTCCGACCTTGTGGTTCAAACCTACATTGCAGTTCAGTGCATTCACTCACTAGGGACCCTTAATAACAATAGCAAATACTGAATGCCTTTTGTATGCAAGGTATTCTGCTGTCCTTTGGGAGTCCTAGGCAGTTCTGGGGACAGCCCCATCCCTAGGGCCGCCCACCCACTGATAGAGCTGACAAGGATGTGGGGGCACAGAAACTCAGTTTGCAAGTAGAGGTAGCTTTTATGGGGGTGCCTGCTCATCTCCCCACAATCTCTGTCTGGAGGTGGGTTTCTGTTATCTGGGGTGGGCGTCTGTGTGCCAGGAGTGGGCATCTGTGTGTCTGGGGTGGGTGTCTGTGTGTCTGGGATGGGCGTCTGTGTGTCAGGGCTGGGAGTCTGTGTGTCTGGCGTGGGCATCTGTGCATCTGTGTGTCTGGGGTGGGTGTCTGTGTGTCTGGGGTGGCGTCTGTGTGTCTGTGTGTCTGGCGTGGGCATCTGTGCGTCTGTGTGTCTGG
>NW_006408559.1:14628622-14630439 GCF_000296735.1 Chrysochloris asiatica
TCTGTGCGTCTGTGTGTCTGGGATGGGTGTCTGTGTGTCTGGAGTGGGCCTCTGTATACCACCACTTGCATAGCTCAGGTTAGGTGGGGTTTGGCTGGTGTTAGCTGATGTCTCTCTTTGCTCAGCTGTATAGGAGCCTGGTACTGACTCTTGTCCAGTGGGCAGAGCTTTCCTGTCTTCCATGTGAATCTGTGACGTCAGGCTGCCATCTGTCTGTCTCTCCAAAGGTGCTCGCAGAAGTTCAGTGGTCACATTGCATCTGGTCAGCAGGGCATTCATCAGGCAACCTCCTTTCAGCAGCCCTGCTCAGCTTCTCCTCCATCCACATGAATGTTTCCTCTGCAGCTCAGGGTTCCAGGATGACCATCTGTGTCTGTTTCCCTTGGTGTCCCACATCGTTGTTGGAGAGGGTCTCTGTAGCATGTAACCCAGTCCACCACCTTGTCGGAAATCCAGGCGCCATCTTTATGGAAGCAGACAGACTTACCCCTCTTCCTCACGCCACCACTTTTTGGTTGACAGGCCAGTGCTTAACCCACAGAGGCACCAGGGCTCCTTGGTGGTGTTGGTCATGTGCTGTTAGGTCCACTCATAGAGACCTTGTGTACGGTTTCCAAGGCTCTATCTCTTCACAGGGGCAGAAAGCCTCATCTTTCTCTTGCGGAGTGGTTGGTGGATTCGAACCTCTGACCTTGCAGTTAGCAGCCCAACATGTAAACCCACTTTGCCACCAGCGCTCCTAGGACTTCTTACACAGGTGTATAAATTAGTTCATTTGAGCCCCCCAGTCTGTGAGATCAAAATCGGTGAGCAGTTGGGATTTCCTATTCTAAAACCAGCTGTGTCGAGTTGATTCCCACTCACAGTGACTGTGTGTGCCACAGGGTTTCCCATGGCTGGTTTCCCAGTGGATCACCAGGACTTTATTCTGAGGCATCTGGGCGTGGATTGTACCTCCAGCTTCTCAGTGAGTAGCTGAGCCCCTTAACCACTCAGAGGCTCCTCCGAAGCAATTCGATGGGCTTCAGACTAGATTTTGAGGCCGCTCTGAAGACCAGATGAATCACCACCTGGCTGGTTCAGGTTACAAACTCCTCTTCTTACTGCCTTGACATGCTCCTTCCAGAATGTGTACAGTCAGGTGTGGCTACTGAGCCCCTGAAATGTGGTGGTTCCAGACGGAGGATGTGCGCAGAGTGGAAGATACATGCAGGGCAGCGAAATCAAAGGCAAGAATGTCAACTCTCACAGGAATGTCCACGGGAGGAGCTTCAGACATTCATGGAAAATGGAATTAGAAGATGGTGGGATTTTTTCCACGAACACTTTGAAGCTCCCAGATACACAAAGACACCCACTCCCAGACACAAAGACCCCCACACCCAGATACACAGACACCCACCCCTCAGACACACAGACACCCAGCTGCCCTCAGACACACAAAGTCCAGGCCCCAGGCACATGGAAACAAATTTGTAACAAGAAGGCCAACTGTACAGAAAATACTAAAGGGTGCTCTTTGAACTGAGAACCAACAACAGTAGACAACAATGTGAGATTTCCATACATGGCAGCACCCAGAACTCAATCCAGATATAGAAGTATCCCAAATAAAACAAACCTACAAGACTGAAGAAAACAGGGAGTCAGAGATATCAATGTATAATGAAGTCAACTACAGATAAAAAGAGGGAATCGTGTAGGTACAGAGCTTCCAAATGATCAGGAAGTCAAGTAAATCTTTAGATAAAACAAGACTGTTTCTCCAGCTGATAAGGGAGGGCATATGCATAAGAACACTCACACTTGCAGATAAT
>NW_006408559.1:14631319-14634123 GCF_000296735.1 Chrysochloris asiatica
AGAAAATGAACACATCTTCCCATCAAAATACAAAAGAAGAAAATCAGGAATTTTCAGTACACATTAAAAACAACAACAATGAAGAAAACGAAAGGAAAATCCACAAACAATATGAACTCAGCACAGAAATTTATGTGGAACAAGGAAACTAAAAAAACACACCATAAAGATGTCAACCTTGGAAGCTGAGGGTCAGTTCTACTATGTCACATGGGTCACTGTGAGTCAGAATCGACCCGCAGTAATGAGCTATCCTCTAATATGTTATATGCTATGATGTGATTTTATGTTATGTTATGTTGATACCCATGTGCAGAATAATTAGATTGAGTTAACCTCCCACCCAGGCCCCCAACTAGAACCAGTGGGTTCCTGAGAAGCTGGAGCCCTTCCCTGGGGGCACTGTGGCTCCCCACTTCAATGCTGCACTCCTGGGGTGGGATGTGGGTGTCCAACCTCAAGGGGGAACATGAGCACTGACAGAGATGGGGACCTCCTCTTCCCACACTTGGGGAGCCCCGGGGTCTGTCTGGGGTGGAGTGGCATTCCTGGTACCCTGAGCAGCTGACAGGTATGTTTATTTCCATCTTATTGAATGTCAGGTGGCAGCATGGTTATCCTGTATTCAGTCCAAGTCAGAGTGGAGACCCATTGCCTCAGGGCGTGGAGGACGCAGGCTGCATTATTCATTGTGTTTTGGATGTTTTCCTAAATGGGGGTTGTTCAGGTTCAAGTGGCAGATGACACTGCCACCCACTTCTCCCCACACTGTCATTTTCCAGCCACATCTGCTCCTTGCACTTGTGTGTTAAACAGTACATGGCCTGAAAACCAGAGCCTCCAAAATCTGACTTGTCTGGCTTCCTGCGGACTTGCAGGGGTGTTCCCTAGTCTCTCAGGAAAGCCCTGGCCCAAGTCTCCGTCTCTCTGCATCTCCATCCTCTTCATCAGCTTCTACCTACCATATTCTTGTCCTGTGGTTTTTTGTTAGATGATCTACATGCAACAGAAGAAAACACTGACCATTCTGTTCCATACACAGTCATTGTTTGAGCTCATTGCTGCTGCCACTGTGCCAGTCCATCTTGTTGGGGGGCTTCCTCTTCTTCGCTGACCGTCCACTTTACCAAGCGTGATGTCCTTCTCCAGGGACTGGGCCTTCCTGATAACATGTCCAAAGAACGCACCATCCAAACGTCTAAGGAACATTCTCGCTATATTTCTTCTAACATTGATTTGATTGTTCTTCTGGCAGTCCATGGCACTAATATCCTTTGCCAACACCGTAACGCAAATGCATCAATTTTCCTATGGTCTTCTTTATTCATTGCTCAACTTTCACATGCATATGAGGCTATTGAAAATGTCAAAGCTTGGGTCAGGCACACTTTTGTCCTCAAACTGACATCTTTGCTTTGGGAACACTTTAAAGAAGTCTTGTGCAGCAGATTTGCCTAAGGCAGTACATCGTTTGCTTTCTTGACAGATGCTTCCATGAGTGTTGATTGTGGATCTAAGTAAAATGATGTCCTTGATAACTTTAACCTTCCCTTCATTTATCATGATGTCCATTGGTCCAGTGGTAAGGATATACGCTTTTACACTGAGTTGTAGTCCACACTGTAGTCTTGATTTGCATCAACAAGTGCTTCAAGTTTTCTTTGTTGTCAGCAAGCAGGGTTGCGTCATCTGCATGACACAGGTTGTTGATGAATCTTCCTCCACACTTGATGCTGAGTTCGTCTTCATATAGATAGTCAGGCTTCTTGGATTATTTGCTCAGCACACAGATTAAATAAACATGGTGAAAGGATCCACTACTTCTGATTTGAAACAACACAGTGTTCCCTTATTCTGTTTGAGCAATTGCTTCTTGGTTTATGTGCAGGATCTGCATGAGCACAGCTAAGTGTTTTGAAGTTCCAGTTCTTCACAATGATGTCCATGGTTTCTTATGAACCGCACAGCTGAATGCCTTTGCATAGTAAATAAAGCACAGTTCCAGCTTGAAAATCACTGTCTCTGCCGACTACCTGGTTCTGTGCCTGTGATCATCCTTGGGTGATACAGACAGTTGAGCATTCGATGACTGAACAAAAGGTTGGCGGTTCAAGTCCACTCATTTTCACTTCAGAAGACAAGCCTGAGATCTGCTTCTGAAAGGTCATAACCTTGACAACTCTACGGAGCACAGTTTGACTCTGTACACAGGATGCACGATGAGTCAGAACTGACTCTACAGCATCGAAAACAAGAACTGCCTTCAGTCTTGACCCAACACTCTCTTGGGCATGAAAACAGGCATGCCATCTGCTACCCACAAATCTTACCTACAGACTTTGAACAAACCAAGACAAGTACTCATTCAACCCCAAGTCTGAGAACTATGGCGGAGTTTATTACAGCTATTAAGGATAAAGCGAATGGAAGAAATGAGGAAGTCAAAGAGGCAAACAGACAATTTCAAAGAGTAGCTCAAGAAGACACAGTCAAGTGTTATAATGAAAATGGGCGAAGACCTGGAGTTAGGAAACCAAAAGGGAAGAACACACTCAGCATTTCACAAACTGAAAGAAAAATTCAAACCCTGACTTGCAATGGGGAAGGACTCCATGGGCAAACTGTGGAATGATGCAGAAAGGGACAAAAACTGGGGAGGGGGAAGTGTAGGGGGCGGGTTTCTGGGATATACCCTTTGGGTGGTTGATGATGCATGGAGGGGATTGGAACCATGGCAGTGAGATGATATACGATGGAATGAATGTAAAACTAAAGTTCTCCCATGTAAACTATCATATAATTCA
>NW_006408559.1:14634223-14640478 GCF_000296735.1 Chrysochloris asiatica
AAGAAGAAGAAGAAGATGGAAGAAATACACAGTCAGTGGACCAGAAAGAAATGGCCGATGTCCATATCAAGCGGCAGCATATGATCAAGAACTGATGGCACTGAAGGAAGAAGTCCAAGGTACACTGAAGGTATTGGGGGAAAAAAATAATAAAACAAGACTCCAGGAATTGATGGAACACAAATGGAAATCTTTCAACAAGCTGGTGCAGCACTGGAGGTGCTCACTCATCTATGCCAAGATTTGGAAGACAGCCACCTGGTTAATCGAGTGGAAGAGAGACATCCATATTTGTGCCCATTCCAAAGAGAGGTGACCCAACGAAATGCAGAAACCATCAAACGAGATCATTGATGTCGCATGCAAGTAAGACATTGCTAAAGATAATTCAAAAATGGCTACAACGGTACATTCACAGGGAGCACCAGAAACTCAAGCCAGATTCAGGAGAGGATGTGGAAATAAGGACATCTTTAATGGACAAGTCAGGTGGATCTTGGCTCAAAGCAGAAAGATGTTTACTTGTGCTTTATTGACTTTTTAAAGACTTTTGACTGTGTGG
The DNA here is from genome assembly GCF_000296735.1 of Chrysochloris asiatica. Lineage (NCBI taxonomy): Eukaryota > Metazoa > Chordata > Mammalia > Afrosoricida > Chrysochloridae > Chrysochloris > Chrysochloris asiatica. The sequence continues at coordinate 14,634,786 of NW_006408559.1, forward strand.
ATAACAAGCTACGGATAACATTGCAAAGAATGGGTATTCCAAAACACTTGATTTACATAGACCACAAGGATAGAGCAAAGGAATAGAGCAAAGGACACTGGATGGTTTGCAATCAGGAAGGTGTGCACCAGAGCTGTATTCTTTCACCACACGTATTCAGTCTTTATGCTGAGCAAAGAGTCTGAGAAACTGGATTATATGAAGAAGAACATGGCGTCAGGACCGGAGGAACTCCAACAACCTGCAATATGCAGATCATACAACCTTGCTTACTGAAAGTGAAAGGACTTAAAATACATCCTGAAATATCAAAACCATAGCCTCTAGTATGTAAAGAAAACAAAAATCCTCACAACTGGACCAATAAATAATATTATTATAAACGGAGAAAAGAATGAAGTTGGCAAAGACTCATTTTGCTTGGATCTCCAATCAACATGCATGGAAGCAGCAGTCAAGAAGTCAAACAACGTATTGTATTAGGTAAATCTGCTGCACAAGACCTCTTCAAAGTGTTCTACAGCCAAGATGTCAGTTTGAGGACTGAGGTGCGCCTGACCCAAACCATGGTATTTTCAATGGCCTCATATGCACGTGAAAGTTGGACAATGAATAAGGAAGATGGTAAAAGAATTGATGCATTTGAGTTATGGTGTTGGAGAAGAATATTAAAGATACCAGGAACTACCAGAAGAATAGATGAATTTGTGTTGGAAAAGGTAAAGCCAGAGTGATCCTTGGAAGTCAGGATGGTGATATTCATATCTCATACTTTGGACATATTATCAGGAGGACCAGTTCCTGACATCATGCTTGGTAAAGTGAGGTGAATTGGCACAGTGGCAGCAGCAGTGGGCTCAAGCGTAACAACTTTTGTAACAACACACAATTGTAACAACAATTGTGAGGCTGGCACAGGGTCACTATGAGTTGGAACCAACTCGCACCTCACAACAATATTTGTCTTGACACTGATAGGCTTACACAATGACCATACTATGCATTTATATTGGAATAAAAGGCCCTGTTTCCATAGTTTTGATTAACTCCTAGAGAGATTATTTGAAATGTCTGTAGTTCACCAACATTTTTACTTGAAAAAATGCCTCCTATTCTAATTGGGATGAGAGGAAAGCACTTTGTGTAGGCAGACACTTTGTGTAGGAGATGGTTTTGTTTTATAACACCGGACCTCCGCACAGTGTTTGTTCAGACAAAATCCTCAAACTAACTCCAAATGACTTTCAAATGGTGATGTTTGAAGTGGGGGCTTGTTTCAATTTGTTTATTTCTAGAATTCACAACTGCTAGGCTGTAGGATGGGGCTGTAGGTTAAGCATTGAACTGCTAATTATAAGGTCAGCAGTTCAAACCACAGCAAACTCCTGGGAGACCCTCAACAGGGTTGCTATGCGTCGGGACCAACTTGTCAAGCACTTAACAACAACAACAGCAAGTTGTATGAATCAGAGCCAGTATCACTACCAGCAATTCAGAGAATTAGCCAAGGAAACGAAATGCTCGGAATGAGATTTTTGCTGAGTGCCATTGAGTTGGTGCTGACTCATAAATGACCTTACATAGGGTTTCTGAGGGGTGGCTGGTGATCTTAAACCACCAACTTTGTGGCTGATTGCTTATCCTACAACACCACACTGGAACTAGGGTAAGGGAAAAACCTACTAGATGGACAGGTGGCAGGTGGGTGTGTGGGGGAGTGGGTGGATGGAGGGATGGACAGATGGACAACATGTGGATGTATGAGTGGGCGGGTGGATGGGTGGACAGAAGGGTGGATAAATAGGTGGATGGACATGTAGATGGACAGATGGGTGAGCAGTTAGATGAGTGGGTGGCTGGGTGGATGGACAGAAGGGTGGATAAATAGGTGGATGGACATGTAGATGGACAGATGGGTGAGCAGTTAGATGAGTGGGTGGCTGGGTGGGTGGACAGAAGGGTGGATAAATAGGTGGATGGACATGTAGATGGACATGTAGATGGGTGAGCAGTTAGATGAGTGGGTGGGTGGCTGGGTGAGTGGAAAGAAGCATGGAAGAAAGGATAGACGGATGGGTGGATAATGGATAGATGCATACATGTATAGGTGAAGAGGTGGGTAGATGGACAGGAGGCAGATGGATGGATAGGTGGATGCATACATGTGTGGATGGACAGATGGAGGATGAAAGGATGACTAGATGGGTGGATGGATAGAAAGATGGATGGGTGGGTGGCTGGATGCATGGATGCATGGATAGATGGATAGATGGTGGATAGATGGATGGACAGATGGAAGATGAGTGGATGAACAGATGATGGATGGATGGATGGATGGATAAATAAGTAGATGGATTGATTGATAGATGATGGATGATGGACAGATGAGTCAGTGGGTGGGTGGATGGATGCATGTGTGGATGGAGGAATACATGGATGGAGATGGGTGAGTGGATAGACGAGTGTGTGGGTGGATGGATGGGTGAGTGGGTAGGTGGGTGATAGATGAGTGACCATGATGAGGCAGGGAACAGAGACCCCATCACCATGCAGTGTGGAGGGGCTCTCAGAGAAGGCTCCCACATCTGGCTTGGTTCCCAAGGCTCCGCAGAGGAGATGGCCTGCAGGCAGCCTTGGGGACCAGGTGATGTCATCCAGGAGGGGAGGTAGCTTACCCCCAAGGATTCGCAGCACCAAGGCACTGGACGGAGGGCAGAAGGCCTGAGAGTTTGTGTGGGGACCTGCCCAGTAGGTGAGGAGTCGGCTGGATGGTTTCACAGGCGAAGGGTGCAGAAGAGCTGGGATCTGGCTCCAAAGGCAGGGAGCCTGTGGGTGCAGAGCTGGGCAGTGTTGGGCCAGGTGTGCATAGAGAAGGATGGGGACATGGTGAGGGGGTTGTGGGCAGGGCTGGCCACCACACTTCTCTACCCCTGTGTGGGGGTGGGAGTGGAAGTGGGGCCCAGGCAGGAAAGAGAAGTCCCCCGGCCCCTCAGGATCTCAGATGGCTAAAGGATGTCTGAGGAAGGAAGATGGAGTGTTTATTTCAGGGTTTGACATGCCCCCACAACCCTCATCCACCCCCATCCCCACCCCCAGGCTGAGAATTTACCTTCCCACCCCAGACAGACTGATCCAGAATCAACATTTTAACAAGACCTCCAGGGGATTCGTCTGTGTAGGAAAGCTCTTACTGAAACAGAGATCTTGGTGCAATGGGGGTCTGGTAGAACTGCAGATTCTATTTCTGACTATCTGGGGTGGAAAGATAAATTCTCAGCAGGGGAGTCAAACTCTGGTTTGTTTTTATTCCCATTAGCTGTGTGACTTTGGGCAAGTTCCTTAACCTCTCTGTGCTGCCATTTTCGCTCTCTGAACTGAGGTGATGGTGGTGTGTTCATAAAGGACCACAAACTAAAGGCTGGTAAGAACAGGAGTGTGTTCCCTCATGGTGTGACTGGAAGTCCAAATCAGGGTGTCCCCAGGGCTCGAGAGGGGGCTCTGTCCTCATGTCTTCTGGCTTCTGGGGGACACTGGAGTTCCTTGGCTTGTGGCAGCATCGCTCCACCTCTGCCTCTCTGGTCACATGGCCATCTGTCCTCTGCGTCTGGTCTGTCTCTTCTCTTTCTTCTGGACACCACACAGGACAGGTAATGGGATGGCTTCTTTAAGGCCCAATTTACAGACAAGGCCACGCTCACAGGAACAGGGATTAAGACCTCCGTGTGTGAGAGTCAACAGGAAACTACGCTGTCACTGCTCTGTGTTCGGGGCAGACGGGGTGTTTGTAGTCATTTCTTTGAGCGGTTAGCATCTCTGCTTTCTTGGGGCTGACGGGTGGCTCAGATGTAGGATTCTCCTCATCCTTTCAGGAGACCTGAACTCAAATCACAGCCTACACACCACATGCGCAGCTGCTACCATCTGGTTGGCCACTGGAGGTTTGTGTGTGACGATGAACAGAGCAAAGTGGAGCTTCCCGACTCAGACAAACCAGGAAGAAACATCTGGTGTTCTACTTTTGAAAATCAGCCTGTGCAAACCCCCTGGATCACAATGGTCAGATCCCATTGTGTCTGGGGTCCCAGAAGTCATTGGGGGTGAGGGCGGACTGGCTCCAATGGCAGCAGACAACAACCTCCGCAGCTTTCTCAGGGAGCTGGGATAGTTGATCATTTCTGCTCCTTCTTCTAGAAAGAGGACAGAAGAGTTCTTGCAGTCCACAGACACCAGCGCCATCTCATTTGCCGCCTGTGTGTCCTCGTTTGCCCCCCAGTTTTTGAAGGGAATTCTGCAGCTCATGCTCCCAGAATTCCATCCCACGGACTGTGGTTCTTGCTGGGCCTCTGTGGGCACTTCTGCTTGGTACCAGGACATGGGCGTCGGGGGCAGATTCCTCTCACACTCGACTGGGCTCACCAAGTGTTTGAGTTGTGGTCTGTGGTCAAGCTCCTTACCCTGGGCCCTAGAGACACCTATACCTATGGGACACCCTTGTCCTTGCTCTATCCTGGGCCCCACAGTGTGAAAGCGAGGCCACCGCCTCCTACGGGCGCCCCTGCCTTGCACACCTCCATCAGCTGCCTCCCTCCTCATCCTATGTGCCCATCCCACCTCCTGGAAGATCTCCTGCTTTCTCCCAGTGTAAAAGGGGCATGCATTGCTACTCCCAGGAACTGGCTTTGGCGCAGTGTGCCTTCTTGGTCTTCAGCAGGGAGCTGGTATGCTCAGGAGCCTCTCGGTGCCTCTGACAGCCGGGTGTGCAGTTTGTTCTTATAGCAGGTGCAACACGTCTTCCTGAGTGAGACCCTCGCAGGTGCACTGCCCTCTGCCCCCCCCGCAAGGCCCTGCTTCTTCCCTGAAGAATGAGTCCTTGGGAGTTTTCTTGCTTTAACCCAGCAATAGAAATGAGTTGCATTCATCCTCATCCACCCACGCCCTCAGGTCTGGAGCCCAGACACCAGAGACCACAAAATAGCTGAGAAGTGAGGAAACTTGTGCAGAATCCTGGGGGTGCGAACAGTAAGACGTTCAGCTGCTAACTGGAAGGCTGAAGGCTCAAGTCCATCCCGAAGTGCCTCAGAAGAATACTGGTAATCTACTTCCAAGAACCTCCCGTGGAGCACAACTATACTCTGACATACATGGGGCAAGTGGATTTGAAGGTTTCTTGTATGAACATTGGGTAAGCCAGGCCCTAACGCCAACTTCCCAACCTGGTCTTTGATTTGAACTCTGAGGAACATTGAAAAGTTAAGAGGTTTATCCCAAGCCTTCCATTATTGTTGCTACTACTACTATTGTATTAAAAATGAATCACCATGAACACATTTTTAAGCACAAAATGAACATTTAGGGGAAAACAAAACTCTCAGGATCATTTTTCTAAATCTTGATGTATCAGTTCAAAGTCCTTCTCTTAGCTTTGGGTCATAGAAATGTTTTTATGTGTAATTCGGGTTGCTCGCCGAATGTCTGGGTTTGGTGTTTTCAATTTAAAAGCAGGGTTCAGACAGCTCAGGCACTGACTCGGTGACTAGATGGAGCCTGTGTGGGAAGCACCTCACTCAGCACTGAGCAAAGCATCTCAGTACAAACGCACTCATTGAATTTAGTTTAAATAGTCTGTGTTTCTCTTTCAAATGACTCTCCCACCATCTGCTGAACTTACGACTCTGGCGTCTCTTGGTTCGTGT
>NW_006408559.1:14640623-14651367 GCF_000296735.1 Chrysochloris asiatica
GGTTTCCTCGGACGACTCTGGCGCCTCATGGTTCGTGTGGGTTTCCTCGGTGCGTCTCTTCCAAGTTGACAGGAGGTTGTTGTTGTTTGGTGCCGTCAGCTCTAACTCCTAGTAACCCCATGAACAACAGGATGAAACACTACCTGGTCTTGCAGCATCTTCATAACTTTGGCTATGCTCAAGCCCATTGTGACAGCTACTGTGCCAATCCAATCTTCTTGTGGGTCTTCCTTTGATCATAGACCCTCTACTCTATCTTCTCCAGGGACTGGTCCCTCCTGATGGCGTGTCCAAAGTACATGAGACAAAGTCTCACCATCCTCCCTTCTAAGAAACGTTCTGGCTGCACTTCTTCCAAGACAGAATTGTTTGCTCTTCGGACAGCCCATGGAATATTCAGTATTCTTCTCCGCCACCATGATTAGAAGGCATCCATTCTTCTTTGGTCCTTCATAATCACTGTCCACCTTTAGTATGATAGGAGGCAGTGGAAGGCTAGGAGGAGGTCAGTTCAGATCTTCCTTGGTGATGAATGTTTGCACCCAAGATACAAGGAGATGCAGTATCAAGGAATGCCATGTTCTCGGCTACTTAGACTTGCTGGTCCAGGGCTTCTGAGACTGCATTACATGGGGACAATACCTCGGTATTATTTGAGTGTCAAGCTGTCTTGACTGAGCTCCGCTGTATGTTTCTCATACCCCTCTGTCCCCAGAAGAGGCTCTGATTGGGTCAGCTTGTCATGTCTCAGTAAGGAATGGTTCCATCGTGCCCCAGATAGCTGTCTCAGAAGCGTATGGTTGTCCAAAAGATCAGATGAGGCCCCTAATTCAAAATACTTAGAATAGTACTTGGCATGCAGTAAGTGCTCAAAGAATTCTGTCACTGGAAAGGAGTACCCAAGGGCAGACTAAGGCGGAGAGGGGTAGGGAGGCTCAGCGTGAAGGCTGACACTGAGGGTAAGACTCTTTGTTTCCGCCTCAGTCAGCTCTAATTGGCTTGTGTCCAGCTCTGAACGTGCTGCCTGCTGACTAGAACCAAGGCTGTTCCAAAGTAGTACAATTGTTCCTTCCATATCTGCAGCAGTGTGCGTTGGCTGACAACAAAATTGATGCTGTTTATTGACCAAAAAAAAAAAAAAGAGAAAGAAAAACAACCTTGCATTTAACACATGCATTTAGAGTCTGGAAAACGTCAGGTTTTATTTATGTAGGCCAATGACTAAAGAGTGTTTGGACAGAATCAGATGAAGAGACTGGGAACAGTGTGGAGGGATCCCATGGGAGCACCTGGGGGTGGTCACTTCTCTAATAATTCACTTTCATGGGAGCACCTGGGGGCGGGCATTCTGAAGTGGGCACTGAGATTAAACCAGTTTCATAGATGTGGAAACTGAGCTGACCAGAATCACATGGTTGGAAGACCAGTCTGATTCCAGACCCTTCTGGGTCACCAAATTTTCAGCTGAGTTGTGGTTACAAATCATCGCTGTGCTGAGTGGCCGTGCCTTCCTGTGATATCACTGTGGTCTCTCCTGTTACAAACATTGCCTGTCACCCAACCATGAATATTTTTTGTCACCTTTTATGTGTCAGGCTCAGTACTGAGGTCACAACAATCTTCTGCTGCCCCAATCCAATCTGCCATTCCGGATTTTCAGCAGGTGCACCCTTCATATTGCAACTCTCCTTATCCCTACCCCCAACGTGTGTCATTTGGTCTTTCAGAGGTTCTTGTGTGTGCACTGTGTCTTCAAAGATCCCAACTCAAGATGCCTGAGACACAAACTGGAGAATGGTCTCCAGAATCTGAAAAACGGCCTAAATAAAGACATCTACCCATGTGCAAAAGGAGCTCTGATAGTGTAGTGGTTTTGAATCAGGCTGCTAACCTCAAGGTCTGCAGTCCGAAACTACCAGCTGATCCGCGGGAGAAAGATGACGCTTGACTAATAGAGGCTGTTTATGAGGAAACCTTTGTGATTAGGTTGTGGGAAGTGGTTGTCTCAAAGAATGGTAGCTTCTGACTGGAGAAAGCTAAAAAGAGCCACTTGAATTTCCATTCCTCTTGTACATTGAAATTCCTGTGCCCTCACCTCCAGCTTCCTGTGCCCTGTGCTCTCAACTTCCTGTGCCTAGAGCTGTCAACTTCCTGTGTCCTTCACCCTCAGCTTCCTGTACCCTCACACCCCCAGCTTCCTGTGCCCTACATTTCCAGCTTTCTATGCCCTCACCCCAGCTTCCTGTGTCTTCACCCCAGCTTCCTGTGCCCTCACCCCAACTTCCTCTGTCCTCACCCCAGCTTCCTGGGCCTCCACACCTTCAATTTCCTGTGTCTCCACACTCCTAACTTCCAGTGTCCTATACCTCCAGTTTTCTGTGCCTAGAACTGTCAGCTTCCTGTGCCCCCACACCCCCAGCTTCCTGTGGGCCCCACACCCTCAGCTCCTTTATGACTGCACTCTCAGCTTGCTGTACAAGCAATTCTTTGGATTACGAATGAGTTCTCTTCCTGTCTGTCTTTCAGTTGAATCTATACACTGGGATGGTTAGGTATGGTTGGTATCTAGTGTCAGACAAATGTCTGGCTTACGATATAGTATATAGGAGCTGTGGTAGCATAGTGGTTACAAGTTGGGCTGCTAACCTCAAGGTCAGCAGTTCAAGACTACGCAGCAGTTCTGTGGGAGAAAGATGAGACTTTCTGCTCCCGTAAAGATTTACAGCCTCAGAAACCCTATACAGGGTTGTTACGAGTTGGAACCAACTCCACAGCATATAACCAACCAAAGTGTACCTTTCTTTGGATTAAAAGCATTCAAGAAACACTTCCAGAGAGACTAAAATATCTTTTCACATAATAATACAGTAATAATAATACTAATAATGGAGTCCTGGTGTGGGGCTGTAGAATAAGCCCTGGACTGCTAACCAAAAGGTCAGCAGTTCAAACCCACCAGCTGTTCCTCAGAAACAACCCTATACAGGGTGGCTATGATACGGAAGAGACTTGACAGCACTTAACAACAACAACGATGAGCATCACAAAGTAGTATAAGAGGCTTTGTAGGGTTCACAGTATGCGGCCATTGTATGTAAATCAGACACAACCTGGGAGCTGTCTGTGTTCCCACATTCCCAACGCTGTATCCCAGCACCCCTTGGTTATGCCCAAGAACATTCTCTAGTTTTCAAAGAATCATTTGATTGAAAATCAGCATATACTTATTACTGGGCATTTGGTAACCACAGAAAAGGACACAGAGTATAAAAATCACCCAGAATCCCTTTACCTTACTATTATCCTTTTGGCATATTTTCTTCCGGCCTTTATCTTGGTATATATCATTATTACTGTTTATACTGATTATTATCATATATATGGGAACAGAACAGAATATACAATTTTGTAGCTTGCTTTTTTTCAACATCATTTAATTTCTTCAGAAACATCATTTTTATGGCTGCATAATCGCCCATAACACGAGTATACCATCATTTATTTAACTATTTCCCAATTGTTAGGGCACTTTAGGTTGTTTTCAGTTTTCACAGTGGGAGTTTAATGCCTGCAATATGCTTCTTGCAGAAGGGTACATTTGGTCAGCCTATAACATTTGGAAATTAACACTTCACTGGAGAGTATTTGCAAAGGACTTTTCTTTCTCAAACTAATTTGCTATATTGCTATATAGTTGTTGTTAAGTGCCGTGGAGTCGGTTCTGGCTCATAGTGACCCTGTATAGGGTTTCCAAGGAGCAATTTCTAAGAGTAGCTGATGGGTCTGAACTGCCAACTTTGTGGTTAGGCGCTCAGTGCTTCTCCTAAAGTGCCACACCAGGACTTCAATCTGCTATATAGAGATGAGAATTTCTATACAGAAAGCTAGTGCCTAGCTTTCATGTCTGCCTGGTACAGCACTGTTGGAGAAGCACTGGGCTACTAACCCACAAGGTCAGCAGTTCAACCCCACCAGCAACTCTCAGGCACCCTATACAGGGTCACTATGAGTCAGAACTGACTTGATGGTGCCCAACAACACCAGTCTATCTTTTTCTCTGTCTTTCTATCTATCCATCCATCCATCCATCCATCCATCCATCCATTCATTTATCCCTCCAGCACCCACAAATACAGTATGCTACTGTAAACACTATATTTATATGTTTGGTAATGACATCTCAGCATAAATTATCTAACTTCAACAATTAAATGAACCCTTTAGAGATTTCAGAGTGCCAAACTTGGGTTGACCATGTTGTTGACTATGTTACGTGCCGTCGAGTCGGTTCCGACCCATAGCGACCCTGTACAGGGTTTAAGTATTATAATGAAATGTGCAAAGATCCAAATTAGAAAACCAAAGGGGAACAATGTGCTCAGCATTTCGCATGCTGTGAAAAAAATAAAAATAAAAAACGGAAGAAAAAACCCAAAACTCTAGTTGCAGCTCTATGGGCAAAATATTGAATCAGACAGAAAACATCAGATGAAAGGAATACGTAGAGTCACTGTACCAACAAAGAATTGGGTGACATTCAGTTATTTCAGGAGGTAGCAAAATGAGCAAGAACTCATAGTACTGAAGGAAGAAGCCCAAGCTGCTCTGAAGGAATTAGTGAAAAACACGGCTCTAGGAATTGGCAGACTATAAATTGCAACGGTTCAACAAACTGATGCAGTACAAGAGCTGCTGGATGTAGGCCAAGCAATTTGGAAGACAGCTACATAGGCAACCTCTGCTATCCATAAGGTTTTCAGTGACTAGTGATTTGGAAGTAGTTCGTCACTCCTTCTTCCTAGTCTGTCTTTATCTGGAAGCTCATCTGAAACCTGTCCACCATGGGTGACCCTGCTGGTATTTAAAATACCAGTGGCATAGCTTCCAGAATCACAGCAACTCACAAACCACCACAGTACGCTTTTCACCATACATACTCAACCTGTATGCTGAGCAAATTATCCGAGAAGCTGGGTTCTATGAAGAAAAATATGGCATCAGGATTGGAAGAAGACTCATTAACAGCCTGTGCAATGCAGATGATACAGCCTTGCTTGCTGAAACTGAAGTGGACTTAAAATATTTACTGATGAAGATCAAAGAGCACAGCCTTCGGTATGGATTACATCTCAAATGTAAAGAAAACAAAAATCCTCACCACTGGACCAATAAACAAAATTCTTATCAACGGAGAAAAGATTGAAGTTGTCAAGAACTTCATTCTTCTTGGGTCAACTATCAACACTCAAGTAAGCCGCAGTCAAGAAATCAGATGACGTATTGCATTAGGCACATCTGCTGCACAAGACCTTTTTAAAGTGTTGAAGAGCAAAGATGTCAGTTTGAGGACTAAGGTGCGCCTGACCCAAGCCATGGTATTTTCAATAACCTCATATGCATGCAAAAGCTGGACAGTAAATAAGGAAGACCATAGAAGAATTGATGCTTTTGAGTTATGGTATTGAATGAGAATATTGAGAGTGCCATGGGCTGCCAAAAAGAACCAATAGATCCATGTTGGAAGAAGTGCAGCCAAAGTGCTCCTTAGAAGCCAGGATGGCCAAACTTCGTTTCTCATGCTTTGGACATATTGTCAGGAGGGACCAGTTGCTGGAGAAGGATATCATGTTTGATAAGGTGGAGGGTCAGAGAAAAAGTGGAAGACCCCCAGTGAGATGGATTGGCCAAGTGGCAGTATCATCAATGGACTCAAGTGTGGCAACAGTAGTGAGGTTGGCCCAGGATCAGGCAGTGTTTCATTCTGTTGTGCAATAGGTTGCTATGAGTTGGTACTGACTCGATGGCACCTAACAACAGCAACCTGGTCAACCAGCTGGAAGAAGTCCTTATTTGGGTCTATTCCAAAGAAAGGTGAGCCAGCAGAAGGCTGGGGTTATCTAACAGTATCACACACATAACCATAGTGGTGGTTATGCCCCGCGGAGTCTGTTCCGACTCATAGCGCTATCCTGTATAGGATTTCTGAGGCTCTGAATCTTTACAGGAGCAGAAAGCTCATCTTTCTCTCTCAGAACTGCTAGTAGTTTCAAAATGCTAACGGTGAGATTAGCCACTCAACTCATAACCACAACACTACCAGAGCTCCTTAAAATCTTGCTGAAGATACTTCAAGAAACAGTTGCAGCAGTACATAAACAGGGAACTGTCAGAAATTCAAGTCAGATTCAGAAGAGGATGTAGAACGAGGGATATCATTGCTGATGTCAGATGAATCTTGACTGAAAGCAGAGAATACCAGAAAGATGTTTACCTGTGTTTTATTGACAACGCAAAGACATTCATCTGTGTGGATCCTAACAAATTCTGAATAACATTGTGAAAAAATGGGAATTCCAGAACACTGCATTGTACTCATGCAGAATTTGTACATAGACCAAGAAGCAAATGTTCTAACAGAACAAGGGAACACTGTGTGGTTTAAAATCAGGAAAGGAGTGTACCAGGGTTGTTTTCTTTCATCTTATTTATTCAATCTGTATACTGAGTTGAAAGCTGAAAGTACTTAAAATATTTACTGATGATCAAAGAGTACAGTAATCAGTATGGATTATACTTCAACATAAAGATCCTCACAACGGAACCAGTAAGCTACATTATGATAAACAGAGGAAAGATTGAAGTTGTCAAGGATTTCATTTTAGTTACATCCATAATGCCCTGGGAAGAAGCCATCAAGAAATCAAATGATGTTGTACAAATCTGATGCAGAAGACCTCTTTAAAATGTCCAAAAGCAAAGATGTGATTTTGAGGACTAAAATGTGCCTTCCACAAACCATGGAATTTTCAGTCACCTCACACGGACAGTCACCTCGTCCGTGAATAAGGAAGATCAAAGAAGAATTGATGCCTTTGAATTGCGGTGTTGGTGAAGAATAAACAAATCTGTGTTGGAAGAAGTACAGCTAGAATGCTCGTCGGAAGCAAGGATGGCGAGACTGTCTCATACTTTAGACATGTTATCAAAAGGGCTTTCCTCTCTGTTGACTCCCAAAGAAGTCTTATTCCTTGATGATGCTCACATGGGTTAACATCTCTCTGTGGTTAGCAGTCCAACTCATAACCCACTGTGCTACCTGGACTCATGAGATACTCAAGAAAAGTGGGCATCTGAATGACCCGGTACAAGAGTCATTTACAGGCAATAAGTCTTCAGATTTTATGCCCTACAGCACCATTTGCTAACTAGATCCAGAGGCTCGGCTCTTACCTTGGATGAGTTTATAGTCTGTGGCATCTTGGGGTCTGTCTCCTCTGCAATGAAGTAACCTCAATTCTTGCATCCTTTTAAAAACAAAACAAGAAACCCTCTTCCATCTGCAGTATCCCCAATTGTCACCCTGCCTACAGCCAGGCAGCTTATGGCACAGAAAGTAGGTACGCCCTTCACTTCCTTACCTCCCACTCATTCCTAGTAATCCAGTGAAGTCTGACAAAGTCACCAAGGACTTCCTAGATGTAAATCCCGTAAGTTCCATGTGGGGAGGGTCCACGCTGACTTTATTAACGACTGTGTTCCCCGCTGCCGGCCCAGTGCTTAGTAAACAGTCGGTGCTCAGCAAAGCATTGTGACCTGCTTTATGACGTTTTGTCTTATTTAAGCTCAGCAACATTAGGCGCCATTAAAGCCTGTCTTCGGGTGATACTCTTATCCCTGCATTGTGCCCTGCCCTTCTCGGCCATCCATTCATCCATTCTTACCATCTCTCTCTTCCTCTGTCGTTAAGTGCCGTCGAATCCATTCCAACCCATAGCGACCCTGTATAGGACTTCCAAGGAGCAGCTGGTGAGCTTGAACCACAGACCTTGCAGTTCAAACGACTTTGCAGTCTGACGCATTAGCCCACAGCACCACACCAGGACTCCTCTCTTCCTCTGCTCACCCCTAAGTGCTGGCGTTTGGATTCGCCTGAGTCTTCTCGTCTTCTCCCATCACTGGGGCAGCAGACATTTGGTCCTACGACTTTACCACATGATCCTCAGCTCAGTCTCTCAAATACTGATCTCTTCCCCACCCACTGGATCCACACAGCCAGGCTCAGAGCAGACATCTCCAATGATTAGGCTCTTAACAAACTGAGATTGCATCTGTTTTAATAACTTTTTATTGTGAGTTAGGTGAAAATGGATTTCCGTGCAACAATTCATATATTTTTTGTTCTGTGGCATGGATTGCAGCCCCCACCATACAACTGCGCTCTTGCCTCTTCCTCCCTGTGTTTCCTGTTTCCATGTGTCCTTCTTTCCTGTCCCTTCCTCCCTTCTGGGCTTTATCCCTGGACCAAGGCTGTCCTTGATCTCGTACGGTTGGTTGTTCTAAGGAGTGTTGTTGCTCACCATATACAGTCTGTTGTTTGGCTGGACTTTGAGACACGGAGATGAATTCAGTTCCAGGTTTGAAGGGTGTCTAAGGGCTGAATTTGACATCTTTCTCTTGTCTTCTTAGACTTGTCCTTCCCAACCCACTTGTCCTTCTTCCCAACCCACCTCCAAAGAAAGAAAAGTGAAAACCCATGCAAGAAATAGCACCCTCTGTCTCCTCCTGTATTCTGTACCCGGATCAATGATGTCATCATCTCCCATCATCTGTGAACCACACAGTCGGCAGTTCAAACCCATCAGCAACTCCTTGGGTCGCTATGAGTCCTAATCGACTTGACAGCATTTAACAACAACAAGAAGCCAGGCACAAAGGAGTCGTGAGTGACTCTCCCCCTCTTCAGTTCTCACGTCCAGTCCTGTCAATTCTGCTGCTGTCCTCTGTCCAGTCCAGCCCTCGTCCTGGTTCCTCTGCTGTCACACAGATCTTCATCATGTTTCCCACCCTAAGGAGCCCTAGCAGCATTACGTGGTGGTTACGTGTTGTGGGGCTACCTACAAGGTTGGCAGTGTGAGGCCACCAGTCGCCGCATGGGAGAAAGATGAAGCTTTCTGCTGCCATAAAGATGTATGGCCTCGGAAACCCTATACAGGGTCGATATGAGTCAGAAGCAACTTGAAGGCACACTACCACCGCCACCCCCACCACTACCCCCACCAAGGAGTCTCCTAACCCAGTCAGTCCTCCACTCTCCAACCACAATCATCTTTCTAGAGAACAGGAAAGCCTCTTCAGCCCCTCCTGAGGTTAGAATCCTGGGATGATTTGCCACTGCCTTCCAGAGAAGGTCCAAATTCTTAAGTACGACGTAAAACGTCCCCGGTGAATGATTAACCAAGGAAGCTGAGCACCAAAGGCAGTTTAATTGAGCAAAATATCTCCCTGCTGTTACCTCAGTGGACAACTGGAACATTTATTTATTCCCTACAAGAGAACTTAGCTGTTACAGCAAGTCCTTCCTTATTTCCAAAAGAGCACTAAGATTTGTCATATTTTAATGATCAGGAGGAGGGAGGGA
The DNA here is from genome assembly GCF_000296735.1 of Chrysochloris asiatica. Classification (NCBI taxonomy): domain Eukaryota; kingdom Metazoa; phylum Chordata; class Mammalia; order Afrosoricida; family Chrysochloridae; genus Chrysochloris; species Chrysochloris asiatica. Next base: position 14,650,042 of record NW_006408559.1, read on the forward strand.
TCACAGGATTGTACGGAGCATATAGTCTCCAAACACAGTCCTATGAGAAGGTGCCTTTGTACCTGCTCTTCTGCCCAGAACACATCTGTCTCACCAAGGTCATTCCCTCACTTCCTTCAGGTGGCTGTTCAAATGCCCTGACTATAGAGAGAGCTCTCCTCACTGCCCTGTATCAAACAGCAGTGCCCTTCATCTCCACTCACTGCCTTCTTATCCTTCTTCCCATTGTCTGAGTTCTCCAGTGCTGCTGTAACTGAAATACCAAAAGGGGGTGGCTTTGACAAACAGAAGTGGATTTTCTCACAGTTTAGGAGGGTAACAGAATTCAAGGTGCCGACTCTAGGGGAAGGCTTTCCCTCTGTTGGCTCTGGAGGAAAGTCCTTGTCCCTTTTCTGCTTCTATCCTTGGCGATCACCTTCCCGTGGCATCTCTCTTCCCCCAACTGCCAGGGGAATCTGCTAGTTTATATTTCAAAGGAAACTGAATCACAACACACCTGACACTAATATGGCCTCATTAACATAACAAATTAACCCCATTCTCAAATGGGATTATAATCACAGATATGGAAATTAGGGTACAGTATGGAATGCATATTGTGGGGGAAGGGAGAAATGACCCAATTCAGTCCTTAATACCTACTGCGTTTTTACCTATAGCCAGAACCTGACAGGTTCAAGTTGTTGTTAAAGTGCTGTTGAGTCGGTTCTGACTCATAGAGACCCTGTATAGGGCTTCCAAAACTTTCTATCTTTGCAGAAGCAGAAAGCCTCATCTTTCGCTCACAGAACGGCTGGTGGCCTTGAACCGCGGACCTTAGGGTGCACAGTCCAGTGCTCATTGTATGAAGTCATCCTACTCCTGAAATATACAAGGGTAAATCAAAAATGTATTGCCACTAGGGTTCCAGTCCACGCATGCAGGCTTATTCCAAATACATACAGCAAAACATGTTTAAACATGTCTCTGCAATCAGTGGGTGACTGCCGACAAGTTCACTAAGCACTGTGCTTATCTAAGTCTCTCTCATTAGGGTGCCTTCAAACAAAGGTCCAATCAGAGCAGTAGCTTCCACAGGGTTCGGCTGGGCCAGGCACCTTCAAGGCAGAAAACTCAGAACATTATGAAGACTGCTGGTTGTGTGTGTGTGTGTGTCTGTGTGTGGAGTGATTCCAAAGGGGTCATCGGGGTAAAATTTCTCAGAAGACAGGATAATCACCAGGGGCTGATTAGGAAGAAAACTGATACCTGAATTGGAGAGAAAAGGCCAGAAATTTGCACTGAGGTTCCTCCCCCCCACCCCACCCCCATCCCCCATCCTAACAA
>NW_006408559.1:14651725-14706682 GCF_000296735.1 Chrysochloris asiatica
CCAATTCGTAACCACTTCGCTACTTAGAGAGATGGAAACACTGCCTTTAGAAGTGTAGAGACCTAGATGGAGGATAAAAATATTGAGAAATAGTTTCACCTCTGGATAGTTTTGTTTATTAAAGATTTCTATGAATTTTTAGCAATACTTTGGACTTACCCTCATATCTATAAATACCTTCTACTTTTCCCCCTAGTAGCTACATAGCATAAAGCCAGGAACTTGGTTTGATTACTGGCTGCACCTTTTTCACATAGCAGTTGCTTGATAAACCTGCATTGACTGAATGAATAAATGAATATAGGAAGATCCAGAGAGGGGTAGTCACTGTTGATGGGGTTGTTCTCAAGGGGACACCGTTATAGTCTCATTTCCTTTTAACCAGTTGACAATCTTGTGGTCTCAGAGTCATGGCACCCCACGTGTGTCACAGTTGAACCCTTCTCTACTGGGTTCTCAATAACTAAGTTGTTGGAAGTAGATTACCAGGTCTTTCTTCAAAGGTACTGCTGGTGGACAAAACCTCCAGAAGTTTCCGTGAGAATCCAAGCACATTAAGCGTTTGTACCTCCCGGGAGTCCCAGTTCCCTTCAACAGAGCTCCTTTTCTTGACAAGATCTCCATTTGAATGACCTTTGACCATCTACAACAAAGCCTGGTCACAAAATAATGTCCAAATGAAGTCTGTGGAGTCACAGTGTGGATACAAGGGAAGCGGAGGACAATAGTGTCCATCTTATCATCACTGGTCACCAGGAGGCATCCCTCTAACAGGGGAGAGGACAGTGGTGGGGAGAAGGAAATGTTGGCCATGGAGGAGGAGGAGAGAGAGGAGGATCTCAGATCCTGGCACAGGTGTTATAGGTATCCTGAGGTCCCGACCCCCGTTCCCTGAGAATGTGGCTCTGTTTGGAAATAGTTTTTGAAGTATCACTAGTTAACACGGGGTTATACTAGAGACCTGGGGTGGCGCTGGGGGTTAATGCGCCAGACTGCAAAGCTGTTTGCACTGCAAGGTTGGCAGTTCAAGCTCACCAGCTGCTCCTCGGAAACCCTATACAGGGTCGTTATGGGTCAGAACCAACTCAATGGCACTTAACAACATTACTGGAGTAGGTGGGCTTTCATCCTTTATGGTCAGGGTCATTATCAAAGAGGAGAAAGGACCCAGATACACACACACAGAGGAAGACAGAGACAGAGACTGGTAGGATGCAGCTACAAGCCAAGGTCAGCCGGCTGTCTCAGAAGCTGGGAGACAGCATGGAGGAAGAGCCAGCATGGCCGACACCCTGACGTTGGACTTTCAGTCCCCAGAACTAGGAGAAGGGTCATTTCTGTGTGCCTTCAAGACTAATCATCACAGTGACTCCCAGCGTGGGGGTGGTCACTCAGCACCTCTCAAAAATGACTCCAGGAAGTAACTACCAGTGCTTTCGTAATAGGTTTTCTATATTTTTAAATTGTACCTCATTTTTAAAATAAGTTTTTATTGTGAACTGCATGATAGTTTACATGGGAAAACATCAGTTTACATCTTTATTTCATTGCAATAATTATAATCTCCTCCGTGCATCATCATTCAACAGTATTTGCTCATCATTCAACAGTATTGGTGTGTTTTTATTGCGGGGGTGGGGGGAGAATATACACAAAGACACTCAGGAATATATGATACTTTAAACAACCAAAGGGCACATTCTGCAAGCCTGCCTCCTGGCCGCCAGCACGCAATCCCTCTCCTTCCATGAGTCCAGAGTCCTCAGCTGCTCCCTGTCTCCATGTCCTCATCTCTGGTGTCGCTGCTTCTCTGGTTAAGGTCCCACATTCTGCTTGTACTCTTCTCCCCTGATAGTCCCAGGCTCTTTACCTCATTTCTTAAGATGCTTGCAAAACAAGTTGAGAATATCAGCTACCAGAGCAGTCATCTGCTGAACCCCAGAGCCCCAGACAGGAAGGGTATTACCCCATTTCAGAAAGGATGCAGATGGACTTCAGAATCATGTGACTTCTCCTAAGGGCATGGAATAGTAACTGGGTCAGAGCCAGGCCCTCTCTCAGGGCAGTGCCTGCATGCCACGGACCTGCCGCTTCCTCGCCCTGGGTTCACAACGTTGGAAACCAGTCTCTTTGCCTATAAGCAGTCGGTGGGGGAACCCCATGTCCTCTGGGACCCTTTATTGTCATGCTCTCAATTGTGCTTGTTGGTGGTGGTGGTGTCATTGCATTGGTTCTAACTCATAGGGACCCTGTGTACGACAGAACAAAACACTGCCTGGTCCTCGGCCGACCTCACAATCGTTGTGTTTAAGCCCATTGTTGCTGTCACAGTGTCAGTTCATCTCCTTGAGGGTCTTGATCTTTTTCACTGAACTTCTCCTTTACCAGGAGTCCTGGTGTATTGCTGCGGGCTAATGCGCTGGACTGCAAAGTTGGTTTGAACTGCAAGGTGGTTCAAGCTCACCACTCTCTCTTTGGAAACCCTATACAGGGTCGCTATGGGTCAGAACCAACTCAATGGCACTTAACAACAACTACTTTACCAAGCATGGTGTCTTTGTCCATGGACTGATCCCTCCTGATATCATGTCCAAAGTATGTGAGGCAGAGTCTTACCAACCTTCCTTCGAAGGAGCATCCGAGCTGTACTTCTAACCAAGACAGATTTGCTCTTTCTTCCGGCATTTCCTGGTATACTCAGCACTCTTCACCATCACCATCACCATCATTTAAAGGCATCTTCTTGGGTCTTCCTTATTCCTTGTCCAGCTTTTACAGGCACGTGAGGCCATTGAAAATACTATGGCTTGGGTCATACGCACCTCAGTCCTCAAAGTGACACTATTGCTCTCTAAAGCTTGAAACAAATCTTTCTCAACAGATTTGCCCAATATGACACTTTCTTTTGATTTCTTGACTGCTGCTTCCAAGGATATTGAAGACAGATCCTAGTAAAATAAAAACCTCAACAGTTTCAATATGTTCTGCATTTATCATGGTGTTGCTTACTGGTCCAGTTGCGGCAATTTTTGTTTCATTTATACTGAGATCATCAGCCTTTATCTTCATCAGTAAGTACTTCAAGTTCTCTTCACTTCCAGCAAGCAAGGTTGTACCATCTGCGTATCGTAGGTTGTTAATGAGTCTTCCTCCAATCCTGATGCCATGTTCTTCTTCAAACAATCCAGCTTCTTGGATTATTTGCTCAGTCTACAGATTGAATAAGTATGGTACAAGGATACAACCCTGGCGCACATAGTGTCCCCTTGTCCTGGTCGAACCACTCACTGCCTCTTGTTCCATGGTCAGGTTCTATATAAGCACAGTTTAGTGTTTCAGAATTCTCATTCTTGGGAATTCTCATTCATGATTTCTAAAGTAGAAAACCGGATTTGCCAGAATTGCAGAATTTTAATATTTGGGGGGTTGGTGGTTGGGGCAAGCTCTGTCCTCAAGTTTTTGCATTGCTCACAGTGACTGGAATGCTGTGAACCACCAAATATTGATGGATCTCACCGTGAACAGCGGCTGGGCGGTCGGAAATCATGGCTGACATTTGTGTAGCACTTTAGTTTACGGAGGGCACGCTCTGACGTTCGGTCAATCGCTCCAAGCAGCTGTAGAGCTCAGGGATTCTGACCCACCTCCTCCTCCCAGCTGGGAGCCAGCTGTCATCACATGGGTAAGGGGCGAAGGACGTCCTCACCAACTGGCTGGGCAGGTTTCATGTGACATTTATTGACAATGCTGAGGACACGCACTGGTCCTTTCTGTAACATAATGTGTACGCGTGCTGTGTGAGCGTGCATATTTGTAACTGACTAGCGTGCACTAAGTCCTGGTGTGGCGCCGTAGGGTAAGCACTGGACTGCAAGGTCCATTTGAACCACAAGGTCAGCAGTTCAAACTCAGCAGCCACTCCTCAGAAACAGGGTCGCTGTGAGTTGGAACCAACTCGATGGCACTTAACAAGTTAACAACATCATGGTCGGTACAAGCGGTTTGAAAGGTGGGTGGTTCGAACCCACCCAGTAGTCCTTCGTCAGAAAAGTCCAGAAGATCTGTTTTTGTGTAAGTTAAAGTCAATAAAACCCTCTGGGGCAGTTCTATGCTGATCACATGGGGCCACTAGGAGTCTAGGGGGCTGACTCTATGGCACATGACAGCAATAGCAATGTACATATGTGCACATGATTGTATGCACACACATAAACATGTATGCATAACAAATAACATACAACATATACCATAACTTAGAACAGAACATAAGGAGCTCTGAGGGTGCTTGGGTTACTTGTTAAGCTGCTAACCGCAAGGTCAGCGGTTCAAACCTGCCAGCCCCTCCTCAGGAGAAAGATGAGGTTGTCTGTTCCCCTACAGACTGACAGTCTCCGAAACCCCACACGAGGTCACTGTGAGTCGGGATTCACTGGATAACAGTGGATTTGGGTTTGGTGTGTTGTTGTTGTTGTTGTGGTTGCTAAGTGCTGTCAAGTTGATTCCAACTCACAATTACCCTGTATAGGGTTTACAAGGAGCAACGGGTACGTTTTGAACCGCTGACTTTGCGATTCAAACTGACTTTGTGGTCCACTCCTTATCTTACAGCCCCGTTGCTTTATAACAAAGCATATAAGTCCTGGTGTGGCACTGTGGGATAAGCATTGGACTGCTAACCAAATGACTGGCAGTTCAAACCCACCAGCCACTCCTTGTTAATCCTATACTCATAGGGTTCCTCTGAGTTGGAACAGACTTGACAGGAACACCACCACCCAGAGACACTCTAGGTGATATAAGCAGTTTGTGATCAGCCGAGAACTTAAGGATTGGCAGTGTAAGCGCATCCAGCAGCCCTTCAGAAGAAATGTCTGAAGATCCGCTCCAATAAAGATGACAGCCACGAAAACCCCATGGGTGGTTGTCCCTCTGTCACACAAAGGGCCCCGTAACCGGGAGCCGACTCGACCACAGCAAACAACAGCCCCACTTTATCAGACAGACTAGGGGTGACCGTGTGATGTGTGCAGAATTAGGACGCAAACCCCCAGCTCAGGGATGCCCCCAGCACATTATGCTGGTCACCCTGAAACTACCAGGCTGCAGCTGTTTGAGAGGCACCTATGGGGGCAAAAGATAACTACTGCAGGGGTGTGGGAGTCAGGTGAGGGACTGAAAACTCCAGATGCAAACACGAACAACACCTGTGAGCGTTAGCCTCCCTGAGCAATCCCCGGGAGTGACCGGCACAGGAGCTGCCGGATAAGAAGCAAGCTCTGACCTCCATCAACAAATATTTCCAGAGTCCACACCTCTCCAGGCAGCGCACAGTTCTGTCCCACCTACAAAGCTGTTCTTCAGCATTCCCTGCTAAACGGAAAACACAAAACATGTGGTGGAATGTATCCCCACAAAGGTGGCCACACAGCACAGACCAGGGCAGTTGCCTTGTGTTCATACCTTGTTGTTTTTGCAGGAGAAAGATGTGGCCATCTGTTTCTGTAAAGACATTTCTTCTCAGCTTAGTAGGCATTAGCTGTTGAGTCGGTTCCGACTCATAGCCACCCTATGCACAGCTGAATGAAGCACTCCAGCATTCTCACCATTGTTTTCATTCTCCTGGTCACCATCAAGGATTTCTCTTGCAGTGTAAAACCCCCTCCCACCTATCCCCCCCTTTTCTCTGACTTTTTACAATAGTTGTTGTTGTGCCATAGAGCTGGTACTGACTCATAGCGACCCTATGCACAACATAACGGAACACTGGGCCAACCTCACAATCGTTGCCACGCTTGAGCCCATTGCTGCTGCCACTGTGCCAGTCCATCTCATTAGGGGTCTTCCTCTTTTTCTCCAACCCTCCACTTTACCAAAGACGATATCCCTCTCAAGTGACTGGTCCCTCCTGACAACATGTGATCTTACAATAGTGGTCTCATGGTTACGAATCTGGCTGCAAACCACAAGGTCAACAGTTGAAAACTACCAGCTGTTCTTGGGAGAATGATGAGGCGTTCTGCGCCCGTAAAGATTTACAGCCTCGGAAACCCTGTAAGGGGTTGCTATGAGTCAGAACCAACTCTACGGCACAGAACCACCACCTTATACAATATTTCCCTTTGTGGCTGGCTTATTTTACTCCAGGTCAGTCATGTTATGAGGTAATTTGCAGATTCATCATTTTTCGTTAATGCTGCTTGTACAAGACTAGGTATACACACATTCCTGTTCATTACAGCACAGGTTACGGTAGCAAAGTGATGAACATGTCCACCTACGGAAGAGTGGATTAACGAATTTTGGTACATATATCCAGTGGAATACTACACAACATGAGTAGTTTTCATTTTGCATTCGTCCTGGGTTCTGAAAAACAGAAGAATAGAAGAGGTATGGGCAGACCCAGGCCCCTCCCCCAGACCTGCCTCAGACTGATTATATATATATATATACCACTAAGAGCAGCTGCTACTCACAAAGCTGGTGTCCATATTGGTTGGCACAACCTGTGCCAGCCTCCTGATACAACGCCTGGCGCATAGCAAATGCACAATAAATGTTCATTCCTATAGATCACCCCCTGCCCTAGACCTGGAGTCCTGGTGTGGTGCTGTAGGATAAGCAAGGTCGGCGGTTCAAACTCACCGGCCGCTCCTCGGAACCCCTATACAGGGTCACTGTGGGTCAAAACTGACTCACTTCACTTAAGAGCAACAACAGACTTTTCTGATTCTTTGCCATCAACCAATCCTCAGGTGTCTGCAGCATTTTTCTGGAAGCAAAGGCTCCATCCAGCCATGTGGACTCCGGGGCTGGTTCTTCCCACGCTGCCCCAGATTCTTGCACTTTGCATTCCGAGCAGCTGTGGAACATCTGGAGTGATGGGAGGATCAGATGGGGACCAGCAGGTTGCTGCACTGGCCTGGCTCCTGGAGATCAGAGACCAAGAAGCAGCTCCAAGGGTCTCTGCTGGCTGAACCACCCTTTCCTCCTGCCCACCCCTCTGCTGGTTCTGCTCTTAAAGAGCAGAAGGGAGTCCATTCTTGTCACTTTATTGCTTTGGTCCTTGCGTTTCCATTCTGGTACCTCCCCCCTGCCCCCCTCTCCCTTCTCTCCCTCCGGGCACTTGTTTTAGCTACTGACCTAGCTTTCATCAGGGAGATATACATTCTGCAATCGGCCTTTCATTGTTGAGATGATGGTTGTGATTTGTATATGTGACAGCACCACAGAATAACCCTATTTATGGTGACGCTCCAATCCTGAGGTAGGGTTGAGGGGGCGTAAGTTTCCAGCCTGTCTTCCGACCCAGAAACCATTTCTTGTTTCTGCAGAAGACTGCCTCCCCCCACCCCACCTCACCCCGCATTGGGAGGCAGTGCAGAGATCTGGGGAGCTGTTTCCCTCTCCCCACCTCTCCCTGCATTGGAGACCGTGCAGAGATCTGGGGGTGATTGCCTCTCGGGACCCCACCTCTCCCGCATTGGGAGGCAGTGCAGAGATCTGTGGATGACTGTCTCCTCCCACCCCACCTCTCCCTGCATTGGAGACCGTGCAGAGAGCTGGGGGGCTATCTTCCCCACCTCACCACTCCCTGCATTGGGAGACAATGCAGAGATCTGGGTTCTTAACCCTTGGGGTGCCCTGTGAGCTAATTGTGCTTTGCAGTAGGGAGCCCCCTAGGGCGTGGCTCTGTGGGATCTGAAACAACTCTGATGCTTCCTTCAGGAGAATGTTGGCTTTAAAGAAAAGGAGAGACTGGAGGAGAGAAAAGCCAACTTGGAGCCAAGCGGAGGGGGTCAGCTCGCGGAGGGACACCGTCCTCACCCCGAGTGAAGCTTTGTGTACACTTGTCCCCCTGCCCGCCTCAGTAGACATTTGCTGATCACTGCTTGTGTCGGGCAAGGAGCTGGGGGCTGAGATGTGACCCCAGGCCTGAGCAATCGTGGGTTGACAGCCAGAGGAGCGGCCACAGTACTTACAGTTAACATGGTCCACAAGGGACTGCAGACGGGAAGGAGTCCCAGGGGGTGTTTCAGGTCTGCCTTCAAGGACCAGGAGATGCTTGTTGGGGGTGGGGGTGGGGAGCCGGGGGAGCCCTGCATGCAGGAAGCACAGGGTCTTCAAGGCAGGGGCTGGGGGAGACACGAGGCACCGAGAAGGAGGATGGAGGTCTGGGAGGGGGAGAAGGGGACAGGAGCCTTGGCAGTGGATTGGGGTGGGAACGAGGAGGGGGCTGTGGAGTGGGTGGGGTGGAAGGGCGGAAGGATAAGCAGCGCGGCTCAGCCCCACGGGCCTTGTAGGGCGCAAAGCCCCAAGTCAGGAGCTTTCTCAGGGAAACCTACGAATTATTTAGTTCCACTGGAAAACAGCTTCAGAACTAAAACATCGATGTCGTGCTGAACCCGCTCATCCTCTAAAGAAAGTTGCCGCCGCCAAAGTCTCTGCGGGTCTCTTCCCAGCTGGATGGTGACACTCCAGCAGAGCTGCAGCCCCCCACGTACAGCCTGAGCCCTGAGCCCCTGGTGTGGCCAGCTGTCTGGTCCCTGGAGGGAGGGAAGGGACGTCACCACTCCAGGTAATGAGCCCCCCTCAACAATCAGTCTCAACAAACAGATACAGCCTGCTTCCTGCTGGCTTCTGGAGTACCAACACATCACAGAAGCCTGCCTCCTGTGGGTACCAAATCCTCACCCAAAGGGTCACTCAGCCCCTTATATGCTGGGCCAACTGCCCATGACCTCATGAGTCAAAATGGAACTGTGCTCCATAGGGGTTTCAATGACTGAGTTTTCAAAAGTAGATAACCAGCTCTTTCCTCTGCGATGCCTCTGGAAGAACATCCAGTTCACAGCCCAGTTTGCTGCGTGTTTGTCCCACCCAGGGTCTCCCTTATGATCTCACTCAGCAATTGCAGAGTCTGGGAAGAAGCTTGGCTCCTTTGACTTTACTTCTCTCAGCACTTGATAAGGTTGGTCTATCTGATCCTCTGACGAGTGCTCATCTTCCCTCCTCGCCCAGGTGTGTGCAGACCCAGGACCTGGCTTCCAGAATCTCTCCTCTTGAGTCTCTCTGTGGTTCCTCCAAAGACAATGTGCCAGGCCATATTAAAGCAAGCAGACCTAAACTGAAGTCATGGTGACCGCCTGTGGGACAAGGGGGACTCCGCTCCAGAGGGCTTCTTGGCTGTCGTTTGTTACAGAAATCCATCGTAAGGCCTTTCTTCTATGGTCTTGGGGGGGTGGGGTGTTTCAAACCATCAACATTGAGCTTAGTTGTTGTTGATCAGCGCCATAGAATTGGTTCTGACCCATCGCTACCGTGTGTACAACAGAATGAAACTCCACCTGGTCCTGCTCCATCGTCACAATTGCTGCTACACTTGAGCCCTATTCTGTTGCCACTGTGTCAGTCCATCTCGGTGGGTGTCTTCCTCTTTTTTGCAGACCCTCCATGTTATCAAGCATGATGGCCTTCTCCAGGGACTGGTCCCTCTTAATATATCCAAAGTATGAGAGACAAAGTCTGGCTATCTTGGTTTCTAAGGAACATTCTGGCTGCACTTCTTCCAACACAGATTTGTTTGTTCTTCTGGCAGTCCATGGTACCTTTACAATTCTTCTACACCATAACTCAAATTCATCAACTTGTCTATGGTCTTACTTTTTCATTGTCCAACTTTCACTTGTGTATGAGGCTATTGGAAGTACTATAGCTTGGATCAAGCACATTTTAATCCTCAAACTGATATCTTCATTTGTCAACTCTTTAAAGAGGTCTTATGCAATAGATTTGCATAATGCAAGACATCATTAGATTTCTTGACTGCTGCTTCCATGAGTGTTAATGGTGGATCCAAGCAAAATGAAGTCTTTGACAACTTCAGTCTTTTCTCCATTTAACATGATGTTATTTATTGGTCCAGTGTGCAGGATTCTTATTTTCTTTACATTGAGGTGCAATCTATACTGAAGACTGTGATCTTCATCAGTAAGTGTTTTAAGTCCTCTTCTTTTTCAGCTAACAAGGTTATATGATCTGCATATCTCAGGCTGTTAATGAGTTTCCTCCAATCTGGGTGCCATGTTCTTCTTCATTTAATTCAGCTTCTTGGATTATTTGCTCAAAGTACAGATTGAATAGTATGGTGAAAGAATACAATCCTGATTTTAAGCCATTCAGTGTCTCCATGTTCTGCTTGAACAATTGTCTCTTAATCTGTGTACAGGTTCATCATGAGCACAATTAAGTGTTCCAGAATACTCATTCTCCACAATATTATCCATAGCTTGTCATGATCCACACAGTCAAAACCCTTTGCATAGTTAATGAAGCAGAAGTAAACATCTGTCTGCTATTCTCTGCTTTCAACCAAGCTCTATCGGACATCAGTAATGCTATCCCTTGTTCCACAGCCTTGTCTGAATTCTGCTTGAATCTCTGGCAGTTTCCTGTCAATGTACTGTTATAGCTGTTTTTGAATTATCTTTAGTAAAATTTTACTTGCATGTGATATTCATTATATTTTGCAGTGATTCTGCATTCTCTTGGGTCATCTGTCTTTGGAATGGGCACATGGGCATATAGATCTCTTCCAATCAGTTGGCCAGATAACAGTCTTCCAACTTTCTTGGCAGTGCTGCATCAGTTGGTCCAAAGATTTCTATTTGTAGTCTATCAGCTCTCGGCATTTCTCTGGTTAGTTGTTGTGGTTGTTGTTAGTGCCGCTGAGTCGATTCCAACCCATAGCAACCCTGTATAGGATTTCCAAGGAGCAGCTGGTGAGCTTGAACCACTGACTCTGCAGCCCAGTGTAAATGTTTACACCATTGCTGTTGTTAGGTGCCATCGAGTCGGTACCGACCCATAGCAACCTTATACACAGCAGAACAAAACACTGCCCGATCCTGGGCCAACCTCATTATTGTTGCCACGCTTGAGTCCATCGATGCTGCCACTGTGCCAATCCATCTCGTTGGGGGTCTTTCTCTTTTTCTCTGACCCTGCACCTTACCAAACATGATATCCTTCTCCAGCACTACTAGGAACCTTAACACAAACAAAACCTAGTGCCGTGTGACCCTGACTCGGAAACCCGATAGGACAGAGTAGAGCTGCTCCATGGACTTTCTCAGGCTGTACATCTTACAGAAGCAGGCAGCCTCATCTGTCTTCTTAGGAGCCTTGGGTGAGTTTGGGGCCAGTAATGTGGTAGCGTAGTGGTTATGAATCAGGGGCGAACCACAAGGTCGGCAGTTCGAAACTACCAGCTGTTCATTGGAGAAAGATGAGGCTTTCTGCTCCCATAAAGATTTACAGCCTCGGAAACCCTGTACAGGGTCACTATGAGTTGGAACCAACTCCATGGCACATAACCACCAACCACCAATCCAATGCTTAACCCATTATGACACCAGGGCTCCTTAAAACAAGCAAGAATTACTTAATTTTTTTATTCTTAAAGTTTTTATTGTGAATTGAGTGCAAGTTTACAGGGCAGATCATCAGTTGTACATTCAACAAATCATATGCTTTGTTTCATTACAATGGTTATAATCCCCTCCATGTACCATCAATTAACAGTATTTCTCTCTACTCATTTTAGCTCTTTTATTTTATTTAAAATACTCAAGTATATATAATAATTTACACTACCAAGAATTACTTTATCCAAAGAAATTATTGCATAGGGGCAGAGATATTGCAGTTGGGGGGGAGAGGGACTTTTAAGTTGTTAAATGCCTTAAGTCAGTTCTGACTGGAAACCATATATCTGGTTTCCAAGGTCGTAACTCTTTGCAGGAGTAGAAAGCCTCATCTTTCTTCTGAGGAGCAGCTAGTGGACTTATACCACTGACCTTGTGGTTCGCAGTCCAGTGCTTATCCTACAGAGATTCATACTCATAGCAACCCTTTATGGTTTCCAAGGCTGTAAAATTTCATGGGAGCAGAAAGACTCATTTTTCTCCTATGGAGTGGCTAGTGGGCTCGAACCACTAACCTTATGGTTCACAGTCCAGTGCTTATCCTACAGAGCCACCATGCTCCCCAGGGATGAGAGAAACTTGTGGAGAAGTACCGAAGGGCTGAGGGTACTGGGAGGGGAGCTGTGGGGTGTGTCAGCACCCACCCTGATGGCCATCCCTAGCTTACTATTGGGGGCATGTTGGGGTTCAAGCCCAGAAGGGAAAAGTCTTCTGCAGAGAGACTAAAAAAACAACCAGGAACCAATCTCCAAGGCATTAGTTTACTGATGAAAAGAAAATAAAAAGACATGGTTTGCTGGCGGGAACTTAATGACAGAAGATGTGGACAGCGGTCTCCAGTAGTAGCCAATTGGACAGTGAAGCTCCTCTAAGTGAGGGGCGTGAGCTCGGGTCTTATAATATCATGGGGTATAAAGCTTCACATGCATCAGGGCAGTGAAGTATGTGGAACAAAGAAGAGGTAGGACAATCACAAGGTACAGGGCTAACGGCCCGTTCCTAGAGAACAGAGTTTTGGTGTGCGCAGTGGGAGGAGGGGGCTGGCGGCTCCTTCCTAGATAGCGGGGGACAGTAGAAAAGATACAGTTTGAGTTGGCATTAGTGTGACCATTTGAGGATGTTCAGTTTGTGTCCCTATAGAGCAGATGGAACATTCCCCCTGAATTATGGGAGGGGCAGGGCAGGGGCGGGTGGGCAGGGTCAGAGGCCAGAAGAAGCTGCCCATGGTTTAGTCAAATTAGGGGGAGCTGAAGGTCATCATCCTGGTTGACAGCCATTTACCTGAACACAAAAGGATGTGGGGCTTTCTCTCTCCATCACATGCTATTTTCAGGTAAAAGTCAGTGTAGCCAGATGTAGTGAGGTCATCGGTCCCTGGAATACTCCCTTCTGTGCACCCACCTGTCTGAAGTTGGTCCCATGACCCATGTGGTCACTGCAGGTCACTTCTCAGTGCTTCTCAGCACCAGGTGGGCTAACCCTGGGACCCAAGTGCCTTGGCTCCATCCTCACCATCTCCCTCTGCTCTCCCTGGGACACGGATTCAACAGGGACAGTTGATTCCTGAGTGATGGTTAGCTCCCTGGACACGGACTTCTCCCTTCTTGTGTCCAGGGCTGGTGGGGAGAGGGGAGTGGCTCTTCACTCAAGGAGAACCCCAACATGAGGTTCTCCCTGTCCTCTCCCCATCTTCACCAGCCTTCGCAGACTAACACAGTCTGACCTTCCCCATTGTGGTTTTTTAATGAGGAGAAAATTCCAATCATCATTTTGTGTGTGTGTAAGATCTTCAGAGAACAAATAAAAAGGCATTCTGAGCTGATGGGTATTTTCTCTTCCAAGTGGTATTTATTTAAATGTACAAGTCCTGGTTTCCTGTGTAAAGTTGCAAGCAGCACCTTGCCATTTAAATGTTAATAGGAAGGTAAACTTGAAAATCAGACATTATTCCATGAAGAAGGACTGCTCACTCTGGTTGGACTGAGTGACTTCCCTTGCCTCTTCTCCCCACTTTCCTGGGGGTGATTATTGTCTTCCCTGCTGCCCAGTTCTTGTCACGGTACCGAATGGAATTTTCGCCTTGTTCTAAAGAGTGTAGAAGGCACATTTCTGAATGCAAACTTGAAAATGGGGTCGTGGAATAAAGATACTGGATTCAAGCCCTAGAGAATTCGTGAGTGTTTTTTTAATATTGGCCTGAGCTTTAGAGCCAGGCTTGTCATTCCTGGTTCTTTTCGGGGGGGGGGGGGGGGGGGGGGGGGGGGGGGGGGGGGGGGGGGGGGGGGGGGGGGGGGGGGGGGGGGGGGGGGGGGGGGGGGGTTATTCTAGACGAACCTTGAATGGTGTTTTCTCCAGGCCTCAGAATTAGGTGAATTCCATTCGTTCTCCCTCTTCTTTTATTTTCTTTTGCTTTCTTTTAGAAAGAGGCAGAATGGGCTGGGCAGGAGAGGCAATCATTGTAAGTTCCTGGGTACCCGACGCTGCTGTGGATTCTGTGAGCCAACACAAAGAAAAAGGGAGGAAGGGGTTTCCTACTCCTGAAAATGACACCTGGCATGTAGGTGAACCCAGAGAGGCAGGACGGGCAACTGGGATGGACCCAAGTGCCTCCAAAGAGCCACAATAACTTAAATAAAACCCATGGAAAAATCACATTTGATGTATTAAGTTCACATATGGTTGAGTATGAAGCTGAGATGGCATTCCTGAGGACCTTGTAAAGAATTCTGGTGGCACAGTTGTGTAGGTGTTGGACTAGTAACTGGAAGGTTAATGGTTCAAATCCACCAGCCACTGCTTTGGAGAAAGCTGAGGCAGTCGGCTTCAGCGAAGATCTGCAGCTTAGGAAACCCGACGGGAAAGTCTCCCCTATCCTAGAAGGTCACTATGATTCAGAATTGGTTCGCTGGCAGTGGGTTTAAGGAGCTGATGGTCCTCATTTTGTGTGAGCATGATGTCTGGCTTCATCTTCTTTTTCTTTATTTTCTCGTTTCTTCATTATTTACCCTGTTATTGTTGTTGTTAAGTGCTGTTGAGTCGGTTCTGACACACAGCCACCCTGGATAGGGTTTCCAAGGAGCAGCTAAAGAGGTTGAACCGCCGACTTCACAGTTCAGACTGACTTTGCAGTCCAGTGCATTAACCCACAGGACTCCATGTACCCTGTAAGTTTCCTTAAATTTTTGAGGGTACAATGGGTGTGAATCCCTGTCCTACCAATTCCTAGTAGAATGGTTTTCAGAAAGACTCTCTGAGCGTCAGTTTTCACATGGAGATTGCCTTACGCTGGATTCTCTGGAGAAGTCACACTAGTGACGTGTGCGTATAAAACAGATTTACTTCCCCGATGGGCCTCACCCAGTTGTGAAGGCTGGCCAGTCCCACATTTGTGTGTCATGCGGTCGGCTGAATAATTCTCTTGATTCAGGTGCTTGTAGGGGTTGATGATCCCCAAATCTGTAGTTCAGCAGTTGACTGAAGCTTCTTCAAGAAGCGACGGTCAGATCACTAGATGAGGGCAGGAATGAGAGAGAAAATGTAAGCTTTGCCAGAGCATCAGTAGGTATGGGATACAGGCCACGCCCCCAAAGAAACTCCCCTTCCAACTGATTGGCTACTCAGAGCATAAAATGGAGACTAATTGCACACAGTCTGCCCAACCTCTGAGAATGATGGCGGAGCCAAGCTTGATACATAACCTAAACCATCATAGAGATAAAGACCCTATCCACACACATATCTGCCTCAAAAAGTTGAAATACTTAACAAATGAACAGAGAAAACGTGGCACACAGATATCATGGACTATTACTTAGCTATGAAGAATTACTTAGCTCTGGTAGCGTTGTAGTTACGAATCGATCTGCAAACCGCAAGGTCAGCAGTTCGAAACTACCAGCCGCTCCGCGGGAGAAAGATGAAGCTTTCTGCTCCCGTAAAGGTTTATAGCCTCGGAAACCCTGTACAGGGTCGCTATGGGTCGGAACCGACTCGACGGCACTTAACAACAACATGAAGAATACTCTGGTGGTGGCACGATAGGACCATCACTGGACTTTGAACCAGAAGGTCAGCAGTTCAAACCCACCAAGCTGCTCCTCAGAAACCCTATGGTGAGCTTGAACCGCCGACCTTGCAGTTCAGACACTTTGCAGTCGGGAGCATTAACGCACAGAACCACACCAGGACTCGTAAAATAAGCAAAAGTAAGAGACTAAAGCTTGTTAGTGATTAGGAAGGGTTCGGGGGCGGGAAGTGAGTGTTCATGGGACGTTGAGTTCTGTTTGGGGAGATGAAGACGTTTTAGGGCGAAATAATGGTGACGGAAACACTGCGTGGTAAGTGGGGTGAATGTGCCTGGATTATTGGGTAGGTTTTACAACAACTGAAAATACGTTGCAATGCGCACGTGGAAAGGACGTGATGTCAGACTCACACAGTTAGCAGCGTCACTTTCCCACGGGAGCTCCCTTCCTCCTCCGTCGGGACTGGAGCGCTGGCTGGAACCCTTGGCTCCCGAGCTGACACCTGTCCCTCTTCCCACAGACCTGCGCAGAATGACGGCTGGCTTCATGGGCATGGCGGTGGCCATCATCCTCTTCGGCTGGGTCATCGGGGTGCTAGGCTGCTGCTGGGACCGGGGCCTTATGCAGTACGTGGCCGGACTGCTCTTCCTCATGGGAGGTAAGCTGGCGGCCCGGCTCCTCGCTGGGGAGGGAGGGTCCCCGAGTGGGGTCTGCAATGCCTGTCTTCACTCAGTCGTGTTCACAAACACTTGCTCCATGTCTGCTGCTGCTGCTGAGGCAAACGAAATAAGACACGGTTGCTCCTCCAGACCCTACTGCTCACTGTGAGGAGAGACACTTGTCACAGGGGCAGGGGGCTGTGGGTCATCGCATTGGCCGAGATGGTCCATGAGGAGGAAGCATTGGCCCAGCATTGCTCCAACGTGGTCCACACTACGTGGGTCACCTGCGACATCGGACCCAAGGTCATGCTTATCTTTACATCTTCAAAGTGGGCACTGGGACCCCTCCTATCCCTGTGGTGGGCATGGCCCCAGAACCAATCCCAGGTCCCAACATGGGACTGTCCACAGGACACCAATAGGACCATCATGGGAGTAAACACTGATCCATACCTTCATGTGCCTCACTGGTCCCTGAAGAGCTAGCACGCGGTTAGCGTCTCCTAGTTTGCGTCTTGGTCCAAAGCTAAAGAAAACCACAAGGCTCTGTCCACCAGAACGCACTCCTCAGGGAAACGTGCACAGATCAAGTGTGTGGAGCGAGGCCCGGGGAGACTGGGCAAGGATAGAGGGAATTGGAAATATCTGTGGAAAGAAGGAAAGTATGTGGAGACAAATGTCCGCTTGTCAGAGCCGTGGGCACGCGCCTGCCTGTAAAGTATCCACTCTGGAGTCCCTACCGGTGGAGGTGGGCACTGGGCAGTACTGACTCTCCACCTCTGGGCCACACTGGGGAGAGGAGGGACCTTCGCTCTTGGTGGGACAGGTGGGGAGAATGGCTGAGTCCAGCTGGAGGACATGTAGAGTTTACAAGGATGTACCCAGGCTGGCCAGGTGCTCTGCGTTTAGTCAGTGTCCTATGCCAGAGCTGCCTTCTGTGTCTGGTGGTCCCTCAGAGACAGGAAACAACTCTGGCCACAGACACCTGCCTTCTCTCTGTCCTCCATGAAGGGCCACACTGGGCCGACCAGGTGTGCACCAGTTTGAGCAGCAGCCGAGTTTTCCTTGGCCATAGTGTAAGGAGCTCTGGTAGCGTAGTGGTTACGAATCGGGCTGCGAACCTTAAGGTCAGCGGTTCGAAACTACCAGCCGCTCAGCGGGAGAAAGATGAGGCTTTCTACTCCCGTAAAGATTTACACCCTCAGAAATCCTGTATAGGGTCGCTATGGGTCGGAACCGACTCGACGGCACTTAACAACAACAACATAGTGTGAGAAGAGGAATGTGGAGACTTAGGTCTAGTGAGCATTCTCAAGAAGCCCAAGGGTCTTGGTGTGGCTGGAGAGAGCACAGGTGAGCAGACAGGTCTCAGGCAGAGCAGGGCCCCAGGGCACCTGGATGGACAGCTTCACCTCCTCCTCTTGTGCACATTCCCCGGCCCCTGCCCCTTCAGGTGGTAGACAAGGCTCACAACTGGCCAGGTGCTGAGTCTCAGGACCTTGCTCCCCACCTACAGCATCCTCCCAGGATACTAGCTCCACTTCTGGAGAACCAGAGAGAGATGGACTGACTGGTCCACTCACTTCTCCCCATAGGCCACTTGCCACTGGCCAGTCAGTGAGGGCCACCAGAGCTCAGTGGGCACCTCTGGGCTGACCTTTGGACAGGTTGGAGTCATTGGGATGCATCTGTCTCGCCACCATGGGGTGTGGGGACAGACCTGCTCACTACTGCTGAGGAACCTTCAGGAAGTGCAGAAATGAGTAGGTAAATGAGGTCCTTCCCACAGGGCTGGAGTGAGAGCTCGGCCCATCATTGCTGACTCAAGAGTTCTCAATCTTACTGCAACCAAAGTTACCCACAGAGCTTTCTAAGATGCTGACACCAGAACCTACCCTACTGCATCCCACCCATCTCATTCCACCCACCCTGCCCAAGGAGAACATCTGGATAGTCCCCGTGTGCAGCCAAGTGAGAGCCAGTGAGTGTTCTCTCCAGCGCTTGGACTCCGTGGTCCTAGGGAGGGTTTGGTGGGCCAAGGCTGCTCCTGATGAGTTTTCTTTCCCACCCAGCCATATGCAGCCTGAGCTAGGGAAGTGCTTTTTCATGTGCTTGTTTTCCATCAACTGTCTTTTTCAAAACCGTTTTAAACTTACAGAAAAATTAAGAGAATGTTGTAGAGAAAAATCTACTTGGTCTGTAAAAATTGATTTTGCGAGAATCTATTTCAAGAGAGGAAAAATTCTTACACTTGGATGCAGGGAGACCTCCAGCGTACACAAGGGAACTCAGAGACTTCTGCTAACATTTTCTCACACACAGAGAAACAGTTCATGAAATGAAGAAATGACAATAATTATACTTGTATTTTAATATCTATTTAGTTATATATGATTGAGAGTGGTGCTGAAGGATGAGCAGTGGACTGCTGACCACAAGGTTGGTAGTTTGAACCCACCAGCTGCTCCTTGGGAGAAAGGTGAGGTTTTCTACTCCCTCAAAGATTTAGCTTTGGAAACCCTACATGGGATCAGTATGAGTCAGTACCGACTTGGTGGCTCTTAACAACAACAGCAGTTATATGTAACTATATATAATCTCTCTGGTAGTGGTTATGAATCAGGCTGTGAATCTCATGGTCAGCAGTTCAAACGTACCAGCTGTTACATGGGAGAAAGATGAGGCTTTCTGCTCCTGTAAAGATTTACAGCCTCAGAAACCCTATACAGGGTCGCTATGAGTCGGAACCGACTCCATTTCAGCCTGTGTTGAAGCCACTATTGAGGATCTTTGTTTTTTCACTGACCCTCTACTTTACCAAGAGTGATGCCCTTCTCCAGTGATTGGTTCCTTCTCATCACATGTCCAAAGAAGGTAAGACAAAGTCTAGCCACCCTTCCTTCAAAGGAGCATCCTGGCTGGACTTCATCCAAGACAGAGCGCTTGGTTCTTCGAGCAGTCCATGGCATATTCAGAATTCTTGGCCAACACCATAATTTAAAGACACCAGTTCTTTGTTAGCCTTCCTTATTCATTGTCCAGTTTTCACCTGCATCAAGTGATTGACAACATCTCATTTATTACAATTGTTGTGTGCCTTCGAGTTGATTCTGACTCATAGCCACCCTATAGAGAGAGTAGAAGTGCTCCACTGCGTGTCCCTGGGTGAAATCTACCAGAGCAGACCATAGTTATCTTCTCCTGTGGAGATGCCAGTGGATTTGAACAGCTAACCTTTGGTTAACAGTCAGGCACTTAGCCATTATGCCACTAGGGTTCCCTTAGTTAAAAATAATGAACCAATATTGATATATATTTTTCGAAACCTAATTCCATTGCTTATGTAGATTTTCTTAGGTCCCACCTCCTATCCTTTTCTGGTCCCAGGATCCATCCTGCAATCACACTACATTATTCGTGTCTCTTTAGACTCTGTGTGGTTCTGGCAGTATCTCAGACATCCCTTGTCTTGGATGCTCTTGGAAGGTTTGTGGAGAACCGGTCAGGTATTTTGGAAGATGCCATCTGTTGAGATCTGTCTGGTGTTTTTCTCTTGATGAGACTGAGATGATGGATTTTTAAGAGGAAGACCATGGAGGGATGCTATTTTCATCCTGTATCAAGTGTACATGCTGTCAACGCAACTTAGGAAGGCTGGTGTTGACCATGATCACCTGGCTGAGGTGGTTCTTTTCAGGTTTGTCCACTGTGAAGCTCCTCTGTTCCCATCTTCCCATACTGTGCGTGTTGGAAGGAATCCACCTGGTGTGGTCCACACCTGAGGTCCACATTCACTTGCTTGTTCCCTCACTCAATAACAAAATAAACATTGCTGTTGGCGGCCATCAAGACAGCTCCCACTCACGACAACTTCACATAGGACAGAATGAAACGCGGTCAAATCCTGGGCCAAGGTCATAACCGTTGGCATGTTTGAGCCCATTGTGACTACTTTGTATTTTGAGGACCCTCCAAACCAGGGGCTCCTCCTTCAGCACTGTATCCAACAATGTTCTGTGGTGATTGATGAGGTTTCACCGGGCGATCTTCCAAAGTAAATCACTACATCTTTTTGCATACTTTGTGTCAGTCTGGAAACTCTGCTGAAACTGCCCACCAGCGACAACAGCATCAGAGCAACACACCGCAGTACCACACTCTGACAGACGATGGTTGTTGTTGTTGTTATGTGCCGTGGAGTCGGTTCCGACTCATAGTGACCCTGTACAGGGTTTCCGAGGCTGTAAACCTTTATGGGAGCAGAAAACCTCATCTTTCTCCTGTGGAACAGCTGGTAGTTTCGAACTGCTGACCTTAAGGTTCACAGCCCGATTCGTAACCCCTATGCTACAAGAGCTCCTGACAGACGATGGTAGAAATAGATAAATACTGAGAACCCGTTATGCTCCAGACGTGGTGTGAGCAGTGGGGATGTGTGGAGGAAAGGAGAAAGTCTGTATGATGTTCACACTTCAATGGGGCTAGGGGAGCAGGCCGTATGGAAACACCATAGAGAGGGGGCATAGAGCCAGCTGGTGGGAACCAGAAAGAAATCCAGGCAGAGGAGCTGTGCTGAGAGGCACCATTGTGTTAGGGGAGGGACAGGGTGGCACAGGGTAGGCCTCTCCCCTCTTGCATGTGGATTTGGTGTGGAACATTCTTGAAGGAGAGCAGCAGGTACATACCAGACAGACCCTGCAGCAGTGGATGGGGACTGGGAGGTAAGAATCACAGAAGGGACAGATCTTTAGGGGCTTGGAGGCTGCAGGTAGGCACAGAGGTAGTGTGATTTTACCCTTAGGGTTTGGGGAGGGACGTTGGCCCCTGATCTGGCAGCCCCCTTCTGAACCACTGATCTGATACCCTGAGCTCAATCCCGGGGTTGTCAGCCAACACATATGACTGATCTCTCCCTTGTGAGGGACCCACCATCATAGAGTTCACCCCCATCATGCCTAGTCCTGACCCCCAAAGTCTCTTCTTCCCGAGGCTGCAGATCCTGTCTTCCTTAAGGAGAAAGAAAGACCAAAACCATGAGTTGGAAACCCTGCCCTAGTGGACAGTGACCCTGCATAGGATTACCAAGACTGTAAATCTTTACAGGAGGAAAAAGTCTTATCTTTCTCCCAAGGAATCGCTTGTAGTTTCGAACTGCTGACCTTGAGGTTAGCAGCCCAACTTATAACCACTACAGTACCAGTCACTGCTCAGACACTGCTCCCTTTACTCTTCTAGCAGTCCTCTAAGGTTGGCAGCACCGCCCTGATTGGGTAGACACAAGCCAAGCCCAGAGAGGCAGCACATAAGCTCAGGGTCACGCATGAAGTACAGGGCAGTTCCTTCATCTCAGGTCTTCCGGTAAATCCCACCTCGCTCCCTTGTGCCCTGGGGCTTGTGGGGGAGACGCCTGGGAGGAAGAAATCCATGCGAAGACTGGACAAGGATACACACAAGCACTGTTAGACCACTGGCCAGAGGGGCCTCCTACACTCCACCTTCAAGGTGCAGGGAAATGCTTGTTTGGGATGGGGCCAGAGAGAGAGGGATCAAGATGACAAAAGAAGGGTCCATGCCACTCACAATAGCCCCAGGCCAACATGCAAGGAAGGTCCACTCCAATCAGACAGCCTGGGCCTATTGGTCAGAATCAAGCTTTCAAACTAACTGTTAACCCAAAGTTTGGCAGATCGAATCCACCCAGAAGCGCCTTGCAAGAAAGGCCTGGCTGACAATCTACTTCTGAAAAAGTAACCACTGAAAATCCTGCAGAGCTCAGTTTCCCAGGAGTCGAAGTCAACTAGATGGCAACTGGTTTTGTTTTTAAACATGCCTCAGTTTCACCACCTGGCAGGGTTGTTAGGAAACTTCATGGAGACGGGTAAAACGCATAAGAACCTTATCTGTCGCATCATGAGCAGGAAGACGTTTGTGGATGTGAGCCCAGTGGATCATAGATTCTTACTTTCTCTGGGAGATTAAATAAATATCTTGCCCAGGCATCGTAGTGCCCTCAAACCCCAATCTGTCTGACTGACTGTGAATTCAGTCTGGAGATTTGATGATCAAGCAGCACAAATTCCAAATCACAGTGAACTTCCTGACATGTTTATGATCTTCAGGCAGCTCACCACCTTGGGGAAGAGGCAAACCCACACGGTCCTGTCCCAGCACAGTGGATGAAGGCCATCCATCGCTCCCAGGCTGGCAGCTGGGAGGAGGCTGATCCTGTCCGTGGAGTAATCCTTAGGCCAACAGGAAGGCGAGAATCTGGTTGAGAGCTCCTTCTTCTTGTGTCCTGGAGACCAAAGGCAAAGCTGGGTCTCACGTGACTAAGAAACAAAGATCCTTCCTTTCCGCTTCACTCTGCTTCTTGAGACTGGCTTCCAGTTCCCAGCAAGTTATGGAAACTACCCTCTCAGCAACACACTGACCCTTGGTTCAAGCCGTCACCTGTCCTGGAGCCTGTCCTTCTTGTGTTCCATGACACCAGACTCACAGTTTCTTCTGTTCTCGGTGCCTTTTCTGAATTCTGTCCCCAGGTCTCCAGATGGAAGGGAGGACTATACCATTGCAGGACGCTGCCCTCACAAGTGCCGTGGGGGCTGGTTGTGCCCTCGGTCATCTCCCTAGTTGTCTCCTGGAGAGCAGAGACTCAGTTCATTTCCTGTCCCTTCGCTGGGTGAAACCTCCATAGAATCAGGAACCTCCATGCCACTCTTCTTTGTTAGCCTCACTCAGGTTTCTAGTAGCCCTAGGATCCTAGTGGTGCAGGGAGTTAAGTGCTGACTGCTAACCACAGGTCACAGGTTCGAATCCACCAGCTGCTCCGCAGGGGACCAGTGTGTCTGTCTAGACCCTCTGGGTGGGTCCTACTCAGTCTTCTAGGGTGGTTCTGAGTGGGTGGACTTTCCTGTAGTGTTAATTACTGGGCATGGACCCTGCTGCTAAAACCACACATTAAAGTCCTCCGGCTGCCCTTCACAGTTCTCCGTAAGGATCTGTTTCACAAACCGATTCTACTCAGCAAGCGTTGATGGGCTGCAGCACACAGGACACGAGGCTAAGAAGGTGTGTGGTGGAGGCAGGCAGTGCTCAGACCAGGCGCATCCAGTGACCGCTGGCCAGGGGCCTCTGCTTGGGGCCAGAGTGGGCCTACAGGGCCCCTGAAAAGGCTTTGAATGTCCATTTAACAACACAAACGGAGCCCCTGAGGGATGCAAACAGTTGCATTTATTCAGCTTTTAACCAAAAGGTTGGGGGTTCAAGTCCACCCAGAGGCACCTTGGAAGAAAGGCCTGGCGATGTACTCCTGAAAAACCAGCTACTGAAAGCTCTCTGCAGACAAGGAAGAGAGAGAAGCCGGTAGAGCACACACAGTTCTACTTGGCACATGTGGGGTCGTCACGAGCAGCACTCGATCCAATACGACTGCTTTAAAAAAAACTTATTTTGTTTTTTTTGTCAAATCAGTAGAAACAAGTCCTCGACCATGAGTTGGAAACTTTCCAGAAGCTGTGTGCCAAGTCTTCATTTATTCATGCCCATTTAGGATCTCACATGCCGTTAATCTTTTCAGCTTTCACATGTCTCTATGTAACTAAACTCCGTTGTGAATGAAGGGGGGAAAAAAAAAAAAACCCAACCAAACCTCTTATTTTTAAAAATGCTGATGCAGCTTTATGGAAAGTTAAAATGTAACCAAGATTGGTCTCCCTCCCTGTCTTGGCGTGGACACCGAGGCATGCCAGTAACCGCGTTTGTCCTTCCTGCCTCACCTTAACGAACCCCAGAAATGTCTCCAGGAAGCCTCACTGAAGCCCTCGGTATTAAACATATATACTAAGCACACTGGAATCCTGGTTCCTGGGAAACCCTATATTAATGGGTGAACTAAACCCTACCTGTAGTTCTGCTCTTAGCGTTGACAGATTTCCCAGAAGCCTGTGGGCTGCAGCTTCCTAGGCCCCTAAGGTGCTCTGGAACCTGAAGGCTAACCCTCAGCGTGCTCATGAGGAGCAAATAGCCCTCGTCCCTGAGGTCAGGCTTCCCGAGGAACGAGGATTGGCTGATGTCTCTACCTGTGGGGTTGGGGGGAGACCAGCCCCGGGAGCCCAGTACCTCTCGGCTCTCTCTCCTGCACCTGGGTCAGTCAGTGTTCCCGAGGCAAGGCCTCAGGCCTCTGTGGACCCCTTGGAGAGTCAACACGTCTCTGTGGGTGAAACACTCAGTAGACCCAACGTCTCCTGAGGCAAATCGTCCAGAAGCGGAAGCCTGGAGGGATGTCTTGGCCGCAGTTGCCAACCCAACCCTGCCAGTATCTAAGCTGACGTTTTTATCCCTGTCCACCTCCCCTGGCTGGTGTGGCACTGTGGGCTAATGCGTCAGACTGCAAAATTGTTTGAACTGCAAGTTCAGTGGGTCAAGCTCACCAGCTGCTCCTTGAAAACCCTATACAAGGTCGCTATGGGTCGGAATTGACTCAATGGCACTTAACAACTCCCCTGGCTGTCTTCACACTAGATTTTGAATTTAGAAAGGAAAGTGGTCACCATTTGTCCATCTGTCCTTCTGAGGTGATTTGCATGTTGCTATGATCCTGGAAGCTATGGCACCAGAATTCCACATACCAGCAGGGTCACCCACGGTGGACAGGTTTCAGCAGAGCGTCCAGACTGAGACAGACCAGGAAGAAAGGTCTAGGGGTCTACCTGTGAAGAGACACAGTAAAAGCCCAATGGAACCCACAGCCTCATCTGAAACAGTGCTGGAAGATGAACCCTCCCGCTTCCCAGGTTGAAAGGACTCGAAGTACACAGAGACCGCCACTATCACGAAGATGGTGCAGGACCACAGCAACTAACAACAGAGGAGGAGGAGGGAATAACCTTCATCCCCCCATGTTCCCAAGGAAGACCCCACTCACAAGCCCACAGGGTGGGGTAGAGGGTGATGGGAATGGGTTCTGAGCTTCCTTGGCACTGGGGCTTGTGTCTGGCTTCCCTGGAAGCTAGAGATTCTCACTGAAAAGAAGAGTCAGGTTCTGATCCTGTTTCATTCCCCTCTTGACCTCACCATCATGATACCCACCAAGAATGAAAGGTCAAGTGCAGGGGTCCTGGGCTCTCCCAGTTCTGATCAACTCAGACAAAGGTTTACTGGACAGTGAGCTAGAGGGCACGCATGATCTCTATGAAGCCATATTGGGTGATTATGAGGCGGCTTTAAGGAACCCTGGTGGCACAGTGGTTAAGTGCTGGACTGTTGATGGAAAGGTGGGTGGTTTGTTCGAGCCCACTAGCTGCTCCATGGAGAAAGATGTGACTGTCTGTTTACATAAAAATGGCAGCCTCGGAGACCCCATGGGGCAGTGCTTCCCTGTCCTCCAGGGTCGCTATGAGTGGATTCGACTTGACATAGTGGGTTTGGATTTAGCTTAGGGCATTGTTGGGGTTTAGGCCCAGAAGAGAAAAGCTTCCTGCATGCACAGGTGCCAAGAGACCAGAAAAAATTACCAGAACCCCATCCAAGAAATATTAGTTTGTTGCAGAAAGTAAAAGAGATGGTTTGCTAACCAGGGAAGTTCTTACACGGGACGGAAAGCAGCTGTTCCCTTTGACTGCCGGCTGGACAGTGACGTTTTCCACACCAGGGACATAGACTAGGGTCTTCTTATATTGTGGGTACAGAAGTAGTTAAGGATGGTACGTGGAACAAGAAAGAGGTAGGAAAAAACATAAGGTGCATGGCTGCCTGGCCCTTTCCTAGAAAACAAAGCATTTGGGTCTGCATAGTGAGAGGAGGGGACTGCCTAGCATGCCTAAAGCAAGAGAACAGGGGCTTCACTCTGCAATAGCAGGAGGAGGGGAGTCCTGGGGTGACGCCTAGGATAACGCACTGGCGTCAAGGTCTGTTTGAACCACAGGTTGGCGGTTCAAACTCACCAGCCACTCCTTGGAAATGCTTTACAGGGTCTTTATAAGTCAGCACCAACTCACTTAACAACAGTGAGGTAGGAGGTGAGGGCTGACGGCCCCTTTCTAGATAGTTGGAGCAGGGGGCTGGGGTAGGAGGTGAGGTTTGAACTGACATTAGCATGGCGGCTTTGGAGCGTTCAGTTTGTGTCCCTGCAGGTGTCTTCTCCCAGCATCTCTATCTAATTGATAAATCTTTAAACTCCACTGTGTGCCGGGCCCTTGTGAGGGAGATGGAGTTTCTGTATCCAGAACTTTCCTCTGTCTGCTGACATTCCTTTAGCCTACCTGGAGAGGTAATCCCTGTGAGGAAGTTATACAGAGCTGTTGAGCTGTGTGACCTAGAACAATATACTCTGCCTCTCTGTGCCTCCGTCCCCTTTTCTAAGCCTCACCAGACTGTTTTGGAAAGCACTTGGACCCACACCTGTCTCATTATAAAGACTATACACAAGTGTGTGGTGCATAGAAACTACGTGTGTGTCCTATGACACGTCAGCAAGGTGATGATGTACCAATCATTTGGGTAAAAGTCTCCATCTCAAAGAATGGTCAGGGCCGAGCTGACAAATGTGCTGGCCATATGGAAACATCAACCAAACAGGTGGCAGGCTTCTTCCCTACTAATTAACCTGGCATTGGCTTGGAGAAGATAGGGCAGAAGCCAAAGACAATACATTCAAGAACCAATTTCTCTCAGATGCTTAAACATCTGGGTCCCAATCCTTCCCCGTCTAAAATGAAGCTACTTAAGGGATGAGCCTCATCTGCTCACTGACACCAAATAATGACATCTAATGATCTCATTCACCTGCCATGCTGTGCATGTCAGGAGATGAGGAGCAGGTAACTCTCCAGGTGACTCATGAATGACAAAAGTAAGAGCCAGCCCACCTGTCTTAGTGTCTTAGTGCTGCTGTGGTCGTTGTTGGGTACCCTTGCATCGCTTTTTGACTCTCTCTAGGAGTAAACCACCAGGTCCTTTCTCCTGAAGAGCTGCTGAGTAGGTTTGAACCTCCAGCCTTTTGACTAGCAGCTGAGTGCTTACTTGCATTGCTGTAACACAAATACTGCACATGGTGGCTTGACCAATCAGAGCTTTATTCTCTCACACTTTAGGAGGTTACAAGTCTGAGTTCTGGACACCAGCTCTAGAAGACTCTCTCTCTGGGCCTCTGGAGAAGGTCCTGGTCACAGATTGTCTGGTCTGCTGTTCCTCAGTGTGTTGGTCATATCCATGTGGCATTGGTCTTTCCTCCATTGGTGCTTCCCTCTGCCTAATCTGCTCCTTTCATATCTCAAAAGTGATGGTGTTTAAGACAATACCCTACACTGGTTGTTGTTGTTGTTATGTGCCGTGGAGTCAGTTCTGACGCATAGCGACCCTGAACAGGGTGTCCGAGGCTGTAAATTTTTATAGGAGCAGAAAGCCTCATCTTTCTCCCGCAGAGCAGCTGGTAGTTTTGAACTGCTGACCTTGAGGTTCGCAGCCCGATTCGTAACCACTACTCTACCAGAGTTCCTTACCCTACACTGGTTGTTGTTGTTGTTGTTAAGTGCCGTTGAGTCGGTTTCGACCCAGAGCAACCCTGTACAGGGTTTCCAAGGGTGTAAATCTTTACGGGAGTAGAAAGCCTGATCTTTCTCCTGCGGAGCAGCTGGTAGTTTCGAACCGCTGACCTTAGGGTTTGCAGCCCGATTCTTAACCACTACGCTACCAGAGGACCTCATAAATATAACAAAGAAAAACCTGCTCCAGGCGGAGATGACATCCACAGCTATAGGCGGTAATTTGGAGAGGAACATAATCCAATCTGTAACACAGCTCTGGAACATAGCAGAACAATGGCATCATTTTGCCCCAATGCCTAGTGTCATAGGGTGACTTAGCTGGATTGGACCTTGCAGATCTGGTCTACCTCTGCATTTTGTGATTGAAGACCCAGAGAGATGACTGCCACTCAGGGATGTTGAGTGGGACCAACCCACTGATTCTGGGTGGAGTGCTTGTTCCATTGACCCCACGTCCCTTCTGCTGAAGCTCTCCTCTCAGAAAGTAGCAGTAGACCAACTTGGAGTTCAGGAGAGCCTAGGGTTATCAAGACAGCAATTCCGAAGCCATGACAGATCTGCTGAGCAGTGTGCTGGCTCACTCCTTAGAAGCAAGGATGGTCAAACTTCATCTCTCACACTTTGGACATGTTGGCAGGAGGGACCAGTCCCTGGAGATAGGCATCATGTTTGGTAAAGTGGAGGGAGACTTTTAACAAGATGGATTGACACAGTGGCAGCAACAGTGGGCTCAAACATAACAACAGTTGTGAGCATGGCTCAGGACCCTGGACAGCGTTTCGTTCTGATGAGCAAAGGGTCACTCCAAGTCGGAGTGAACTTGATGATGCCTAACAGCCACAGGGGTTGTGGGGGGTGATGGGACATTCTCTGACAAAGCCTCGTATGGATCCTAAGAAGATAAATGATCAGGACAGCCAGTAAGTAGAAATGCAGAGAAGGTTTGAAGTGACTTCTGTATTGTGGTAATCTTGGTTGTTCACCAGTAAGGAACCTGAGCAAGATTGTCCTCTGCCCTCAAGGTTCTCGAGGTTCTCTCTGTGGACCACTGTTGTCTACTGGAAGGTGCTGGCATAGAAGTAGAAGGAGAGAAGAGAGGAGCGAGGCAGGAACATGGCAGCTTTAACAGCTTCACTCTTGGACGCTCACCAATCACAGCTCAAGAACATTCATTTCTGCACAGCTGTAGATACCATTCTCAGTTCAGAAAAGAAGCCAGCTGGATCCCACCAACTCTCAGCTCTGAACCAAGGCCCAGATGGGTAGGAAGCTACAAAGGTACTCATTGAAAGAGATGGATGTTGTAGTCTTCATTCATGTCCTTTCTAGGACTCTCCTTTTCACGCTAGATGGACCACTTATAACTCACCACAGACCACCCACCTCAGAACTTCCCGACATCTAGTTCCATGAAGAATGAACTAGCCAAGGTCAGGGAGCCAAGATTGCACTCGTCCACAGATTGCCTCCCCAGGGGAGTTTTCCCCAAATGAGGCAGTAGAAGCTACTGGAGAAATGGTTGTCAGATGTTTCTGCAACGAGATAATTGGAGACTTTCCAGCTACATCAAATATTCGTTCTGTCACTTGTACTTTGAGACTGTCATCAAATTATTTATTTTTACTTGGGATTGCTATGCTAATGATACAATTTATAGACATGTATATAAATGTATCTACCACTTGTCTGTCAGTGTGTCGTACTGTGGTGGCCTGTGTGTTGCTGTGATGCTGGAAGCTATGGTACTGGTTTTTCAGATACCATCAGGGTTGCCCATGGTGGACAGGTTTCAACAGGGTGTCCAGACTAAGACAGACTAGGAAGGGGGACTTGGCCATCTCCTTCTGAAAACATTGGTCAGTGAAAATTTTGTGAATAACAACAGAACACTGGCTGGCATAATGCTGAAAGATGAGCCACTCAGGTTGGAAAACACTCAAAATATAACTGAAGAAGAGCTACTTCCTCAAAGTAGAGTCACCCTTAGTGAGGAGGATAGAGCACAGCTTGGGACCTCCATTTACTAGTGTGGCAAACTCAACATGAGAAGAAATTGCAGACACTATTAATAATCAGAACTCAGGATGAATGTGATAGGACTCTAGAAACATTTGGAAGTCACTAAAAATGAAATGGAAAACATACAGATCAAATTCCTAGGCGTTGTGAGTTGAAATGGATGGTTAGTGGCCATTTTGAATCAGATAATTATAGGTTTACTAAGCTGGGACATTGAAGAGGAATGACATCACATTCATAGAACATCTCAAGATCTCTCCTGACATACAACACTGTCAACGATAGGGTGATATCCACACACCTACAAGGAATATGAATATTATTCAAATTTACAAACCAACTATTAATGCCAAAGATGAAGAAACTGAAAGTTTTTACCAACTTCCGCAGTCTGAAATTGATCAAACATGCCACCAAGTTGCATAGTGGCGATTGGAAACAAAGAAAGATTGTAGTTGGAAAACGTGGCATGGTGATAGAAACAACCCGGAGATTGCATGGTAGAATTTTGCAAGACCAACAAATTATTTATTGTAAATATGTGTGTGTGTGTGTTTTTAGTCACTTAAATGGTGATTAGAAACCAGATGGAATACACGTGAATCCAACTGTCTACTTGTGGAAAGAGATAATGAAGGCGGTCAAGACCATCCCTCAGAGTAAGTCCGATGCTGACCATGGGACAAACCATCAATTCCTCCTATGCAAGTCCAAGTTAAAGCTAAAGAAAATGAAAACAAGTCCATGAAAGATGAAGTATGACCTTGAGCATATTCCACTTGAATTTAGAGACCATCCCAAAAATAGATTCAATGCATTGAACACTTATGGCCTAAGCAGAGGAATTGTGGGATGACATCAAGTACATTATTCATTACAAAGACAGGAAAGAAAGAAAAGATCAAAATGGATATCAGAAGAAACTCTGAAACTGGCTCTTGACGACAGAGAAGCTAAAGCAACTGGAAAAAAATGATGGAGCAAAAGAGCTGAACAGAAGATTTCAAAGGATGGCTTGAGAAGACTTAGAACTATAATGAAATGAACAAAGACCTGGAGTGAGAAAACCTACAGAGAAGAATATGCTCATCATTGCTCAAGCTGAAAGCTCTGATGAAAAAAGTTCAAGCCTCGAGTTGCACTGCTGAAGGATTGTATGGGCAGAATCTGGACTGTGAGCCACAAGGTCGGCAATCCAAGCCCACCAGCTTCTCCGAGGAAGAAAGATGAGGCTTCCTACTCCCAAAAAGATTTACAGCCTTGGAAACAATGGGGAAGATATAGAATGATGCAAGAAGTATGAAAAGAAGATAGAGGGAATACAGAGTCACTATACCAAAAAAGAATTGGCCAACTTTCAACCATTTCAGGAGGTAGCATTTAATCAAAACCAATGATGTCAAAGAATGGAAAGGACACGGTCATCGACTAAGAACAAGCTACAGGAATTGACGGACTATCAAGTATGATGTTTCAACAAATGGATGCAACAGTGGAGGTGCTCACCATCTATGTCAAGAAATTTGGAAGACAGCTACCTGACCAACCGACTGCAAAATGTTTATTTGTATTTGCATTCATTCCAAAGATAGATGGTCCAGAAAAATGTGGGAATTATTTAGCAGTAAAGGTTTACAGCTTCGGAAACCCTATACAGGGTCGCTATGAGTTATGGTGTTGGAGGAGAGTATTGAAAGTGTCATGGGCTGCCAAAAGAACCAAGAGATCTGTGTTGGAAGAAGTGCAGCCAGAGTGCTCCTTGGAGGACAGGATGGCCAAACTTTGTCTCTCATACTTCAGACATATTGTCAGGAGGGACCAGTCACTGGAGAAGGATATCATGTTTGGTAAGGTGGCTGGTCAGAGAAAAAGAGGAAGACCGCCAGAGAGATGGATTGGCAAAGTGGCAGCATCAATGGGCTCAAGCGTGGCAATAATTGTGAGGTTGGCCCAGGACCAGGCTGTGTTTCATTCTGTTGTGCATAGGGTCGCTATGCACAACAACAGCATGAGTCGGAACCGACGCCATGGCACATAACCAACCAACCAGCCAATCATTAATGATGGAGTCCTGGTGTGGCACTACTGGATAATGCACTGGACCTCAAGGTTGGCGATTCAAACTCACCAGCTGCTCCTCAGAAACCCTATACATGGTCGCTGTGAGTCCAAACCAACTCAATGGCACTTAACAACAACATCATTAATATCACGTACAAGTAAAATTAAGCTAATGATAATTTATAAATGGTTGGAGCACTACATCAACAGGGAGTTGACATCAAATGGATCTTGGCTGAAAGCAGAGATTGCTAGAAAGATGTTTGTTATATTGGTATTAGGTTCTGTCCTACTGGTTGTGACTCATAATGACCCCAGATCCCTCGACTACACAAGGCTGCCAAGTTCTGTACTCTCCGCAAGATCTCTGCAGTGCTCATAAGTCATCCCGACCACATGATATAACTACGTCCCCCTCTTCTCTCAGGGATGGTCCCCTTTCCCTCCTGGTTCAGCTCCACACACCCACCAGGCCACACCATCAACCCACTGCAGGCTGAGCCCTCCCTGAGTCCCTTCTCTGAGACCCCCCCTCCCCGCAGCCAGGGAAGGACAGTCTCAGGAGTGTATTCTAAGATCCTTCCATCTTCCATTGTTCTGGGTCCAACAAAACCCCCAGGACGGGACCCCTGACTCGATCTCCTCTGCCGAGAGTCATAGCTCCCTAGGGTGGCATTTGTCCCTGGAAGGACTGGGGGAAGAGGGGGGTAGGATGATGGAGCTGGAAGTACCAACTATAGTTCTCTTGTCCTCAAGAACAATTTTCCTCCAGCCTCACTTAAAGCTTTCCATTTCTAATATTGTATCTTACATATGGAAAGCAATTTTAACTTCTCTAAGCCTTTTCACATTTATTATTATCGCTCTTCAAAATAATCCTGCAGACCGAAACCCTTTCATTGTCGACAGAGAGTGTTTTCAGAATGGAATTTCTGCATGGATACAAAAGCTTCCTGAAGTTCAAGGTGCCCGTTGAGTCACAAGGTGGGGGTGCATACATATATGAACAACACATATGCACACATACACACTCACATACATATGCCTGCATGTGCTCACAGATACCTATATCCACAAACACACATGTACACACACATCCACCTGCATACCCTGTGCACACATACATACACACCAACCACACAATAATTTAGGAGGGAAGAGAGAGGGTGATGGACCAGGGATAGCTTCTCCCTGGACCCTCCACAGCCTGTAGCCCCATCTCTTTATGTCCTGTGCTCTGCTGGCTCAGTGTGAGGTTGGCACATGGCCGTACCAGCTCTGGACACTATGAGCAGGAACAGACATCCATTGTGTCAGCTTGCCTGTTTCAGACCATGACAGTTTCAGGGGCTGTTGTGTGCTGGGGTCGTCAGGAGAGCCCCTGGAGATGAGGACTGGAACTGGACCATCAGAGCTATCCGAGGGTCACCCCGAGGGCATCTGGGAGGACTGGACGGGAATGTCAGGTTCATGGAGAAGCTGGTCACAGCGCTGAACTTCTGAGAGGTCCCACATCGTAGCCCGTGGTGAGCTCCATGCCCTCTCCCCTCCCACACACTTGTAAACTCTCTCTTCTTGGCACAGAGGCACCAGGGCCATTGATCTTACTATCAAATCCAAACATATGCACCCCACAGAATCGGTGGGCTGATGGGTGCCAGGTGGGCATGGGCAGGTGAGGGAGAGGAGAGGGAGAAGAGCCATGGGATGCTCAGGTGTGGTCAGTCTGGGAGGCACCGTCAGGGTGGGGATTCAGAAACATTTGTGGCATGAGATCTGAGCCAAGCCTTGCAGTGCCCCCAGGGTTGAGGCTACTGCAGCAGAGGGGCCGTGTCAGATGGAAGCCAAACTGCCGCACGTGTCCATAAGGGCACAGCTTTGTAGCCACCTGTCAGGCTCTGATCAGAGACCACCACACAGAGGGGGGCTTCCGACGTCCTTGGTTCTTCAGAGAGCAGTGGCCAGAGAATCGCTCTGCAATCTGCTTCCCTAAAGATGTGCAGCCTCAGAAGCCCTATGGGGCAGCTTGACTCCGTGTTAAAGTGTCTGTTCTATGCTGTCCTATAGGGTCTGCCCTGCTCTGTCCTATAGGGTCTGCTCGACTGTGTCCTATAGGGTCTGCCCTGCTCTGTGCTGTGTTACAGGGTCTGCTCTACTGTGTCCTATAGGGTCTGCCCTGCTCTGTCCTATAGGGTCTGCCCTACTCTGTCCAATAGGGTCTGCCCTGTTCTGTCCTATAGGGTCTGCCCTGCTCTGTCCTGTACAGTGGCTGTGAATCTGAATGGACTCAATGGCAGTGGGTTTCCTGGACCCCCGTCATGGCTCACCTGCTTCTCCAGCTAACTGAGCAGCCACAGCCACCTGTCCAGGACCTGGAATGATTCCCTCCTTCCCATAGACTTCTACATGGAATGATGCCAGGGGCAGTGAGCACCACTGGGTCCCGGGAGCAGGGGACAGGTAGTAGAGCAACCCACCCAGAGCACGTGCCAGCAGCCCTCCATCAGCCAGGTGTGCTACTGGGGCCAGAGCAGGAGATGGCGGAAAGGGGGTGTGGGGGCAGGGGTCACTCCTGGTGTGTGCTTCAGGTGACCTGGTCCTCAGAGAAGGAGCTGTGTCCATGATTACATCTGTTTCTCAGTCCACCCTGGGTCCGGGACTCAACTTCCCTCTTTCTCAGTCCACCCTGGACCCTGACCCACCTTCCCAGCATGGCAGCTTCCAGTAGCGACTCGAGTCGAGGGACCTGTGGGTACAGGTACTGGGGGTCCGAGGGCCATGTGGAGGCTGGTCACTGCAGCTCCCCTGGAGGCCAGGTCTTGGGACTCTGAGAAGGACAAAGGACTGAGTACAATGAGCTGCTCCAGACATGGACCTAGACTTGAGAGCAGGGGTCAGCTTACGACTGCAGGGACTGTCCCCAGGTCCCTGCGCCGCAGGGGAGAGTAGGCCAGACTTTCCAAACCCAGACTCCTTCACAGGGAATTCTGCAGGGACTCAGGTATCTGGTTGAGAGAGGACCGATGCTGTATCTCCCTCCTCCTTCCCCCCCCAGACCCCTCCTTGGAGCCCAGTCTGGAAGGTACCCATGGACCCTCTTTAGGAGGATGACACTGGGTCTGGCATGGCAGGCAGGAGGCCCTGGGGTGGGAACCAGCTCTGCAGACTGGGTGAGAGAGGAAGTACAGCTAGTCTGGTAGCTAGGGAGGGGTCTTGGTGAGGACCAAGGTCAGAGGTCA
The DNA here is from genome assembly GCF_000296735.1 of Chrysochloris asiatica. Lineage (NCBI taxonomy): Eukaryota > Metazoa > Chordata > Mammalia > Afrosoricida > Chrysochloridae > Chrysochloris > Chrysochloris asiatica. The sequence continues at coordinate 14,686,761 of NW_006408559.1, forward strand.
CCAGGGCAGGGCAGGGAGTTTGGATTCATTCTAAGTTCTAGGAAGCCACTGGCAGGTTTGGAGCAAGACAGACATGATCCAATTACAGTTGTAAATATCACTGGCTGCCCGGTGGTGCGGTGAAGAGAGCACTCTCCTGATAACCTAAAGGTCGGCGGTTTGAACCTACCAACTGCTCTTCAGGAGAAAGACGTTATGGTGTCCATCAAGATGGCTGCCCTGGAAACCCCACGGGGTAGCTCTCCTCTGTCCAGAGACTTACTATGAGTTGGAATCAACTCCACAGCAAAGGGATGGCTTTGGGTTTCGCTACCTTGTAGGGGCAAGTGTGGAAAGCAGACAGACCCCCTTTATCCACTAGGTGGTTCTTGAGGGTGGCTCAGGCGAGGGTGGTGGTGGTGTGGCATGGCATGGGAAGTGGGATGTAGCATTGAGGTGGAAGGAGGAAGTCCCCAGATCAGGGGTCCTCCCCTCCTGTTCATCCTCATTGTCTATATCAAAGGAAGAACTTTGTCATTGTATTTACTGGCGAAGACCCAGCGGAGAGGGTCTTCAGTCATCACTCTCTGCTTCACGGGTTCAGAGGTTCTGAGCCAGCGACACGCTTGGGCCTCTTTGTCAAGACTTGTCTGGGACTGCTTTCACTCCCTCGGATAGTACTCTGGAAAGCAGTGGCTCTGTAAGATAAGAACTGGACTGCAAACACAAGGTTGGAGGTTCAAACCCACCAGCTGCTCTGCAGGAGAAAGATGTGGCTTTCTGCTCCCATGAAGATTTACAGCCTAGGAAACCCTATACTAGGTCAGTGTGAGTCAGAACAGACTGAACAGCAGTAAACAGGAACTAGTCCTATTGTCTCTCAATGTCTGTCTCATATCCCCCCGTTAGATCATCAGCTTGGTTGTCTAGTTTTTTATTTTAGATTTAATTAAAGATTCTTAAAGCAGGGAAACATGTCTTATTCTTCCTTCCAGGTCCCTAGTGTCCAGCTTAATGCTTGCCACAACCCAGAAGTGGGGTAAATATATGCCGATGAGCTGTCCTGCCCATAGGGTGCTCCCAGCCACAGGAATCCGCTCCATGGATTCCAACACGGCTACACAGCCTCCTCAGCAGACCCACGTGGCCATGGACTCTGAGGTGCAGAGCAGAACCCCCCCCACCCCCCGTCTACAGGGTGCACAGTGATTATGGTAACAGCTGGAATCAGCCCCCACACCCAGCGGAGTTGCTGTGAGGAGATACGACCATGTATTTCCACGCTTGTCTCCCCGGGACCCTCACTCACAAGGATCAAAAGAGCAGCTTCTAAAGAGTTGTCCTCAGGGGCCCAGCCCACAGCTGTGGGGGACGCAGACTCCAGGGTCCTCCTAAGAGTGACCGAGCAGTACGCATCCACCAGCTGGCCCCAGACAACTCTTGTCCTTTGGGTCGATGGAAGGAGACCGTGATCCCAGCTCTGTGGTTGACACATCGATCCTAGAAGAGGCAGTTAGGACCTCTCTTCCATTTCTGAGGAGCTCTGGTAGTGCCGTGGTTAAGTGCTGGGCTGCTACCTACTAGGTGGGAGGTTCAAACTCACCAGTCTGCTCCCATAAAGATTTACAATCTCAGAGCCCTGGTGAGCAGCTCTGCTCTGTGTCGTCCCTATGAGTTGGACTTGAGTCAGCATCAGTGGGTGGGATGTCATTTCAGAGGACAGGTGCCCACCCACAGGTCAAAGTGTCAGTGAGCTGGGTCAGTCAGGGCTCTTGTCCTGTCCACCCCATCCCGGCACCTGGGCCACTGGTTTGTACAAAAGAGCATGCGAGCGATGTTGGTCAAAGTGCATGGTTGTTGAAGAGGTCAGAACTGAGCATTAACAGTGAACACGAGACAGTGCTAACCTTACCTCTAGGCAGGAAGGGTCCCAGCCAGGATTCCTCCTGCACAGCCAACACCTGCCTGTCGGCTAGGACACTGGGCAGCTGACAGCAGAGCTTCCAGACTGAGAGGGACTAAGAAGACAGGCCTGGCTGTATAGTTCTGAAAATCAGCCAATAAAACCCCATGGATGATGCAAGACAGGGGAGCATTTTGTCCTGCTGTGCATGGGGTCACCGTGAGCCAGGGGCCCAGTCCTTGTCAACCAACAACAGCAAAAACATAGGTTCGTGCCGTTGCCCATTTATTAAGGATCTACACAGCAGCGGCACATGGTGTTGTTGTTAGGTGTTGTCGAGTTGGTACCGACTCACAGCGACCTTATGCACAACTGACTGAAACGCTGCCTGGTGTTGCACCAGCCTCACAATTGTTCCTGTTTGAGTCCACTGTTGTAGCCACTGGGTCAGGTCACCTCATCCATGGTCATCCTCTTTTTCCCAGACCAAGCATGATGTCTTTCTTCAGTGACTGGTCCCCTCTAATAACACGTTTAACGGATGAGAGACGAAGTCTCGTCATCATCTCTTCTAAGAAGTGTTCTGGCTGTACTGCTTCCAACACAGATTGCTTTGTTCTTCTGGCAGTCCACAGTGTATTTCATATTCTTATCCAACACCACAACTCAAAGGCATCAGTTCTTCCCCTGTCTTCCTTATTCATTCCCAGTTTTCTCTGGACATATATGTACTTTAAACTATTCATATACACTTTCAGTCTGGAATTAATAAATGGAAAAACATATAAAATTAATAAGTGGAAAAATAAAATATAAATCCTTCCTCATAACAGTGCGGTGTGGCACTGTAAGATCAGCCCTGTACTGCAAACTACAAGGTCGGCAGTCCAAACCCACCAGCTGCTCCTCAGAAACCCTCATGAGGGGTCGCTATGAGTCAGAACCAACTGACTGCATTTAACAACAACAGAACAGAAAACAGTTCATATGTAGAAACCAAGGAAACCTTTTTCAATTCTTCCCTCTTTGTTATAAGAACTTCCTAATGAGTTGCATAGATGGGCTGCCTCATAGAAAACTTCCGGTGCATGGTAGCCATCAACATTTCATCCCTCTGTGTGAATGCGGGGAGTTAATACTTACTTAATGGGTTAATGCGTTGGACTGTAAAGTCAGTTTGAACCGCAAACTGTCGGTGGTTCAAGCTCAACAGCCGGTTCAAGCTCACTGTCAGTGGTTCAAGCTTACCAAGCTCCTTGGAAACCCTATATAGGGTCACTATAGGTCAGAACCAACTCGATGGCACTTAACAACAATAACAACATGGAAATGTTGACAAGCACTAACTAACAAAAGAAACCTTAGAAAGTTACACTTGACAACAGGTGAGGGCAGGAAGCTCCCCAATCACTCTGTACACACAAGACATAAATCGCGCTAAGATATAAGCTGGCCCTTTACCTCATTTATCAACCACATTGTTTGGTCCTGCCCCCTGCCTGCAGCTACCACGAACACAACAGGGGCCTGGGAAAACGAAGACTTCCTTGAGGTCAGCTAACTCTTCTTCAACAAATCTCTGGACTCCACTAAGAGCTTTAGATGGAGCGAAATGTCCCGTTCTTTAATCCTGTGTAAATAGTGTGTTTCTGAAGCCTTGGGGGACCAAGTGTCCTCCCAAAACACAGGGCAAAATGATGTCTCCAAGGGCCTTGAACATCCATCTCCAGGGCTGCTCAGGTTTGAATTCACCTCACTGCCCAACAGACACATGTATACACACGGTACACCTGTATTTACACCTGTGTGCACCTGTACACACCCCACACGTATATCTGTATGCACACATACATATCCCACACACATGTATACACACTATACATACATGTATACACACTATACATACATGTATACACACTATACATACAAGTTGTCATTGAATACTGTTGAGTCGGTTCCAGTTCATTTGTTTTGTGCTGTTGAGTTGGTTCCAACTCATAGCCACCTTGTAGACAGTTTCTAAGGAGTAGCTGGTGAGTTTGAACCACCAACCTTGTGGTTCAAACCAACCTTGCAGTCCAGCGCATTAACTCACAGTGCCACGGAGCTCTCATAGCAGCATTGGGCTCAAGGTTAATATGAGTTCTGTAGATACGGCATGCGTCGTCTGTGATGTGAGCTGTGTAGGAAGGCCCTGGTGACGCGATGGTTAAGTGCTTGGTGGTTAACAAGGACAGTTAGTGGAAGAAAGACCTGGAGGTCTGTTCCCACAAAGGTGACGGTCCACGAAGGCCTATGGGGAGCTCTGCTCTGCACCTGGAGTCTCTATGCAGCAGACTCAGCAGTAAATACAGTGGAAGTCATGAGATCTGAAAGCCAACGGGCTGCCTTGTTTTTCTGGGTCTTGTAGATTTTCTTTCCGCTCTGACACAGTACCTACCGCATTTCTGTCGCTTCTTATCGAGAATCCGACTTCATGGACATCCAGCGGGTTTTCCTGCCCAGATTGACAGATCTCCACCTTATACAAGTTTCACCTTTATTGCACACACACACACACACACACATAGAATTTGCTGTTGTTGTTAAAGAGAGTATCCCATCATCAAAAAAGTTTGAGAAGTTCCGAGTACAGGGAGGCAGACAAATGTGGATCATGAATCTTGCTGGGGTTTCCACAGATTCTCTGACTACACTTCTCTGATGAGTTTATGTCAGGGACTTGTGGGAAAGTTCCGCTTTTCCACAGACTTCTGGAAGCCTCCTTGGAGACTACATTGGGCAATGCCATCTTCTGTGAAGAAAGCAGACTTCCCAGGACTGGGACGAAGAGTTAGTGGAGGGACGAAAGGAAAAGAACAGAATCAAGGTGCTTTTCTATTCCAGCAGGTAGTAGAGAGCTTTTCCTGGGTCTCAGCGAGCACTTTAGGGTCTTCTTGTGTCCCACTGTGCCCTACACGAAACTCTTGTGAGATGCTTCTGTTTCTGTGGTGTTTTCTCAGGGACAGACTTTCTGACTGCGTCCGAGGCTGAGGAATCGCTGGAACAGAAGGAAGCAGTGGTCCCTCCTGGTCTTCCCCTTCCCTGCGGGTCTTTCCTGATCCCGGTCTCATTAGCAGGTTACTCTTACCAGTCTCTTCTCACAGTTCCCACTGGAGAAAATGGAAACAGTACTGATGATCCCTTCTCTCTCTCTCCCTCTCTTCATCCCTCTGCTTCTCCGCTCCCTGACCCGGTGTTCCTTCCCTCCCCCTCCAGGAACCTTCTGCATCATCTCACTGTGCACCTGCGTAGCCGGGATCAACTTTGAGCTGTCACGTTACCCGCGTTACCTGTATGGACTGCCCGACGACATCAGTCACGGCTATGGATGGTCCATGTTCTGTGCGTGGGGAGGCCTGGGTCTCACTCTCATTTCGGGCTTCTTCTGCACCTTGGCCCCTTCTGTCCAACCTGTCCCGAGGACCAACTGCCCTAAATCCAGACCTGAGAATGGGACAGTGTGCTAAAACATGAACGCTGAAGCCCACACACATACACATAAACACACACACACACACACACCTATATAAATATATATATATAATATACATATATAAAACAAAACGAAATCAAGATGATGCCAGGGCCAAGGTAGCGTTGAGTTGGCTCCGGCACCTACATCTCCACCCAACTTCGTGTTGTCTCGTCACTGAGATGGGGACGGCTTCCCTGTCACACGGCTCTTCCACCCATTCCTAACTTTTGGCGTCATGGTCTCTTGACGACAGAGTGGACATCACCTACCCCTCACGATGATGTCTGCGTACCTGTCACTCACAAGGTTGGGTGGTGGGCTGGGAAGGCACAGTGTGGCGTTGTCCAAAGCAGCCCGATGTAGAGCAGAGCGCACCATCATTTGGGCCAACAGGAGAGGACCCCACCCCACCAGCCCTTTCACCAAGAAACAAAACCCCTGGTTCATAAAATGTAGCCTCACGTTTGAGACCACCTTCAGAACCCACTTCGTTTCTGGCTCGTCCTGTTCGGATTTCCTTCCTGGCCTACCAGCGACACACAAAATGTGGGAGAGAAAGCAAACAGGAAGAAGTTTTCTCTTTGCTGCCAAACTTTCCGACCAAGTCTTAAGAGGTGGGGAGGGGGAAAGAGCCCCCATGCTGAGAGGCAAGATGTGCACCAAGAAGACACCTCAGTGGGTGCTCAGAAAGCCCCTTCTGATCTTCCAGCTGCCTTACACCCACGATCACCAAGAAGCTGCCCCACCCTGACCCCCACCTGCGCTCCCGGGCAGGCAAGAGCCTTGGGGTGAGGCTGTAATATGTTTGTGTGTGGCCATGTTGGGCGGCCTCCCTTCTTCCCTCCTGCACCTTTTCAATGGAAGTATCGTAGTATGACTGTATTCACGGCCGTGTGTGGTGGTTCCATGGCCCAGGATGGAGGCTCAGAGACCTGGGAAGTGCCGGGAAGGGTCAGCCTAAGCCTGTGCTGCTTCTCCAGCTACGGATGGGTCCCTGGCATGAGTGTATGCGTGCGCACATGGTGGGTGCTTTCTGAGTGTGGGGTTTTATCCGTTTGCTTTGCATTTTTCTATTGTTAGTACAACTCACATTTCCAGAGGGGAGAGCCAAGGGGATAAAAGCCACGGGGCCTGAGAACCCTGTGGCTCTTCTCACCACAGTCCTGGAACCTGGAACTCCGCAGAATGGAATGCCGTAACGCCGGACACACAAGACACCGCCGGGCACAAAAGCCACAACAGAAAAAGGGGCGCAAGGTTGAGGAGGGAAAAGGCCAGGTCTCCCCGTTGCTGTTGTACAAGTACGTATTCCAAACGAGACCTCTAGCTCCCCATTGCGGGGAGCACCCTATCCCTGGACATCTGCCCCTTTCCTCTGGGTGACCTTTCTGTACAGATAAAAGAAAACAGGTCACAAGTGGGGAAAGCAACCCTTAACCCTTGGGCTCGTGTTTGTATGACACTGTGTAAATCGATGGAGAATTCCGGACTCTTCCATCCTCTTCCTTTTCCTCTCCATGTTCAAGGCCATGCATCCCAGAATAGCCATTTTGGCTGGCACCCAAACACAGGTGGGCTGAGGCCCTCATGGTGTCTCGGCCCACTGAAGCCAACTGGCACTGCAGGTGTTGGCAGGCAGAGAGTTGTGAAGCCGTAGGGGCGGGGGTCGGTCTGTGAGAGTGAGCCCGGGGAAGGCCAGGCTGGGGCCCCTGAGCTGACTCTGCCGTGGGTCAGCCAGGTAGATGGAGTTCTGCTGCTTCATAGGTTCGTGTGGTCCTACCCACCATGCCCTCCTCTCATTGACCCGCCTCCCAACAAGGCTTCCTACCTACTGACCGCTCCCCTTGTTGCTGTCGCTCAGGGCGTGAGGTTTGCCTGTCCCTGCTGGCTCTCTGGGAGACACGCTGGGTGTGCATGCCTTGGTTCGAGGGGTGCTTTGTGTCTGGTTGTGTGAATGTGTACCTGGGTGCAGGTGGGGGAGGGGATTCTTGCAGGTGATACTGGTCACGTGGGTTGGAGACGGACAGTGATGTATGACGCTTACATCTAAGAGCTTGATTTTTAAACAAATGGTTTATTCTGTGAGAAGGGAAGCCATGCTCAGTTGTACACGGAAATCTTCCTGCTCCATTTTCTTTGAGAAGATGTTTCCTCTGTGAGGTGTAAGGCATCATTGGGCTCAAGAAGAGTAAAAAGTCTGCCATTGAGAACCTGGTGCCTTTCCCCGGCATCTGGTGAGGTGAGGGCAGCCAGGTGCCCGCCCACCTGTGGGCACCAATTCAGGGCCAAACCCTTGTCTGGGACCAGACCCAAATTCCAGCTCTTTCTGGTGGCAGGAAAGTAAACAAAGATCTAAATGGGGGCAATTTGATATCAACCATTGAGGCTTTTCATTAAGAATGCCCTCTCCTCTTCCTCCCTACCTGTCATTAAGTAGACCAAGTGACTCAGCTGTGTGTTGGACCTTCCCCAAAGCCACTGCACCCCTCCAGACCTTGAGGGGACACCTGAGTGTAATGAGACTCAGAGAACAGAGGTGCTGCCTGAGTTCAGGCTCAGCTCACCCTCGGTGGCTTAGGGGTTTGGGGAGCTTTAGTGATAGAGGGCCAGGTGGTACCTGTATGCCTACTCCGGAAGCCAAAACACTGCCCACCTCCTGGCTAGAACAGAGGCCAGCACCCCTCCATCAGAGGAGCCTGGCCTCCTATTGAATGTGGCAGAGGGAGGGGGAGGGAAGAGAGAGAAGAGAGCGGGACTTCTCATGCATCGTCCTAGACCAGATTCGCAACACCAAACTCAATAGAACTCAACCTTCTTGGGGTCTAGGGTCAGGGCCTCACCAACCTCACCCCAAGTCCAGTTCAGGTTACTTCCATGTGTGGTCTATGACCACACTTGTGTTTGGGGCTCCACGTCATCCAACTTGAGAAGAGGTCAATTCCAACTTTTCCTTCCCTCACTACTCACCTCTGTGAGGTGTAAGGCATCGTTGGGCCTTACACCAAGGATGGGAATTCAGGTGGGCTGTCTGCCTGGAGAGAGGTTCTTTACCTCCTCATTGTTGGGATTTCTTCTATTCACTTTTCCTCCCTCTCCACTCACATCTACTTTTCTTTTTCATCAACTGTGGTCTGTTAAAGTAGTCAAGTCCTCGTAGGCATCAACTACCCCCTTGCTGATTGCAACTGTTGACCTTATAAGAGAGTCTGAGTCTCCCTGAAATCAAAACTAACAGAGGAAGGAGTCTGTTTCATCCTCCTACAAGCTCCCATCCCTCCCAAAACTCTACCCTTTGCACTAATGTGCTCATGAAGGTGGGACCACCCTACCAAACCACAACCAAGCCCTCCTCAACCACCAGTCCACACACACAGAAGGCTGGTCCTGGCGCCATCTTGGTTTCTGTCCTGTAAGCAGTGAGTGGTTCCATCTGGTAATTCATGTCTTCCCTTAGAGAAGGAGAAGCGGCTGTACGTGAGGAGGGTAAGAGTGTGTTTGGGGCCCAATGTCATGTTCATCCACAGGAATGTCAGGAGGCCTAAAGGTATCCCTGTTCTTAGCTTGATTTGGTGGCAGGATATGTGACAGGTCTTTAAAACTGTCTACCTGAGTCAAACTTAGAGCAGGAAAACCCAATACCTCACTGCAGGGCAGATAGAAGGGACTCTCCACCTGGTTTATTCTGGGGTCTTTAATTAACTGGTTCCCAAGCACACTGGAGAAAGATGAGGCTTTTGTTCCCTTAAAGATTTATAGACTCGGAAACCCTGTACAGGGTCACTGTGAATCGGAATCGACTCCACGCACATAACCACCACCACCAAGTATGTGGGGGAGAGAATGGGAAGAAATGCACTTTATCGCCCTCTGGTGGAGTGTGTGTTATTCTTTAGCAAGGTGAGGACCTCAGTTCTGGAGACGGACCTGTCCCAGCAGACACAGCCTGCCCTTTCCAGGCAAAGATGCTGAGTCACAGTGGACAGGTTCCTCCTCACACGGAGATGATCGTACCTACTGGTGGTGGCCCTATGTGCTGACTCCCAGCTGTATACAGTTGAGTCAGGGGACAGATTTGTGAACAAGTCACCCTCCCCACCCGCAGCTTACATACACAATGATGCGGTGTCTTGATGATGTCAGCCTTAGGGCTATGTCTCCCCACTCTCCTGTGAGGCTGCCTTGCTGCAGAATCTTTCTGAAACATCACCACTAGCTCCTAGACACGCTGCTGTTTAGATAGTGTATGTTTTTTTCCCCCTGAGTAATACATACTTAGTATGAAAATTAGAAAAAATGTAAACAAGGCTGGAGAGTGTTCATAATTCTGTCACTCTGGGTGTCTGGACCCAGTCCAGTCATGGTGGCCGTGGCATCAAAGCATTCCCCATCAGCAAGGGTGTCTGGTCTGGCAGCTGGGGGAGGAAGGCCATCCACAGCACGCATTACTCTGGACCATGTGTTGTGGACTCTGTGTCAACTCAGCATCCCCAAGGGTTACCAACAAGGCCCTAAAAGCTCAACGCCGCAAGCTCGGGGCAGCTGGGAATGAGAGCTAAGGGATTCCTCCTTAGGGGACTCTCTTTCTTTCCTTGTGTTTTTTGGTGCCAACACTGCACACGTTCCTGCCCTAGCCGGTGTGACTCTGGATGGGTACTGCGTCCTCCTCATACTTGAACTTGCTCATCCACAGAATGAGGCTGGCTTGAGGGTGACAGAGGTGTGGCTGACCGATCAGTGAGCACACACTGTTGAAATGGACCTGTAGCAGCGTACCCAGGCTATGTCAGGAACGGATTCTCCACACCCCGTCCTGTGCCTCGCTGCTACCTTGGGGAGCCCCAAACACAAGTCTCCCGCGAGACTTGTGCCTGTCCAACTTAAGCACAGCTGGCCCTGCAGACATCGGCTCCTTGGTTCTTGTCAGCCCAAGCTTCCTTCGTTTTGTCTGCAGCCCGTCTTACTCCCCCCTGTTTACCCGCAGCTGTGATGGAGATGGGTAAAGTAGATGGGGCAAATCTCACCCTGGAGCTGAAACAGTCCAGGGTTGGCCCGGACACATGGTAGATGCCTTATTTCCCCACTTTTCTCTTAATGCTATTTCTAGTTTGACATACTGAGAGCGGTGAATGTGCTCTCAGGGTTCCGATGAATGAGTTTCGGGAACATCACTGGAGGCAGGGGACAGGGGTTCTTACAGGAAGCTCTTGGTGTGGTACATCCACTGGGAGGTGTTCTGGGTAAGACCCTGTTGGAGATAAACTGAATCCTAGCTTCCAAAGGGACTCCCCGAGACATGTAAGTGGTGAACAAACTCAGAGACTAATCAAAACACAAAAGGCTGAAGGCTCAAGTCCACCAGGGAAGGGTGGCGTGTAGTTTACTCCACCACGCCTTGGGTCGCTATCAGCCACCTCACTGGCAACAGGTACTGGGTTCTAAACAAGAAATGTATGCATCTCCCTAAGGGTGACATCCAAGTCACAGCTTTCCAGATGGACAGAGCCTGGCCAGTGATGGGGACAGTTTGTTCGGTGTCACCCGACCCTGGCACCCCCACCCCTGACTCACCTTGACAGCCACCTCAGCCTTCCTTCCCAAGGTCTGGACATTGCTCCTGCCTCCCCGTCTCCCTTTGGTGAAGCCTCACCTTCCCAGGTCACCTGTGACCCCTCTTGGTCCACCTGTCCCCCTATGTCTGTCCTTGTGTGTGTGATGATGACTTTCACCCAAAGAACCTCAGTAACACCCATCCCGTCTCCTAGCCCAACTGCACCCACCCCGTGACCCTTTTGCTATCCAAGACTCTCTGTAAAAATGTACAAAGAAAAGTGGAAACTGCAAATAGAGGGGAGGGGAATGGAGATCAAGCAAATCCAATGATGTGATGTGTCCCACCCCCTAATTCTGTGTGGGCTGATGGGGGTCCTCAAAGTCCTGACTCGGGGAGGGTCCCACAGAGCATGAAACTTTCGGTGCCCGGGGTGTGCTGGGGGGTTTGTCTGTAAATAGAACACCTCCCCCCTCCCCACCCAGCGGGAATGCTTGCCAGTCTGAAAGGTGGAGCTCAATGCCAAGGCCAGCACCAGACCTTCAGCTCTCCCTTGAGGCCTCACAAGCCCTGTTACCTCGCCACGTCCCAGCGCCCCTCAGCCAAACAGGAGGAGGCAGTCTGAGGGACGTAGTCCCCCTGTCCACTCTGCTGCTGCTATTCTTGGGGCTCTGAGCCTGTGTTGGTGTGTGCCCCCCAAGTTCAGGTAAATGGGGCATTCCCTCCCTGCTTCTTTCATCCATACTTGGCTCCAGAGAAGGTGGTCTTGCGCCTAAACCTCGGCCCACCTTCTCACCCTGTGGCGCCTTTTCCCCCTCACTGGGACAACCTCAGGGTGTCAGGGTGATCTCTGCTGGTAGGAGAGAGCGGCCCAGAGGATGAGGTGCGGGGACTGCATGGGCATCTCTAACTTGCTCTGTGAACTTCCTGAGAATGAGGAAGGTCATGGTGGACAGTGGCTGGGAGGAAACAGCGGAAGAGACTTTGGAGGAGAAAAGGCGTCAGGACTGGGTCCTTCGGGGAGAGAGGTGGCAGAATCATTACCACATGCTCAGCATGACAGCAGAGTGAGTCCCCACAGGAAATGATGTCACACCAGGGCGGAAGTGGGAGCTGGAAGGTCAGCCTCCAGCAACCAGAGGGGGAGGTCCACCAAGTTGGCCAGCGAACCAACTCCCCCACGGTTTGGGCTCACTTAGACAGATCTTCTCCCTCTCCAGTGTCCCCTGAGACCTGCTCCCAGGAGGTGATCGAGACCAGCCCTGTCCAATAGCAACATAATGCCAACCACATATGCAAACCGTCCATACTCCAGGCGCCACATTAGAAAGTTGAAAGAGAAGAAAATCATTTTATTAATAGATTTCAACTGAATAGATCCAAATAGTATCATTTCGACATGCAATCAGCATACAATATTACTTGTGATTCTTTTACTGACCCCTGACCCCCAATAAAGTCTTCAAAATCCAATGTGAATTCCACTCTTAGGAAGCATCTGAGTTGGGACCCTCTAGTCTTAGGTTCTTGATCATATGGTGATTAGCACGTGGCTGCGGGCTACGGACTGACCAGCTGCCACGTGGACAGCAGTAGATGGGGGAGACTTGTGTTGGTCGATGGAAGAATTTCTGTTCCACTGCTCAGGCAAAACAAGGACCCTGCATTGGGGGGCGGGGGGGACAGAGAGACTAGAGGTCCCATCTGCCCCCATGGGGGTTGGCACTCAAGCATGGCCCTGACTGCCTATGAAGGGACGTCCTCAAGGTTGGGACAGCTCATGTTCTTTGGCCCCTGGAACATGAGTTGCCACCCTCGATCCCACCATGGAACGGGGGCAGCCAGGACACCATCTCCACCACCTTCTACCAACTGCTCCCATCAGTGGCTAGGACATCTCATCAGCACTGGGAGCTTTCTCAAAATCCCTCGATTTTCTGAAATGTTTGCCTTAAAGTCAAATTCTCAAAGGAGACCCATTAAAAAAACAGGGCCACAGGCAGACTGACTCTCTTAGGATGTGGTGTGATGAGTTCTATCCTACCCGGGGCCTCAGCCCACCATTCCTGCCTGGAGACCTTTCTTTGGGTTGAAGGTGTCTTTTTTGTTGGGAGAACAAAAGATAAGAAGTGAGATCTTAGTGCAGAGAAGAGTGAAATGCAAGCAGCTGAACGAGCCCTGGGCCTTCCTAAAGTATTTCAAAAAGCCGGTATGACAAGGCTCCATTCGTTTGAAAGATAGCTTTCTGAGAGCGCCCATGTGACAGAGAGAAAGAAAACGGGGCAATTTGGTGAGTACGTTTTATATATGGCCATTAGACCACGGCCATCGCCGGCAAAACACTCAGACACCTGGCGTGTTTATGGTCCGCCAGATGATTGCTCAGTCAATATAAATTTATTTACCTTTAATTTGCATAGTGCTTTCTGATTGGTTAGAGAAGCAGTGGTGTGTACCTCAGGAGCTAACAACTCCTCACCCCTCGGAGGGAACCGTTCCTGTGGTTATTGGTGCTAAAATAAGATTAAATATTCTGTTCATTTGTTCTGATACCATGTGAATACGTGTGCTGTTGAAACTTAACAAGAATGCTACATCTTATCAGACCTATTGTACTGTCTGTTTCTTCTCATAACGAATTAATTACAGGAAAGGAGAGCCACACCAGGTTGTGAAATGACTGTCTCCCGGGAGGGACTTCAAGAGGCGAATGGGAGGGGGGACGAAAAGGGGACTTTTCAGGACCCTGTGACTTTGTAAAGGACCGAGGAGGCAGAGAGCCAGGGGAGAGTTCACAGAAACGGACTGTATCTGGCGGTTTTCTTTTTGCAAATTGGCAGAAATCTTGTATTTCCATCGGTGGAAGAAAAAAAAAAAAAAAGTGTCTGGTAATTAATTAAATGACTTGTTCATGGAAAAAAAAATAAAAATAAATAATCTGTCAGATGTGGAATGTAAACTGATTAAACAATTAAATAAAGAAGATCATGTTGTGTGTTTTAAGCAGTTGTGTCTACTTGGAGGATGGGGTGGGGTACCAAGTTTTGGATGTAAAACAATGTTCCCTTCCCCAGGTTTTGTTAGGAAAAAGGAGCTCAACTCTCATGTACATGTTGTTGTTGTTGTTGTTGTGAGTGCCCAAGAGACAGTTCTGACTCATAACGACCCTATGTAGGGTTTCCAAGGAGCAACTGGTGGGCTTGAACCACTGACCTTATGGCTAGCAGTCCAGTGCTTAGCCTACATCACCACACTGAAGGAGACTGGAAACTCTAATTCTGAAGGACATAGATATTTCCATCATGTGCGGACCGAAGGTACGTATGTTTGAGGAGTGAGAGAGAGAGACGCTCATGAACAGATTCTGAGGAGAAAAAGCATTGTCTTCCTCTGGAGCTGCTATAACAGAAATCCCATGGTGGGTGCCTTTAACACACAGATTGTTTCTCACAGTTTGAGGGGCTAAACATCAGCATCCAGTGAAGGCTTTCTCTGTGTTGGTTCTGGGGGAAGGTCTCCCTCAGCTTCTGCTTCCTGGTCCCTTAGAGATGGGTCACCAGTTCTCCACTAGCTCTACTGCCAAGTTTGCTTGGTTAACCTGATATCTCAAAAGGGAGCTCTGGTGGTGAAGTGGGTTAAGTACAGGGCTGCTAACCACAAGGTCGGCAGTTCAAGCCCACCAGCCACTTCTTGGAGAAAGATGAGGCTTTCTGTTCCCATCGAGATTTACAACCTCAGAAATCCTGTGAGGCCGTTCTACTCTTGAAAGATTGCTAGAAGCTGAAAAAGACCACCACAGTGGGTTGCTGTTAAATGCCGTTGAGTTGATTCCAACTCATTGCGACCCTGTATAGAGTTTTCGAGAAAGAGGCTAGTGGGTTTGAACTGCCGCCCTTGTGGTTAGCAGTCCAGTGCTGATCCTACAGCGCCACTCCAGGAGCCACACAGTGGGTGGTGGTGGGTTCATCTCAGATGACTCAAGATGCACTCTACACTAATCCTGCTTCACGAACAAACAAACACAGGCCTAAAGGTCAGTTGACAACACATGTTTACTGGGGACCCAGTTCCATTCCCAACAAGAGGAAGCCATTGTTATTTTTGCCTGCCATTGGCATCAACGACTCTCTTCTGAGATTTGAGAAACACCAGCTACATTCTAAGCCCTTACCCTTCCTCCCAGCTCTAGGTGAAGAGAGACGTGTCTCTCTTCCTCATCTCTGCCCTGTCTCCTGAGGGTCCTCAACAGCTGATTTTTTAGAAGCAGATCTCCAGGTCTTTCTTCCAAGGTGCCTCTGGGTGGAATTTTCTGTTGTTGTCGAGTGCTTAACTATCTGTACCATCAGGAGAGCTAATATCCTCCATCAGTGCTCCGATTCAAGCACAAGAAACAAGCTCTGCGTGATGTAAGTAGATGGACGTGGGTCAGAAAGATGGGCATGGACCATGCTGATGGCTGTAGCCCTGGAGACCGCCGGCTGTTGTCTGCACCATCACCTCCACCAGAATGTACTTCCTGACCCTGCTTCAGTCCCCCAGTGACCCCAGTATCAGAACCCAGGGGTTAGAGCATTTTCCTTCTCTCCCCTGGGTGGTCTGACCTGCCCTCCACCAGAGTGGACAGTTCTCAAAACACCAGCTGAGGTCCAGATGTTGGGCAGCTTCACAGGCCATTTCTCTTCAAGGTGGGACAGCTGAGGGAAGGGGATTCTCAGCTTCCAGGCAGGAGACCAGGCTCCATTCCCGTCCAGTGCATTTCACACTCAGTTCACGGAGGCTGTGTCAGGTTTCAGCAGAGCGTCCAGACTAAGAAGAAAGACCTGGTGATCTGCTTCCAAAAGTCAGCCATTGAAAACTCTATGGCTCACAATGGTCTGACCCTGGGGATGGTGCAGGACAGGGTGGAGGTTGGACGTGAGGTTCCCCTAGAGTCAAGGTGGACTTGGCATAACCCCTGAGGGAAGGGAGCGCCTGGAATGAGAGGTAGGTCTCTGCATATCTTGAGGTGAGTCAGAGAGTGATTGAGTGGGTGTGCAGTGGCCAGCAGTCTCTGTCCAGGGGTGTGGACAGTGCTGGGCATTGTACTAGAGGAGTCCTGATACGGACAGTTGGATTCCGAAACAGCATCTTGAAAGCAAAGAAACAGTAAAAACGTTTCAGGGGTAAGTGCCTCGCACGATGGGTGAGGGGTGATGTAAAAAGTGGAGAAGAACTCGAAGGAATGGAAGGCCCAGATCCTGAGAAGCCCCGCTCACCTGGGTGGCACTGTCCTTTGGAAGAAAAGAACACCACACCACTGGCCTTCTGCCTGAGCCAAGGCCGTTCATTGCTGGCGCTTTCATGGGGAAGGGGCAGAATTAAATATCTGCTCTAGCTGGGGTGGTGGGGTGTTAACCTGCTCAGGTACTGACTGAAGGGCTGCAAGTTCAAATCCACCCAGAGGTGCTTCAGGAGAAAATCCTGGCAACCCCATGGAGCACAGATTTCCTGAGAAATGTGGGTAATGAGTTAGACTTGACTGGACAGCCACCACCAGCAGGCCCTGGCTAGGGGTGTGTGGGTGTGGCAAGGTGGGTACCACGCTGCTGGGCTCTGACCTGAGGGTGAGTGGCCCCAGATGTGAGCAGAATGCCCAGATGCCCTACAGATTGATGAGTCGCTGGGTTCTCCTCAACTGTGTCTGTGGTGAATCAGGCAATCCCCCAAGAGCTGGGTCTGGGGCAGACACGGCTCCTCCCTTAGTGCCCTCCAGGCAAAGAAATGCCCAAAGGGTCAGCTGTGACGTGACTGGAACTGTAGCCATGTCCCCTAAAGTCCTCAGGGGTCCGCCACCCCCAGGACACCTGCCCTGGCCCTTGGGCATCTCTGCTGTGCCCTCAGCACTTCCAGGTGGACTTTGTGGTTTTTGGAGGGTCTCCTCAGGACCTGGGTTGTCATGGGGGGCAGGGATTCTGATGATGAAGGCATTAGGTCAGCCTTCAGGAAACTCAGTAGAGGAAGGAGGAATGGGGAGGGAAGCAAGAGGGTCCCTTCTAGGTTGAGCGTTCACTTTGTCCTATCTTGCTGTTTATATGAATTCTGGAGTCCAAAATTCCATTTCCACCACATTATGACACTCAGTTTCACCATGGTTCAGCTTCTTGGTGTGGGTTGGACCTACCCATGGTAACTGAGATTCCTTTGTCTCCTCTCTTGGGCCGACATTTGAGGACATTTTCTAATGGAGTCAGTGTGTCTGGCACAATGAATTCCAGGTCAGTCAAGGTTCGTAGCCACATGCGCTGGAGCATGTGGTGTCCCATCTATGACAAAGCGATCCGACGGCATCCTTCAAGGGGTATCAGTCTTTTTGAACTGAAACCCGCAGCCACTGAGTCAATTCCAATGTATGGTGACCCTGCATAGAGTTTCCGAAACTCGGAACAGAAAGCCTCATCTTCCTCCCACAAAGTGGCTGGTGGATTTGAACTGCTGACCTTGTGCTAGCTTTGTGGTTAGCAGTCCTGTGCTTATCCTACAGTGTCACCAAACTTTGGGAACATTGAGATGTTGCTAAAATTTTAAACGTTGTAATCAGTTACCGTCTAAGGATCTTGTTCACAGGAAGGATAATCTCTGCTTGATAAAATGGAAGCATTTCAAACGTTGGAAAAATAAGACCGTTCAACAAAGACCAGCATATCTTGTTCCATGTCCTCCTCCTCCGAATGGCATCTCAACCCTTCCAACAGGCTCCAAATCCTTTCAGTGATCACCACCATAAACTGGTGATTTCAATCACTTGCCATGTGTTCTGTGATGCTGTTGAGTCAGTTCCAACTCATGGTGACTCTGTGTACAACAGAGTGAGACACTGCCTGACCCTGAACCATCCTTACAGGAGTCGTGTGTAGGTCCATTGTTGCTGACACTGTGTCAACTCACCTCATTGAAAGGCTTCCTTATTTCTGCTTGATGTCCTTTTCCCAGGGTTGGTCCCTCCTGATAACATGTCCAAAGTATGGGAGAGCCTCCCTGTGTAGAGGAAAGAAGAGTAAATTGAAGACACTTAGAAAAAAATGTGTCCAATAGAAAACAAACTCGGAGACCAGAAGAACTAGGTGGCACCCAGCCACCACTACTAACTGCTCTGAAAGGGATTATGCTGGAAGGTCCTGGATAGAGTGGGAGAAAATGTAGAACAAAAGTCAAAATCATATAAAAGACCAGGCTTACTGGTTATAAAGAGACAGATGAAAGTGGGAGACTACAACCTTTGATCATCATGCAAGTCTGGAACGGAACTCACCCCTGTGGCTCCATTTTCAGTCAAACAATACGTAGGTCTATAGGAGGGACAACAATCTTAGTGAGGTATGCAGGTTTGAGATCAAGAGGGCAGCATTTCCCTAAGGACAAAATTCAGAAGGATGGGAAAGAAGGAGGCCGGCAAACAGGAAACACAGGGAGGAAGTGGGATAAGTGATGTTGCATGAAGGGACTTGTAGTCATTGAGAGGAAACCAAGGGTCTGATGTGTGGGATGTAAAACCGATGATCTGCTCTGTAAACCTTCACTCAAGTCACAATAAAAGATTGAACAAACAAACAAGTAGAGTACATGAGCCAAATCTCATATCTTTGCTTCTAAGTAGCATTCTGACTGTGCCTGTATTTCTTCTAAGGCATTGTGGACTCTGAAGTTCATAGACAAGAATGGTAATGGGCTGGGAACAACACCACCACCAACAAAAATCAACTTTGATCCTCTATGTCTACAAGGTGAGTGGGAAGAATCCCCAAAAGGTTCTGCTTTAGAATATAAACTGATGCCTACGCAAAGCAGTCCTCATTAATTCTGAACAAGCGGCCGTGGAAACAAAATGGCCTTCAGAAAGTGCCAGAGTTACCCAAGCTTGGGGATTTGGTTTCCACCCTCTCGAGTCCTACTTTTTAATATAACTCTCAGATGCTGAAAGATCAAGCTTCAGCTACACTAAAATTAGGACTAAGCAAAAATAAAATCTCCCCAAAGCTATTTTGAAGGCCAAATATGGATTCATCTTATTGAATGTTGTATGTTCTGGAAGAGGCATTTTCTTCCAGAATAGCCCAGTTCCTCAGATATTGGAGGGTTTCCTGACATTAGCATAAACAATGATTTTGAGCCATTATAGAGGAAAATATTGATCTGCCATCTTATTTGTGCTAAGAACATGACCAACAGTCAACAAAGAATTATGCCTTTAGATAGTATTTCCATTTAAAAACTTAGGGACTTGCAGAATAATAATGATAATACAGGAGAGGAAGAGGGGTGATCCACTACAATTCCCCCGTGGAAAATGGTTAACAACCATCAGCACCTGAACATACCACCTTTCTATGTGTTACTTGTTGGCTGGTTGTAACCGTGCTGTAAATGGTGCATAACCATACAGAACTTAGGAACTCTCCCATTCTAACTTACAAGACAGGGGAAACACACTATTCATTGAATGTTTCATCCTTCAATCCCTCATCATCTTCCTGCTTCAACATCTAACAATTGTGGCTTGAAAGGAGCCCAGCTCTGCTCACCAGACACAAACAAGGATCCATGGCAGTGTGGCTCCTGGTTGTTGCTTCACTGGAGTGTTGCTAGCCCCTCCTTTATCCCTTAATTATGCAATAAGGAGCCCTGGTAGGGAATAGTTAAACCCTCGGCTACTCACTGAGAAGTTGGTGGTTTGACCCATCCAGCAGCTGGTAATCTGCCGGTGAAATTTCCAACCTTGGTGACCCTACAGGACAGTTCTACTCCCAAGGTCACCTCGTCGGCACACAACACCAGTTACATAACAGTTCTGCTAATAGCAGAGCTGTTGGTGGGTTTCACCATCATTTAATGAATTTTCTTGTCAGAACTCTTGATGTTGACCATTTCAAAGGATATTCTATGGTGGCCTGCTGCTTCCCTGTTCTCTCCCCTGCCCTCTCTCTCTCTCTCTCTCCCTC
>NW_006408559.1:14708147-14720086 GCF_000296735.1 Chrysochloris asiatica
GTCAGAGAAAAAGAGGAAGACCCCTAACGAGATGGATCAGCCAGGTGGCATCATTGATGGCGTCAAGTGTGGCAGCGGTAGTGAGGTTGGCCCAGTATCGGACATTGTTTCGTTCTGCTGTGCATGGGGTCACTATGAGTCGGTTCCGACTCGATGGCACCTGACAACAACAACATTGTTGTTGGTGGTAAGTGCAGTGCAGTCAGCTGCAACTCATAGTGACCCATATAGGGTTTCCAAGGAGCAGTTGGTAGGTTTGAACTGCTGACCTCATGGTTTGCAACCCAGTGCTGATCCCACAGTGACACCATATGTCTTGATTTCCATTATCATTGGCATATGTGCCTTCTTCTTTCCTTGCCCCTTTCTCCATTTCCAGTGTCCTGACCAACATGGTGAAGCCCCAGGGTAGCGTTGTGGGTTAAAACACTGGATTGCAAAGTCGGTTTGAATCACAAAGTGAGCAGTTCAAGCTCACCAGTCACTCCTTGAAGACCCAACACTAAAAAAGGTCACTATGGTCAGAACTGACTCAATAGCACTTAACAACAGTCAACATGATGGTGTTTTAAAAGAGTATCTGTTGGTTTTAAACAGTCTACTAAGATGCTTCAAAAGAGGAAGAGGGAGAGTCGGGAATAAGAGGAAGAAATATGTGGCTAATTGCTCCGCTTCCCGTCCTTCTTTCCTGGTGGTGGTGAGGCGCCCCCTTCTCTCTCTTCTTTGATCTCCTGTAAGGTAAAAGGGGATGCGGGCCACATCCAAGAGAATCTCCCTCACATCTCACATTATATTGGGGCTGACACCTGAGTAAGGGCATTACATCCCACTCTAATCCTCTTACAGCTGATTGGCTGGTCACATCGGATTACATCATTACATAACTGCCAATGAGAATCAAGGCCCAGCCAAGTGGACACATGTTTGGAGGACACAGTGCAATCCAGGACAAGCACTTCAATGGTGGAACAATGGGCGGAGGCTCTTTGGGGGACAACTTAACAATATCAACAGGGCATGGTACCACCAGTGATTGTCTTTTGGGATAATTCTACCCACAGCTAAATTCAGTACTCCTGTTTGTACAAGGATGCTCATTGCAGCACAAGCTGTGAACATCTTGACACTCATTCTTGGAAAAGGGCAGGAAGACATTCTGTCCACACAGTGGAGTACTATGCCATATTAAAAGAACCCACGTCTGTCTCAATGTGTACAGGATATGCAAGGTCTTGAAGTAAAAGCTCCTCCTAGGGGATGAGCAGTCCCCAGTGTGCATGGACCCATCCCTGGACACAGTTGGCCTCATCCTCATAGGAGGAAGGGAGCTGACATTCAACCTCCAGGAAAGCTGGCCATCCGTAGCCTCTTTAACTGACATACCTGAACTTCTACATCTAGTGGCGTGTATTTGAGGACTAGGGTGTTCTCTGCTGTGCTCAGCATTTTCTTGTCACCATATGTCCTGGAACTCTTTCTAACGAGCCCCTAAGCTCAGGGACCAGATAGAGCAAGCAAAGCCCATGCTCCTCTGAAGAAGCAAGGACTCCTTGGCCTTTCCTTCTTTTTTTTTTTAAGGTTTTTATTGTGGATTGAGTGAAAGTTTTCAGGGCACATCATCAGTTTCACATTCAAACATTCATATACCTTGTTTCATTACATTGATTATAATCCCCTCCACATACCATCAGTTAACAGAGTTTCTCTCTATCCTCTTTACCTTTTTTTTTGGGAAAAACTTTGCCTTTTTGGAATTTACAGTCTTAGCTTTTAGGGAAGGTTTTTACATTTATCTGTGGGTATCCAGGGCTCATGTATGGAATTACTAACCAGCATAACTGAATAATCAGAAAAGGGACATTTTGCTATGTCTACTAGGTGGCTAAAGTCTGATCCGCAGAGCCTATGGTTTGGACGGTCAGCAACGCTTGGGCCCACAGGGACTTGAACTCCTGACCGGGTCTGCATGGTCTGCATCAGATCCCCCCTTATTTATTATTTGTTTAAGGGACGCTGCCTGTCTTAGGCGGTCAGTGCGAATTCCTCAGTCTTACCTTTCATCGAAACTCATTGCAGCATGGCAATGGCTCTGTCTTAGGTTGCTGAGGTGGCCTTTCCTTCTTGAAGGTCTTCCATTGCAGTTGGGATGCTGTGTTGCCCCCCATCTACCCCTAGGATTGACTTTGAGGTTAGATAAGTTGAGCCAGCTCATGGACGTTCCCACGTGTGGTCTTTGACTTGCAGGAGCCTAAAAGGTGGTCCCTAGCAGGCACTGTCTCCTCTGGGTGCCTTCCTTGTCTCTTTTTTGCCCTTCTCTTCTCTATTATTTCTTATCTCTCTCTCCCCTTTCCTTTGCTCCGAGAAATTACAATAAAGACACAACAAAGAAGAACTGCTTTAAGGCCAACATCTTTTTCCAAACTGTGGAATTATCGCCTAAGCCATATCTAAAACCAGAAGAATCCTATGTTGTTAACTTCTGGAAGCCAAGAGTGAGCCTCCTCATCCTCACTGGGTTTTGTCTAAAGCAGCTGAAGTCAGGAGGGAAGATAACAGTAGCTTAGATGACCACAGAGACATGGGAGAGGGGGGCTGAGGGAGAAAATCTTTTACATCTCGACTGAAACAGAAGTTCAGAAACCAGGTGGAGGTCCCAAGGTTCCTGCAGTCAGGGTGGGGTGCCAGTGAAAGCCTGAGGTCCCTCAGCTGCTTTTGCTCCTCACACCCTGTGAGGCAGTGTTGAGGTGGGAACTCGTCTGGAGAAGCTATCTCCTATAAGAACTGATTACAGAAGGTCTTTAAAGCTTCCAGAGAGAGACCTAGGCAAGGATCTGTGCCTTGACTGAAGGGGAAAGAGACAGAGCTAGCTTAAGCCACCAAACTGGAGAGAAATTTCTGGCTCCTACAAGTCTTTTCTTCTCCCTTCTCCTTTCCTTCTCTTCAGTCTCTGGAGAAGGACATCATGTTTGGTAAAGTGGAGGGTCAGTGAAACAAGGAAGACCCTCAGTAAGATGGGGTGACACAGTGCCTGCAGCCATGGGTTCCGATACAGCAACGATTGAGAAGCTGGTGCAGGGCCCAGGCAGGCTTTCCTTCTGTTGTGCTCAGGGTCGCTATGGGTCGGGATCGACCGATGGCACCTAACAACGGTGTTTAAGCACCCAAACAATGGGGAGAAACAGCCTCTCCCGCCTCCAGCAATCCAAATTCTTTAAGGCTGCGCCTCTCGAAAAGGAGCCCTGGTGACGCAGTGGTTAAGTGCTCAACTGCTCATTGAAAAGTTCAAAGTTTTGAACCCACCAACGGCCCCGTGAGAGAAGGATACGGCAGTATGCTTCCATAATGATTCACCATCTTGGAAACCCTGAGGAGTTGGGTCAATAGCTGTGGTTTTCGTTTGGTTTGGGCATCTGAAGAATGACTTCCTGCCTCGGTGCTGCCCCTCAGGAATGACCTCCTGTAATGGGGCTGCCCCTTCCTGGGTGTTCTCTTTTCAGAATGTGAAGCATTGGGCATTATAGTCAGTAGAGATCTGAGTAGTCTGAGGTTTGCTGCACATCACTCTTCTATAATCAGATCCCAGGATCCTGTCTGTTCAGAAGTCCTGTTCCATGGTTGTGCCCTTTTAACCATGACCTCTTTAGCCTCACCTCAGTTCCCCCACCCTGTTTTCACATGACCGCCGTCTGTTTCTAAATGTACCACCTTCCACATCCCCACTGAGTTCCTGAGTGATACAAATGAGTAACTGTTCATTAAAAAGCCAGAGGTTCAAATCCACCCAGAAGTGCCTCCAAAGAAAGGCTTGATGATCTATTAAAAAACAAAAACAGCCATCGAGCACCCTGGGGAGCACAGTTCTACTCGACTCCACACCAACTGGCCCATCTCCCCACTGGTAGAAAATGTACCATAATATGAGTAGGGGCCAGATGCTCCCAACGCTGCTATTCTTCACAACGGCAGAAGTTGAGGGGGCAGGGTAATGAAGGCCAGGGTGGGGTGGCAGCCAGTGGCAGTAAAAGGATGCTGGACAGAGAGCCCTGGTCAGTGGCTGCTCCACCTTTACTGACCAGTTGACCATGGGCAAGTACTGAGCCTCCCTGGACTTTTGTTTCCTTATCTAGGTGTGCTGTGGAGTATAGGGTTTTTGAGGCTATAAATCTTTACAGGAGTGCCTCATCTTTCTCCTGCAGAGCACTTGGTAGATTCGAACTGCTGACCTTGCAGTTAGCAGCCCAACTCATAATCCACTATACTACCAGGGTTCTTCTTCTTATCTACGTTGTTGTTGTTGTTGTTGTTGTTGTTGTTAAGCGTTCCCCATCCCCAGTCAGTTCTGACTCATCAACACCCTATACAGGGTTTCCAGGGAGCAGCTGGTGAGTTTGAACTGCCAATCTTGCAGTTCACACTGACCTTGCGGTCCAGTGCATTATCCTCTAATGCCACTTCAGGACTCCCTCCTTGTCTATGAAAATGGCAGCTTGGCCACTTCATCTTTAAAACGCTTTTTGAAGTCTCAAACTTTGACCCTCTACTCTAAAATGAGTCTGCTCCTGGGACCCTTTCTGAACCAGCTTTTGGGGATTCTCAAGTCCAGCAGGACAGATGGAGCTTGGCCAGGTTTTCCGAATCTTAGGATGTGTTATTGGTCCAATCACGGCTCACACACCCCAGGAGCGAGACTGTAGTGCACATCCAAGACTTCCATTGTGAACAAGGCTCACAGCAGAGAGAGGCAAACCCCCCCCACCACCAGTTACCTCATGGTAAACATGACCTTGGGGCTGCATCTGACCTCTTCAACTTCTTTCTTGTTGGTAGTGAGGCTCCCTCTCCCCTTGGGATTGGCTCATTTTAAGACTGGAGGGAAGACAAAACTGACCAATTCCATACACATTATTCACATGGTCCTATCCCCACAGAAGTCCTGGTGTGGCGCTATGGGTTAATGCACTGGATGGCAAGGTTGGTTTGAATCGCAAGATCGGTGGATCAAGCTCACCAGCCACTCCTTGGAAACCCTGTACAGGGTCGATATGAATCAGAACCGATTCGATGGCCTTTAACAGCAACAACAACCCGCACAGAAAGGGCTCTGGTGGCATAGTGGGTTACGAGATGGGCTGCTAACCACAAGGTCAACAGTGCTAATCCCCCAAGTGCTTTGTGGGAGAAAAATGAGGCTTTCTGTTCCCATAAATATTTACAGCCTCAGAAACCCTAAACAGGGTTGCTATGAGTTGGAACTGACTCGATGGCACATGACCACTGCCACCACCTCCATAAGGGGGCCATGTACCTTATTCACATTATTAAAAGCTGTCCAGTCCCTTGGTGAGTGAGCCATTATCCCATTCATACTTGAAGAATTAATTCCAACCCCCTTCTGCAGATCTATCCAGAAAAGAGGAAACTATTTTGTGTGGTTTCTCCCATGGTTCTGTCATTTTAAGATTAAACACCCCTAAGAAAGTGGGTAAGGAGCTCTGGTAGCGTAGTGGTTACGAATCAGACTGCAAACCGCAAGGTCGGCAGTTTGAAACTACCTGCTGCTCTGCGAGAGAAAGATGAGACTTTCTGCTCCTGTAAAGATTTACAGCCTCGAAAACCCTTTACAGGGTTGCTATGGGTCCGAACCAACTCGACAGCACTTAACAACAACAACAAGAAAGTGGGTAAGCTAATCATCTCATGACTTTATCGCTCCCGTCTTACATAGCCAATTTCTAAAATGCCCGTCGTCTGAGTTCTCTGGTGCTGCTGTGACAGAAACACGACAATGGATGCCTTACCAAGTAGAAATTGATTGTCTCAGAGTTTAGGAAGCTACAAGTCTGGGTTCAGAGCACCAGCTTTGGGGAAGGGTCCTTGTCTCCTTTCAGCATCTTCAGGCCCGGCGTTCCTTGGAGATCTCCACGCATCTAGGCCTCAATCTTCCCCTGGATCTGGAAGCTTCCCAGTGCAGGGACTTCAGGGCCAAAGGATGCACCTCACCCCTGGCTCTTCTTTCCTGGTGGGAGTAAGTCCCTCTCAACTCTGCTTGTCTGTTTAATCTCCTTTTTCATCTAAAAAGAGATTGGCTTAAGATACAACCTATTCAACAAGCAAGCAGCAAGCAGAAATGGGATGTGAGATGCTAGAACACATGTTGTTATTGTTAAGTGCTGTTGAATCGGTTCCAACCCACAGCGACCCTGTACAGGGTTTCCGAGGCTGTAAATCTTTACGGGAGCAGAAAGCCTCATCTTTCTCCTGCAGAGTGGCTGGTAGTTTCGAAGTGCTGACCTTGCGGTTCACAGCCCAATTCATAACCACTATGCTACCACAGCTCCGGAACCATGAGGGTCACCAAAAAGCCAAGAACAGAAGATGAAAAGATACAAGGAACTTCCCCTAAAAACAAAAGAGGGGGAAAATCTTCCCCTTGGGCCAGCAGCCTAAATTTGGACCTCTTGCCTCCTAATTGTGAAAAATCAATTTCTCTGTGTTAAAGTAAAGTTAAAAAAAAAGAAAGAAAGAAAGAAAGAAAAGATACAACCAATTTCTGTAGATTGCATCTGCCCTCGTTAACATTCTAGAGAATTTATAACACAGAAGGTAATCACATCAGATCAGAACTGGTCACCTCAGATTGCGCGGATGATTACATCATTATATCACTGCCATGTGGACACCAGTACATAACTGCCAAACCGCTGAGAATCACACCCCGAACATGTTGTCCCAGGTTTTGTGGGAGCACAATTTAATCCATAACACCTGCGAGATCAGTACTTTGAGGAGACACAGGCTCCTTTGTCTAAAGAATCTTCCATTCTGGCTGGACCTTTGAGCATACACAAGTAAAGTCCAGTCCAGACTGAGCCACCAAATTACAGTGATATGCATCACCAAATGGTGTCAGTTGGAGTGCTGGTGGCTCTGCAGTATAAGCACTGGACTGAGAAGTACAAGATCCGCAGTTCAAACCCACCAGCCACTGCGTAGGAGAAAGACAGGCTTTCTGCTCCTCAAAGATTTACAGCTTCAGAATCTCTAACCAGGGTCATATGTGTCAGAACCAACTTGGCGGCACCTAACCACAACATGGTGTCAAACATCTTCCTCTTCATTCAGCAGGTCTGGTCAGATCATCCCTAGCCATCCAGCCGAGGTCCATGGTACCAGCTGCAAGTCCACACACCTTTCTGTACTTCATACCAGTGGGCTCTTTCTCTCTTACCTCTATCCCCTAGGGGCTAGGTCCATGTACTACAGGTAGGTTCAGGAGTCCACACAAGCCTGCACTTCATACCAGACAGCCCTTTCTCTCTCATCCCCAGCTTCCTTGGGTTAGATCAACAGTACCAATGGAACAGGTCCAAACTTTTAGATAACTTGTAGGTATTTTTGTGTTTGTTTGTGTGAATCACTAAGGACATGCCCAGGCAAGCCCCCCCCAGTTCTCTGTACAAGACTGAGGGCAAAACTGACCCTCCCTGGGCCGTCTGGGACTTGTCATCTACTTTCTGCCCAAAGTGTCCCAGTCTTCTCAACAACATTGTCCAAGTGTGGGATAGAAGAGATGTTTGCTGTCAGATTTGCCTGTGACCTGAAGGCAGAAAGTCTTGTCAAAGCAGTCAGTGGCAACATCAACTTCAAAGTCATTTTGACTGGATTTAAGATAGGGTTCAAACAAAAGAAATGTAAGGTCCTATGTTTTGGGTTCAGTCTCAACTGCACAAATGCAGAACTGCAGACGTAGTTAGCAGAAATCCACTTGAAAACATCCCATTGTTTCTGTTAGCGTAATGTGATGTGAATAATAAAATGTAAAAAGCCAGTGCTATCTTGAGCGTCACTAACCAGACTTAAAGTGCCCAGACACAAAGTCCTTTTTCATTCTATCCCTTTGAGCTGCTGACTGTGGCGGTTCAATGGCAGAACCCTTACCTCCCTGGGTTCAATCCCTGGTCAACACACCTCATGTATAGCCACCACTTCTCCGCCAGTGCAGGACTGAGTGTACCTGTGATGCTGGACAGTTTCAGTGCACCTTCCAGACTTAGATGGGATAAAAAGAAAGACCTGGTGCTCTGCTCTGAACATCACTCAATGGAAATCTTATGGGTCACCATTGCCTTATCCTTGATAGATCATGAAGAGACCATGGGACAGGCAGTGTTTAGTTCCACTGAGCCTGGGGTCACAATGAGTTGAAGGTCATCTCAGGGACAGTTAACAACAGCAATAGTGTGGACTGAGCCAAGACCTGGAGGTGCTGCTTTTATGTACAGTGTTTATATACAGTCTAAGACACCACCTTTGTAGACATCTTCCTGGAGGTGGTTGGCGCCCATGGCTCATGGTCACCTGCCTCTCTTTCAGTCTTCAGCTTTGTATAAACGACGGTACCTGGTACGGCACCGTAGAATAAGTACTGGACCACAAGGTGGTTTGAACTGTAAAGTCGGCGGTTCAAACTCACCAACTGCTCCTCGGAAACCCTATACAGGTTCGATATGAGTCAGAACCAACTTGACAGCACTTAACAAGAACAACACTGAGGTTGTGAGGGAGACTATGGTGACCTGAATATATGAAAAAATGCCAGGCTTCTTATTGTTATTGAGCCAAAATTAATCGATCCTGAATTGTGTGCCAGACATGATCACAGATCCTGGAAATGCAAAGATGCAAAAACCACAGTTCTGTTATATGGTATGATAGTCTATATGGGCTTATCAGATGGGCCAACAACACACAGTGTGGTGAAATCAGAGCTGTAGTGATTGAGTGGTGGGCCTGGTCTTGGGGACTAGATGGGCAGGTGCAGCTCAGTGCTATTGGGAGATTGGAGAGGGGTCAGGAAGCCCAGAGAAAGCAGATTTTGAGAACACAAACTCTTAAAGTCTTAAGAAACCTTCTGTTCTGGTGTTTATAGAATGAAGGACTGACTTGTCAAAGACCCTTTTGGGCCCAAAACATTTTGGTGTGGAGTGTAAATCTCTCCTTCCTAGCTGATGCGTAGTCCCAATCACACATCTGGGGAAGTCTTAGAGTTAGAATGCTGTGACCACATTTATTGTTGTTGTGACGTGCCATTGAGTTGGTTCCAACTCAGCAACTCTGAGTAGGGTTTCCAAGAAGTGGCTGGTGGATTTAAACCACAACCTCGCAATCAGAAGTCCAATGCTTATCCTACAGTGCCACACCAGGATTCCATGACTCCAAAGCCCCAGTGAATTTCATGCAGTTTTTTTTTTCCCCCTGCAATTGCTAAACCTAGTTTTGCATGCTTTTTGCTAGAATTCAGCTGTCCTTCCTGACAATTTGACAGGCACAGACTCAACTCCTTTCTCCAGATCACAAAGCCTGTGACTAGACTAGATCCACGTTCCACCCAGAGCAGGTGGCTCGGCACTTAGTATGTCCCAGGCCCCTCTCCAAGGGCTCTGGCCAAGGGCAGGGTGGCTCTGAAAAGACTTCAGACTTAATAGAGAGAGGATAAATAACCTCCCCTACCCCCGGAAATTCCAAGACATTGAGAAGAGACCACCTTGAAGATGAAGACCATAACCATGCAGGTCTCAGTGAGCTGACTGTCCTTGCCTGTGTGCTGTGCTGAACATAAAGAGGGCAGAACGAGCGGGCACAGCCTCTCCTGCCTGGCAACGTGTTGTACAAGGGGTCTTCAAAAAGCTCATGGAAAATGTGCATGATGAAAAAATTATGTCTGGATTTAAAAAAAATTTTTTCTGCACCAAAATAAACTCATGCTAACTTGTGATCACATGTCTGAACAGGATCTAGTTGGAGGCACGAAGAAGGACAAGACACCAGCTTGTAAAGAACCCCTACCAGAGAAACATGAATTCTGCTAAAACTGAACTAAGGACAAATATCGGTGGAAGACTGGGGAAATCATCGATGCTTGATGAAAAGTTTATGGGGATAGTGCCCTGAAGAAATCAGCAGTTTACAAATAGACCAACCATTTTAAGACGGGGTGAGATAATGCTGAAGATGAAGCCCCCAGCGGCAGATCTTGAACATCAATTTGTAAGGAAGCAATTAATCTTGTTCCAGTCCTAATTGAAGAGGACCGATTATTAGCCGCAGAAACAATAGCCAACATGAGAGGCATCTCAGTTGGTTCCGCTTACACAACTCGGACTGGAATATCGAAGTTCAGCGAACTTTCCTCAGTGCCCAAACTGCTACACCCAGATCAGCTGCAGACAAGAATAGAGCTTTCCATGGAAATTTCAAACAAGAGGAACCAAGATCCTGAAGCTTTTCTTGGAAGCATTTTGACAAGAGATGAAGAACGGCTTTACCTGAAGACAAGGAGTTCTGAAGACAACGCACCAGCAATGTGATGTCTACCAAGAGGTGGAAGTGGTCCAGTCAAAATCACAATGGACTGGTCAAGGGCAAAAGATCATGCAAACAGTTATTTGGGATGCGTAAGGCATTTTGCTTGTTGACTTTCTGGATGACCAAAGAACAATATCATCTGCTTATTATGGAGTGTTTTGAGAAATTTAGCCAAAGTTTTAGCTGAAAAATGCCGGGAGAGCATCACCAGAGCCCCCTTCTCTGCTATGACCTTGCTTCTGCTCATCCCGCTCACCCAACAAGGACAATGCTGTGAGTGTTTCAGTGGGAAAATACCAGATATCCACCTTACTGTCCTGATTTGGCTCCTTCTGACTTTGTTGTTTTTTAATCTTAAAAAAATCTTGAAAGGATACCTATTTTCCTTCAGTTAATAATGTAAAAACAAAACAAACCACTGCATTGTCAAATTCCCAGGGCCTTCAGTTCTTTGTGTGTTGCTGTGATGCTGGAAACTATGCCACCAGTACTTTAAATACCTGCAGGGTCACCTATGGTGGACAGGTTTCTGAAAACGAGTCACTGAAAACCTTATGGGTCACAATAGAACATTGTCAGATGGCAGGCAGGTTGATTTGGACATGTCTTTGAGAGGGATCAATCCCTGAAGGAAGACATCGTGTTTGATGAAATAGAGAGCCAGCAAGAGCCAGGGAGACCCTCAGTAAAAGGACCAATGGCTCCAGCAATGGACACGCTAACAACAGTGGGTACAACACAAAACTGCCCCGTAGGGTTTCCGAGGCCTCACCTTTTTTCCACAGAGCAACTGATGGATTCCAACTGCCAACCTTTCAGTTAGCAACCCAATGTCTCGTCCACAGGGCCACCAGGGCTCCGTGCAGCTTAATAAAGCAGCTTGATGCTGCTTCCATTGTTCATGGTGTTCGTAAGTGTCCTGTGGTCCTTCCTGCCCACCCATCGATACTACCTTACGCATACCCACTTTGAATCTCTATGTGTGATTAGACATTTGTGTGGAGCTACCACGTGCAAGCCAGGGTTCAGCCTAACGGCTCTGCAGCCAATGGCTCTGACCGGGTCCTTTTTTATATCTGGCCAGCTTGGAAGAACCCTTTCATGGAGATGTGAGTCAGCTGGGAGGAGAATTGAAAGCTGGGAGAAGAGCTAACATGATAGAAGGCAATACTGAGACTGACTGTTCTCCACAGACTGCAGAAGAGCCTGATCAAATGGACACGAGCCAGAAGCAGGATCCTGGAAGAAGATGAGGTAGAAGGTCAAGACTGGGGCCTCTGATATCAAGTCTTTGAATGACACGGCCTTCCTCCCTCCCAATTTTATGATTCTAGTCACACCGGCGTCTATCTGGCAGTCTCTGGCATGTGGGAAAATCACCTTATCTGTTTAAGGATCGTGTTACAGATCAGTTAGACAGACTGGGATGGAAGAGGTGGTTCAACGTCAAGTTCTCAAAGCAGATGCATCTGGAGCAGGCTTGAAGCTCATCCTGAGCATGTATGTGAGCTCGGCTTTGGAAAATGTTTAGAGAGAAAATGTCTGCAGTGTCTGTTACTGATGCAGAACACCAC
>NW_006408559.1:14720540-14723162 GCF_000296735.1 Chrysochloris asiatica
AGCTTGTCCCTGTCTGTTACCGATGAGGAACAGCTCCGTGAGTGGACAGTCCAGCTTTAGACTGCAGTTCTGTTCTTATAGACGAGAAGTTCCCATGAGTTGGAACCCACTCTATAACAACACTTTCATCGACGTTGCTGAAGTTTAAAACCTGAACACACAAGAAAACAAATCTGTTTCCGAGTTGATTCTGACTCATGGCCACTCTTGTGTGTGCAGAGTAGAGCTCTGACCTTGCAGAAGATGATAACCAGGTCTCTCTTCAGAGACACCTTCGGCTTGGTTTGAACCACCAACCATTTGGTTAGTAACCAAGTACTGAGACGTTTGTACCGTCAATGGAGCCTGCTGAAGCCTAAGGCCCCCGCAAGATGACTTTCACTGAGATGACCCAGGGATCTCATTGTCTCTGTTTTACAGAGAAGAACAAAGTCTTGTCTGAGTTCAGTTGATAAAGAAACAGAGCCAAAACAGGAATGTAAGACTTTCTCATTCCAGAGCCCGCATATCACCTTCCTGAACTTGATTCTAGTGTGCCTTGGGGTGCATCCTTTAGGCTTTCAGCCCTGGTTTCCTCATCTACCGCTGGTCATAGAGATGGCATCATAGACAGAATGGAACCTCTGCCGTGCTCACCTGAGGCAGTCATAGGCAGGAGACTTGACTATCCTATAAGCAGCTGTAAGGCCAGAATCTCTTGACATTGTCTAGGCACCCACTTTAGGAATACAAAGGTAAGTATGACATGATCCTTACCCTAAAACAGGAGTGGGGAACATCTGGCCCACGAAATCATTTGGTCTGGCCCTGCCAAGGCAACTTCAGTTCCAACCATCACATTATCTATAGCAGGCTAATTTTTTAAGTTGATCATCTGTATGGCCCGCCAATGATATTCTAAAGATCCAAATGGCCCTTGACAGAAAAAAGTTTCCCAACCCAACCCAAAAAAATCCTGCCCTAAAAAAAAAAAAAGGAAGAAAGGGCAAGGCCAAGAACCTAATAATCCTTTTTTTTTAAAGAACATTTTTATTGAAGCGTAACTCAGACATAGAAAAATATACATCTTAAGTGACCAGCCCTATGAAGTTCCGGAAAGGGAAAACACGCTGGTCAAGAAAACAGACACAGTGCAGACCCTGAACCTCCTAATCATAATCTTCTTCTAAAGTTGGTGAACTTGACATCAGAGTGTATGTTGAAACCCACTTGGTTGGTTCCACCTTTTGGCTGATGAAGACAATGCTGCCCCAAATATTCTTGCATATGCTATTGATCCAGGTGTGCATGTGTTGGTTATACTCTTAGAAGGAGGGTCACTGGGTGTGACAGTTAAGGTTTTGTGTCAACAAGACTGGGCCAGGATTCCCAGTGGTTTGGCACTTGAGATGTGGTTATCCACATGGTGAAACTTAATACTGGCATAATTAACTCTAAGATGATTGGCTATGAGCAGGCATTGCTAACTCTATTATGATTGACTACGAGCAGCCAATCAACTGAAAGGATGTTTTCTTGGGGGTGTGGCCTGCTCCCAATATAATTGTTGTTGTTATTAGGTGCCATCGAGTTGATACCGACTCATAGAGACCTTATGCACAGCAGAACAAAACGCTTCCTGATCCTGGGCCAATCTCACTACTGTTGCCACGCTTGAGTCCATCAATGCTGCCACTTGGCCAATCCATCTCGTTGGGGGTCTTCATCTTTTTCACTGACCCTCCATCTTATCAAACATGATATCCTTCTCCAGCAACTGGTCCCTTTTGACAATATGTCCGAAGTATGGGAGATGAAGTTTGACCATCTTGGCCTCCAAGGAGTACTCTGGCTGCACTTCTTCCAAAATAGATCTATTGGTTCTTTTGGCAGCCCATGATAGAGTGCATGACAGAATTCTGCAAAACCAAGATCTGTTCATTTCAAATACCTTCTTTAGACAGCATAAGAGACAATTATAATTGGCAACCTAAAATGGGGGGAGGGGCAATAAAGGCACTAAGTGGCTGGCTTACAAGGCCAAGGGCCATTTGGATCTTTATAACATTCAATATTCTCCTCCAACGACATAACTCAAAAACATCAATTCTTCTCTGGTCTTTCTTATTCACTGTCCAGCTTTCATACGCATATGAGGTTATTGGAAATACCATGGCTTGGGTAAGGCGCACCTTAGTCCTCAAGCTGACATCTTTGCTCTTCAACATTTTACAAAGGTCTTGTGCAGCAGATTTGCTTAATGCAATACATCATCTGATTTCTTGACTGCTGCTTCTGTGAGTGTTGATCATTGATCCAAGAAGAATGAAGTCTTTGACAAATTCAATCTTTTCTCAGTTGATAAGAATGTTGTTTACTGGTCCAGTGGTGAGGATTTTGATTTTCTTTACATTGAGATGTAATCTATACCAAAGGCTGTGCTCTTCGATCTTCATCAAATGTTTTAATGTTTTAAGTCCTCTTCACTTTCAACAAGCAAGGTTCTATCATCTGCATATCGCAGGTTGTAAATGAGTCTTCCTCCAATCCTGATGCCACCGTTTTATTCATAGAACCCAGCTTCTCGTATTATTTGCTCAGCATACAGGTTGAATAAGTATGGTGAAAGAATACAACCTTGTC
>NW_006408559.1:14725952-14727605 GCF_000296735.1 Chrysochloris asiatica
AGTGTTTCTCTGCTATTCATAAGGTTTTCAGTGACTAAATATTTGGAAGTAGTTCATCACTCCTTTTTCCTAGTCTGTCTTCGTCTGGAAGCTCATCTGAAACCTGTCCACCATGGGTGACCTTGCTGGTATTTACAATACCCGTGGCATAGCTTTCAGAATCACAGCAACTCATAAGCCACCACAGTAAACAAACTGAGAGATGAGTGGTATTAGACATGCAGGAAAAGCTTGCTCTCTGTTCTGCTGGGGACTTGGGATCTACAATTGTGAGCTATTTCCTTCCTATAAACTTCTCTTTATAACATACATAACATCCATAAGTTTATAACATCCATAAGTTTCACTGAGTTTGCTTCCCTAGAGAATACAGCCTAAGACATGGGGTGTGTGTAGCCATCTTTCCAAGAAGTGCTTTGGCACAACAGGTAAGCACTAGGCTGGTAATCATAAGGTTGGTTTGAACTCACCTAGGAGCTCCTGGAGTCCTGGTGTGGCACTGTAGAAGCACTGGACTACTATCTGCAAGGTCAGCAGTTCAAACCAACTAGATGCTCCTTGGAAACCCTGTACAGGATCAGAGCCAACTGAATGGCACTTAACAACAACAATGTATGTCTGTGTTTAGTAGACACTGCCAACTGGATGTCCAACGTGGTTGGACGGCATTTTCCAATTTGCACTGCCAGCAGGAACTACCATTGTTATACTCCCTCACCAATGCTCGGTAGCATCAGTCTTTGAGCTGTAGACCTGCTGCCTGGCATCCCACTTTGATTCCCATTGGCAATTCTCAGATGACTAAGGAGGCGGAGCAATGTCTCCCATGTTGGTCTGGTTTGTTGTGGTAAAGGGGGAGCAGAACGTGGACCATAGCTCCCCTGCTGTCTCTCATAAAATGATGTCACATTCTAAGTCTCAAAACTGGCCACTTTCGTCATGGTTCCGGAGATCTTTTTTGTTTCATTGTTGTTGTTAAGTGTCATTGAGTAGGTTCTGACTCATAGAGACCCTTTATAGGGTTTCTGAGGAGTGGCTGGTGGGTTTGAACTGCCAACCTTGTGGTTAGCAGTCCAATGCTTACCCCACAGAGCCACACCAGGGCTCTTTCTTTTGATGTTGTTGTTGAGTGTCATCAAGGTGGTTCTGATCTTCTATAGGGTTTCTGGGATTCCTGGTCTGGAACTGTAGGGTCAGCACTGGACAGTGACCCACAAGACCAGCAGTTCAAACCCTCCAGCTGCTCCTTGGAAGCCCTATATAGGGTCACTATGAGTCAACACTGACTCAATGACACTTAACAACAACAATAAGGTTTCCGAGGAGCAGCTGGTGGGCTTGAACCTTGCTGTCAGTAGTCCAGCGCTCAGCCTACAGCGCCATACCAGAGCTTCTTTATATATGTATATGTTGTTTTTGCTGAATGCCACTGCGCCGGTTCCAACTGATAGCGACTCAGTATAGAGTTTCCGAAGAGCAGCTGGTGGATTTGAACCACTGACCTTGCAGTTAGTAGTCCAGTGATGGTCCTACAGGGCTCTTGCTTTCTTTGTTGTTGTTGTTACGTGCCGTCGAGTCGGTTCCGACCCATAGCGACCCTGTACAGGGTTTCCGAGGGTGTAAATCCTTACGGGAGTAGAAAGCCTCATCTTT
>NW_006408559.1:14728235-14778001 GCF_000296735.1 Chrysochloris asiatica
CATTTCATCATTGTGCATTTCATCATTGTGCATTTCATCATTGTACATTTCATCATTGTGCATTTCTGTTGTGCACCCTTCAGTTCTGAGTTTTCGGCAATTGCTGTAATGAGATTACTAGTCAGAGACAGCAGATCACAAACAGCCATTCAAGAATTAAAAGGAAACCAAGAGTGCAGGCTGATGAAGAGAAAAAGCTCAGATCCAAAGGGGTATGAAGTTGGGCTGGAAGCCAAATCAAGAAACATTGCATCAGACCAGTTCCAGTGGTAAACTAGGACAGCTGGGGTTCCCATGTTAGAGGGCATGGTCCACGCTCATCAGACCTGCACACAGACAGGGAAGTCCAGACTTTGACCTCCCCACCATTTCTAGAACATCTCCTCCCAAAACTCCCTATCTCGTACTTTCTAGGGATTTGTTAGACGGGTCCGGTCCTCCTCTGCCAGTCTCTTCATTCCCTTGCCACCAGCACGCGGCCTTACACATACCCTTTAATTTTCAGAACATGTCAGTGTTTTGAGGGCAAGGACCAGGTGTTTTATTTATTTACTTTTGCATATTGTCTTAAATCTTTTCTAAATGGCCTAGTTCTGTCTGCTGCCAGTACCCTACTTCAAGCCACAGCTTCCCATTTTGTGTCCCTGTAACCAGCCTGCCCCACCCACCCCACCTGGCCTCATGTTACAAAGTCTCCATATTGTGGCCATTCTTCCTCCAGAAACATCAGAGAGCAGGGCTCTGCTGACTTCCTGAATTTGAACTCCCAGCCTCCAGAACTGTCCTTTAAACTACTTTGTTACAGCAGCCGTAGCAAACTAAGACGCCACCCTCAGTAACTCCAGGAAATCATCCTTAGAGATATTTCCCAAATATGCCCATTCATTGCATTATGCAATTTGGATGTTGTAGGATCGAACGCCATATTATAGTCTGTGGATTATGAGCAAGTTCCATTCCTAAATCTGTCATTAAGTCACATTTGTACATAAACCACAACAGGTACTGCTAGCTCGTAGCTAACATCAGTTAGGTAAAGGTTTGTACCTTTCTATGTATAAAGGAGAGTCCTGGGGTGGCGCTGTGGGTTAATGCGCCAGACTGCAAAGCCGTTTGAACTGCAAGGTCGGTGGTTCAAGCTCACCAGCTGCTCCTTGGAAACCCTATACAGGGTCGTTGTGGGTTGGAACTGACTCTACAGTACTTAACAGCAATGCATAAAGGGGAGTCCTGGTGTGGCACTGCAGGATAATGGCTAGATCACAAGGTCAGTTTAAGCCTCACGGTCGGCGGTTCAAGCTCACCATCTGCTCCTTGGAATCTCTATACAGGGTCTCTATGAGTCAGAACCAACTTGATGGCACTTAGTGCCATGCATAAAGAAGCACTTCCAGATACACAATAACATCTTTAACATAATACAACAACAGCAATAATAATTATGTGTTGATCTGTGTCACAAAGTAACTCATGTCACAAAGTAACCAGTGAATGTCCTTGAATTTTTTATGTAACAGGTTTGTGGGGGTTGGGACTACATTTTGCCTGGACAGACGTTAAGCTGGACATGATTGTGCATGACTGAAGAATTTCTTAATGGATTGTCTTAAGAGTGGAGAGGAAGCAAAGTTTCCAAAGACACTAGAGAAGAGAATTGGGGGCAGATTGAAGAGAATAAGCCAGTTTGAGAAGGAACATTACAAATGCTGTTTTACACATGAACTGTGTGCATATTATAAACACACACACGACAGCGTCGGGGGCTGGCACCAATTCCCCTGCTCACAAGCATTTATAATACAGAGAAAACAGTTAATGCCTGGGATCAGAAGGCCTAGGTTCAAGTCCTGGCATGAACTTGAGAACCACTTCATTTCTATGACTGTCAATTAGGCCTGGAGCAGCCCCCTCCATCCCTGGTGTGTTGTGAGCATCAAGAGGGTTATTTGAAAACTGTAATGCATAGCTGAAGTCGGAGGTCTTTCCAATCATTTTTACTTGGGAAAAAATCCTACCAAAGATGGAATTGTATTCTTTCAGTTAAAATAAACATCAAGAGCAACATGGAATATAAAAAGGTGGCACACGGGGACAGTAGAAAGTGACAAGGTGGGGTAAGGTGACTGAGAGGTTCTCACCTAGCTTCCTAGAGCTACTGGGACAGAGATACCACAGGTGGGGGACTTCAAAGGACATTCTGGAGAATAAATGTACAAATCAGGGTCTCCATTGTGTGGACCCATCCTGCAGCCTGTCTGCCCACAGTCCTCGGAACCCCTTTACTTGTAGACAGCTCCTCACGTGGGGTCTTCCCGCTTAGGTGTGCCTGCCGCTGTAGCTATCCTGTTGTCTTTATGACAGAACTTTGGGAAGGGCTTAGGTATGGAACCTACCATCTGTGGCGTGGCCTCATTGTTGTTGTTGTTAAGTGCCATCAAGTCGGTCCCAACTTATAGCAACCCAAGGAGCGGCTGGTGAGCTTGAACCACTAACCTTATGGTTCAAACCGACCTTGCGGTCCAATGTATTCACCCGAAGCCACACCAGGATTCCTCTGTTGTTGTTATATGCTGTGGAGTTGGTTAGACTCATCGCGACCCTGTACAGGGTTTCCGAGGCTGTAAATCTCCCGTGAAACAGCTGGTAGTTTCGAACTGCTGACCTTGCTGTTCACAGCCCAATTCGTAACCACTATGCTACCAGAGCTCCTCTAGGACTCCTAACCCACCCTAATTTCCATACAGGGTCATATCTGTAGGTAAAGAGATAGGACAGCCACATATCTTTTTTGGGGACACAGTCGGATCCATAACTCGTACCCTCATCGTCTTTGTGTAGATAGTGTAGGTGGAGGAGGGGAGAATCATGGTCTACTTGTAACTAGGTTGTTGTTGCTGTGTGCCTTGGAGTCAATTGTAACTCATGGCAACCCCGTGTGACACAGTACAACTGCCCCATAGGATTTCCCAGGCTGTCATCTTTAAGGAAAGGCACCATGGTGGCTCAGTAGTTAAAGCATTTGGCTGCTAACCAGAAGGTGTGCGATTGGAACCCACCAGTCTCTTCGTGGGAGAAAGATTCGGCAGTCTGCTTCTGTAAAGATGACAGTCTTGGAAAGTCTATGCAGGCAGTTCCAGTCTGTATACAGGGTTGCTAGGAGTTGGGGTTGGGGTTAATCTTTGCAGAGGCACCAACCCTTCAGATACCAGCCAGTGTCTAACCGGTGTGCCATGAAAACAAACAAACAGAAAAACAATGCCATCAAGACCATTCTGACTCAGCGGCCCAATGTAGGTTTTCTGAAACTGAATCTTTACTCAAGCAGACAGCCTTCTCTTTCGCCCACGGAGCAGCTGGTGAATTCGAACTGCTGACCTTTCAGTTAGCAGCCCAAGGTATACCCCACTACAACTCCAGGACTCCTTATAAGAACCCCAACTTCCCTCCTGCTCCCAATTAGAAAGTCAGTCCAGCTGCCAGCATCCGGCCCCCTAAGAGCAAACAGTCTCAAACCAATGCCTCGTGCCTGGTTAAAGAAAAAACCGCTCCCGTCCCTGATGCTCAAATCCACCAGCCCAGCTCTGGGTCTGACTCCTAAAAGCAGCCAGAGAGAGATGCAGGCTAGGGACCACAGGCAGACGGCTGGGCATTGGTGATCCTGACTGGGGCCTTGGGGAGACCACTGTCCAGCCCACGACCCCTTTACACACTGCAGAGTACTGCGCAGGAACTGCATGCGTCAGACCCAAACCATCGCTGCTGCGCCCTGACAACAGAGAATGTACGCCAGCCAATGGCGCGCTGGGGACCCGCCGGTGCGCCTCCCCGGGCTCCGGCGCCCCCGCGTGGTGGCTCTAGGGACGTGCACCCACAAGGACCCACGTGACGACTCAGGCTGCAGGGATCAGTGTGCCTACCTGTACAGATGAACTGTGAAGACCGAGGGGACGCGGTGAATGTGCCGGGCTCTAGGAAAGACCTCACAGAACTTTATCTCGGCCGTTACGCACACACTGAGCGCCAGAACTTTGTATCTGAGCCTGTCGTTAGGCCGGAAGGGCCAAGATCAAGGAGAAAGCTGTACAGGAGGCGGGCATAGAGACCAGGGTTTAGTCGTGGTGACCGGCATGGGCGGCGGGGCAGTGGAGGCACTGGTCCATGAAGGGTGAGGGGAACACTGGAGAATGGATAAGGGCGGTGGTGGACCAACATGATGAACGTGTTTAATGTCCCTAAAAGCTATTAAGTGTCGTGGAATCAGTTCCCCAATCATTAACCCCAATCATTGCAACCCTGCAGAGGGTTTCCGAGGGGCGGCTGGTGGATTTGAACCACCAACCTTGCAGTTCAAACTGCACTTGCGGCCCAGTGCCGATCCTACAGCAACATATATGTGAAAACACGGAAATTGCCAATGTCTTGTTAGCTATTTGGGGTTTTAATGTTAAGTGCGGTCGGGTCGATTCTGACCCAGAGTGACACTGCGTAGGGTTTCTGAGGACCGGCTGGTGGGTTTGAACCACCGACCTTGCGGTCCAGGTCTAATCCTGCAGCTGGTTGATTTTGACTCACAGCTACCTGTTAGATAGAGTGTTTCCAAGACTAATTCTTTACCAAGCAGACTGCCTCATCTTTTCCCCAAGAAGTGGAGGCTGGTGGGTTTGAACTGCTGGCCTTGTGTTATCAATCAAGCACTTTAATCACTGTGTCACGAGTGCCCTGTGGAGACTGAGGGAATGCGGTGAATGCCGTCGAAATCAGGCAGCTGCAGGATTAAAACTAACCAAGACTGTATGAAACACTCATGGCGGAAAGCTGCTAAGCCCATCCGGACTCCGGGAGACCCAATGGTTTCCTAGCGGTCTGCTTTACAGAAACAGCAACACGCTTTTCTTTTCCCTTTTATTGTAGCGTTATCTCTACAGCAAAGCATGGCCCTTTCAACCACTGCTGCGTGTGCTACCCAGCCACACCGACCACACGCCCCACGGGGCCCAACCATCACCACTGTCCACTTCCAAATCTCTCTTTCTCCTCTTCTGTTTTATTTTTTCCCATATCAAATTTTCTTTTGTGGGGAAGTTGCCAATGGTTTGTCCAAATGAGAAAATAAATTTACATTGCTTCCCTTCCAGTACATGAAAATACAAAGAAAGAAAAAAGCCAGACAAGGCTCTCCCCGCCAAAAAAGCAGAGAATGAAAACAGTATCTTTCCTTCTTTGTCCTTTTAACTGCCTTCCCTATCACCCAAATTAGCACACGTTTACAGTGTTAAAGTGCTAACCCATAGTGACCCTGCATAGGGTTTCCAAGGAGCACCTGGTGAGCTTGGACCACCCATCTTGTGGTTCAAACAACTTTGCAGTCCAGCACATTAGCCCACAGCACCACACCAGGACTAATTTCACCCCTGGTAACCATCACAGAAAGGAGCTCTGGTAGCGTAGTGGTTACGAATCGGGCTGCGAACCTTAAGGTAAGCGGTTCGAAACTACCAGCCGCTCCGCGGGAGAAAGATGAGGCTTTCTACTCCCGTAAGGATTTACACCCTCGGAAACCCTGTACAGGGTCGCTATGGGTCGGAACCGACTCGACGGCACTTAACAACAACAACAAACCATCACAGAAAGTTTATTATAGCATGAAAACCCCATCTGACTTTTTACAGTAGTGGTCTCATACAAAATCCATCCCTTTTGCAACTATTTAGTCAGCATTATGTCCTCCAGGTTTTTCCATGTTACGCGATGTTTTGCAGATTCATCTTTATTCTTCAATGTCATGGGTGTGTGTACCAAATGTTGTCTTCTTGTTGAGGTGGTGAAATGTTGTATAAATTTTAGACAGCAGACTTTATCTGATATGTCATTGCCAAAATATTTTTCCAGTCTGTGGTTCCTCATCTTACTCTTTAAGTGGAATCTTTTGAAACACATTGTTGTTGTTGTTAAGTGCCGCTGAATAAGTTCTGACCCATCCTGTATAGGGTTTCCAAGGAGAGGCTGGTGAGTTTGAACCGCCGACCTTGTGGACCGAACCACCTTTGCAGTCTAATACTTTGATGTGCATAGGACGTCCCAGTCATCTATTTTGTCTTCTACTGTTTGTGTGTTTTCACTTATGTTTGGTAGTGGTTTTATGCCATGGATCAAAGCCCCTAAATTTGTCTCTATTTTTCATCGATGATCCTTATAGTTCTAGGTCTTACATTTAGGTCTTTAATCCACATTGAATTCATTTTTGCATACGGTGCGAGACATGGATCTTGTTTCATTCTTCTGCAAATGAATTTCCAGTTTTGCCCTTCCCATTTGTTGAAGAGATTATCTGTTCCTCATTGAATGTGTTTTGGTCCTTTGTCAAAGATCCAGTGGACTTCTGTGTTCTCTATGTTTCTTTCACTGTACCACAACCAGACTGTTTTGATTTTGAGATCAGTAAGTGAGAAGTCTCCTAGCTTATTTCTCTTTTTTAGATAATGCTTTGCTTATCCGAGGTCTCTTTCCTTTCCATATAAAGTTGATCATTTTTTCCATCTCTTTAAGGAATGATATTGTAACCTGGATTGGATTTGCCTTATATCTATAGATTGCTTTGGGTAGTGTTGACATTTTCACAGTGTTAAGTCTTTCTCTCAATGAGCATGTATAGTCTTTCGTTTTTGTGGATCTCTTTTAGTTTCTTGTAGTAGCGTTTTCTACTTGTAGAGGCCAAGATGACCAAACTTCGTCTCTCATACTTTGGACATATTGTCAGGAGGGACTAGTCGCAGGAGAAGGATATCATATTTCGTAAGGTGGAGGATCAGAGGAAAAGAGGAAGACCCCCAACGAGATGGCTTGGCCAAGTGGCAGCATCGATGGACTCAAGCGTGGCAACAATAGTGAGGTTGGCCCAGGATCGGGCAGTGTTTCATTCTGCTGTACATAAGGTCGCTATGGGCCGGTACCGACTCGATGGCACATAATAACAAGAAGTAACATTTTCTTGTTTTCTTTGTATAGGTCTTTTGTTTCTCCTGTTGTTGTTGTGAGGTGTCCTCGAGTCAGTTCCAACTCATAGAGACCTAATGCACAACAGAATGAACCACTGCCCGGTACTGCACCATCCTCACAATGGTTGTTAAGCTTGAGCCCGTGGCTGCTGCCACTGGGCTAATCCATCTCGTTGGGGGTCAACCTCTTTTTCACTGACCCTCCTGTTTACCTAGCATGATGTCCTTCTTCAGGGACTGGTCCTTTCTGATAACATGTCGGAAGTATGAGAGATAAAGTCTTGCCATCTTGGCTTCTAAGGAGCATTCTGGCTGTACTCCTTCCAACATAGATTAGTTTGTTCTTCTGGCAGTCCATGGTACCTTCACTATTCTTTTCCAAGACCATAACTGAAATGCATCAATTCTCCTATGGTCTTACTTATTCACTGTCCAACTTTCACATGCCTATGAAGCTATTGAAAATACCATGGATTGGGTCAGGTGCATCTTAGTCCTCAAACTGCCTGTTTGCTCTTGGACACTTTAAAGAGGTCTTGTGCAACAGATTTGCCTAATGCAGTACATTGTTGGATGTCTTGACTGCTGTTTCCATGAGTGTTGGCGTTGGATCCAAGAAAAATGAAGTCTTCGATCACTTCAGTCTTTTCTCTAATTATATTTATTCCTAAGTATTAATCTTTTAGGTGTGTATTGCAAGTGGTGGTGTTTTCCTGATTTCCTTTTCAGAGCTCTCTTTATTGGTATAAAGGAATCCAACTGATTTTTGTATGTTGATCTTGTACCCTGTCACTTCGTTAAATCTTTCAATGAGGTCCAATAATTTTCTTGCTGAGTCTTTGGGATTTTCTGAGTATAGGGTCATATTGTCTGCAGATAGAGTTTTACTTCTTCTTTGCTAATTTGGATGTCTTTAAATCACCTTTCTTGTCTTTTAGCTCTGGCTAAGATTTTTGGCATCCTTGTCTGGTTCCTGTTTGCAAGAGACATATTTTCAGTTTCTCTTCATTGAGAGTGATGTTGGCTATAGGTTTTGTATATATGCCCTTAATTATGTTGAGAAATTTCCCTCCTATTTTATTGAGTGTTTTATCAGGAAGCGATATTGAATTTTGTCAAATGCCTTTTCGACATTGACTGATATGATCACATGAGCGCTTTTCTTTTGTTTTATTTATGTGGATCACTATGTTAATTGTTTTTCTAATAATTGAATCATCCCTGCATGCTTGGTATGAATCCCAGTTGGTCATGGGTGTACTTTTTTCTGTTATGTTGTAGGTTACTATTGGGCATTGTTGAAAATTTTTGCATCGATGTTCATGAGGGATATTAGTCTACAATTTTCTTTTTTAGTGGTCTCTGCCTGGTTTTGGTATCAGGGTTAGGCTTGCCTCATAAAATTAATTCAGAAGCTGCCCATGTTTTCCTA
Source organism: Chrysochloris asiatica (assembly GCF_000296735.1). Taxonomy (NCBI): domain Eukaryota; kingdom Metazoa; phylum Chordata; class Mammalia; order Afrosoricida; family Chrysochloridae; genus Chrysochloris; species Chrysochloris asiatica. The sequence goes on from NW_006408559.1 coordinate 14,736,663, forward strand.
TTTTATGGGATCATTTCAATAGAACTGGTATTATTAGTTCTTCTCTGAATGTTGGCTAGAACTCACCAATAAAACCATCTGGCCTGGACTTTTTTTGTTGGAAGTTTTCTAAATGACTTACCAAGTTCTTTTGTTATAGGTCTTTTCAAGCTTTCTACTTCAGTCTATGCTAGTTTAGGTAGGTTGTGCATTTCTAGAAATGTGTCCATTTCTCCTAGATTTTCAAATTTGTTGGAGTACAAGTCTTCCTAGTATTCTGTTTTTATCCTTTTGATTTCCACTGGTTCTGTTGTGAAGTCAACCATATCATTTCTTATTCATGCTGTTTGCACCTCCTCCTTCTTTTCTTTTGTTAGATTTGCCAATGGTTTGTCCATTTTATAATCCTTTCAAAGAGCCCACTCCTTGTCTTGTTGATTCTTTCTATGGTTTTTCTGATGCTTTTCCATTGATTTCTGCTCTCTCTTTATTTCTTTTCTTCTGCTGGCTGTAGACTTACTTCGCTGCTCTCGTTGTAATTGTTGGAGATGTTTGGTTAAGGTGCTGATTTTGATTGCTTCTTCTTTGTGGGTGTGTGCATTTATTGCTAAAAAGTGTCTTCTGAGCTCTGCTTTTGCTGAGCCCCAAAGGTTGTAGAATATTGTATTTTCGTTCTCCTTTGAGTCAAGGAAATTTTTAGTTCATTTTTAAATGTATTCTATTTCCCAGTAGCTTTTAAAAAGGAATTAGAAGATCCATGTATCTGATTTTTCCCCTCTTGATCTTCTGATTGTTAATTTCTAATTAACAATCGTTGAATCTAATAGCAACAAGATGTGAGAAAATGATTGGTAGTATTTTGATGTTTTTGAATTGATTGAGGTTTGCTCTGTGGCCTAATATATGGTCTGTTCTGGAGAATGTTCCGTGTGCACTGGAAAATAATGCATATTGTGCTGTTGTTGGGCTGTGAGGTCAAGTTGACTGACAGTGTTGTTTAGTTCTTCTGGGTCTTTGATGAATTTCTTTCTAGTTGTTTTGTCCTTCATTGAAAGTGGTGTGTTAAAATCTCTTTCTTTATTGTGTTGTTATTGTTAAGCATAATCGAGTTGGTTCTGACTCACAGCGACCTTGTATAGTGTTTTCAAGGAGCTGCTGGTGAGTTTGAACCACCAACCTTGTGGTTCAAACCGACCTTGTGGTCCAGTGCTTATCCCACAGTGCCACGGGATTGTACAGTTGCCTATTTCTTTCTTCGGTTCTATTAGAGTTTGATTTATGTCTTTTGAGGCTCTTTCATTGGGAGCATAGATATTTATTATGTTATGTCCTCTTGTTCAATTGAGCCTTTAATCATGAGATAATGTTCCTCTTTGTCTCTTACGCTGTTTTTTGCCTTTGAGTCTATTTTATCAGAGATTAATATTGCCGTCCCTTCTCATTTTGGATTGCTATTAGCTTGATATATTTTTTCCATCCTTTAATTTTTGTCTTTGTGTGTAAGGTGTGTCTCTTCTAGAGAACATATTGAAGAATCCTGTTTCCTTATCCATTCTGTTACTCTCTGTCTCTTGACTGGTGCATTGAATCCATTGTTAGTCAGTGTAATTATCGATAGGTATGAATTGATTGCTGTCATTTTGCTGTGTGTTTGTGTGTGTGTGCAGTATGCTAGTTTCTTTGTTCCACATAAATGTCTGCATTGAGTCCCTTTTGTTGGTGGGTTTTCTCTTCATTTGCTTCATGGCTGTTGTTTCCATGTTTCCTAAATCTTTCTGATTGTCTGCGTTTTTATTTTGATGTGAAAGTGTATTAATGTTCTCTGAAGTTATCCTGTCATTTATTAATTTTTTCCACATTTCAAAATAGTCTGGTTTACCTTGAAATTGACTTGACTTCCTCATCTTTGGAAGTTCTATATCTACACTATTCCCTCTTCTTATTTTGTAGTTTGGCTTCATGGGTTCAGTCTTAGAGCCTTGTTCTACTTCACATATTCTATATCTGTATTGAACTTGGTGGTGCGGCCATGTTTGTTAATCTCAAGTTGTTGTCTGCTGTGGTTGGTTTGTAAAGTTGGTCTGGTTATTACAAATTCTTCTCATTTCGGTTTGACTGATCTCAACTAGATCATTCGTTTATGCTGCTGCTGGGTGAGTTCAAACTTCCAACATTTAGGTTCATTGTAGAGCGCAGACCATTTGTCCCATCCAGAAACCAAGGTCATAAATCCCCTAAATGAGGATTGGTAGAGTCTGCTCTTCCTTTTACCACTCTGCTTCAAGCACTATTTCTTTTTTCCGTTTGATGACCCAGTGGGTTAAGCAGTGCACTGCTAACTGAAAGCTTGGCAGTTCAAGCCCACCAGCTGGTCCTTAGGACAACCATGTGGCAGACTGATTCTGTAAAGATTTAGAATGCCAGAAATCCTGTGGGGGCAGTTCTACTCTGTCCTACAGGGTAGTTATGAGTCGGACTGGACTGAATGGTCATGAGTTCTATTCTCTTGTGGTTTCTGGGTGGGGCGAGTGAATCCACTCTGACCCATGTGGAATTGGTCACCAGGAGTTGGGGTAGGCTGACAGTAACTGGTGTTTATTTTTCCTTACATTTGGCTTTGTTTTTGCTACAATTACACTCACACTCTCTTACCAAAGGTCAGTCAACGTAATTACTATATTCTTCAGCCATAAACTCTACTCCAAATAATTTGGATTATAGTGTCCATTAGGTGTCCAATACAATGATTCCCTGGAATTTCCAGACCATTCTTTGTTCATTATATTTGTTAAATAGTTTCCATAGAATGCTAACGCACGTCTTCATTATGTGTTATAGAATTGTAGGTCCTTTTTGTTGTAAGGCGCCATTGAGTCAGTTCCGACCCATAACAACCTTACGCTCAACAGAATGAACCACTGCCCAGTCCTGCACCATCCTCACAATTATTGTCAAGCTTCAGTCCCTTGGTGTCACCACTGTGCCAGTACATCTCATTAGGGCTCTCCCTCTTTTTCTCTGACCCTCCACTTTATCAAGCATGATGTCTTTCTCTAAGGACTGGTCCCTCCTGATAATATTTCCAAACTATGAGAGACAAAATCTTGCCATCCTGATGGCAAAAGAGTATTCTACTTGCACTTCTTTCAACAAATTTGTTTGTTCTTCTGGCAATCCATGGTACTTTTTATATTCTCCTCCAGCACTATAACTCAGATGCATCAGTTCTTCTATGTTCTTCCTTATTCACTGTCCAACTTTCACATGCATATGGGGCTATTGAAAATACCATGGCTTCAGTCAGGTGCATCTTAATCCTCAAATTGACATGTTGGCTCTTAAACACCTTAAAGAGGTCTTGTGCAGCAAGCAGATTTGCCTAATGCAGTACGTCATTTTCTTTCTTGACTGCTGCTTCCAAGAGTATTCATGGTGGATCCAAGCAAAATGGAGTCTTTAACAACTTCAGTCTTATCTCCATTTATCATGGTATTATTCATTGGCCCAGTGGTGAGGATTATTGTTTTCTTTGCATTGAAGTGCAACCCATACTGAAGGCTATGATCTTTGATCTTCATCAGTAAACATTTTAAGTCCTCTTCACTTTCAGCAAGCAAGGTTGTAATATCTGCATGTTGTACATTGTTAATGTTGTTGTTGTTGTTAAGTGCCATCCAGTCAATTCCAACCCATAGCGACCCTGTATAGGGTTTCCGAGGAGCAGCTGGTGAGCTTGAACCGCCGACTTTGCAGTTCAAACCGCTTTGCAGTCTGGCGCATTAACCCACAGCGTCACACAATGAGTCTTTCTCAAATCTTGACGCCACGCTCTTCTTCTAGCTTCTTAGATTATTTGCTCAACATACAGATTGAACAAGCATGGTGAAAGAATGTAACCTTGGCACCCATCTTTCCTGATTTTAAACCTTTAAGTATCCTCTTGTTCTATTGGAATATGTAGCAGTTCTTCATGAGCACCATGGAATATTCTGGAATACTCATTCTTTACAATGTTATCCACAGTTTGTCATAATCCACACAGTCAAAAGCCTTGGTGTAGATAGCAAAGCACAAGCAAACATCTTTCTAGAATTCTCTGCTTTTGGCCAAGATCTATCTGACATCAGTAATGATATCCCTCATCCCATGACCTCGTCTGAACCTGGCCTGAACCTCTGGCAGTTTCCTGGCAATGTACAGTTGCAGTCGTTTCTGAATTATCTTTAGGAAAATTTTACTTGTATGTAACATTAAGGATATTGTCCAATGATTTTTCATGTTATGTTGGGTCACCTTCCTTTGGAATGGGCACAAATATGGATTCCTTCCAGTCAGTTGTTGGCCCAGTGGCTGTCTCCCAAACTATGAGGCTGGTATTTTAAATACCAGGAGGTCAGCCAAGTGGAAGGTTTCAGCAGAACTTGCAGACTAAGACAAGTCTTGGCCGAGTGATAGGCAGATTACTTCTGAAAGGTTAGCCACTGAAAACCTTATGAATAACAGGGGAGCATTGTCTCATAGAGTGCCAGAACATGTGCCCCTCGGGTTGGAAAACACTCAAAATACAACCGAGGAAGGACTACCTCTTCCAAATAGAGTTGACTTTAATGATGTAGGTGATGCTAAGCTTCAGTGACCTTCATTGGCTGATGGGGCACAACTCAAAATGAGAAGAAATAGCTGCAAACATCCATAAATCATCAGAATGTGGAATGTACGAAGCAGGACTCTAGGAAAATTGGAGGTCATCAGAAATGGAACGGAATGCAAAAAGATAGCTAGTTTGGGCATTAATGAGCTGAAATGGACACGTATTGGCCATTTTGAATTGGACAATCACATGGTTTACTAGGCCAGCAATCGACAAATTGAAGAGAATAACATCACATTCATCATCGCAAGGACATTTCAAGGTCTTTCATGAAGTACAAAGCTGTTTGTAATGATAGGATAACAGTCATATACCTGCAATGCAGACCATTAATACGACTATTTTCAGGTTTATACACCAACTGCTATCTGTCATAGGTGATAGTCATATACCTGCAACGCAGACAGTAAATATGACTATATTTGAGTTTACACACCAAGTTCTAAAACTAATGATGAGGAAATTGGAGACTTCTATCAACTTCTTCAGTCTGAAATTGAGCAAACATGCTATCAAGATGCATTGGTAATTACTAGTAATTGGATTAAAAATTAGAATCAGAGAAGAAGGGTGGTGGTTATGTGGTATCACTCAGTTCTAACTCATGTTGTTGTCTGCCATGGAGTCGGTTCTGACTCATGGTGACCCTGAATAGGGTTTCCCAGACCATAAATCTTTATGGGAGCAGAAAGCCTCATCTTTCTCCTGTGGAGCAGCTGGTAGATTCAAACTGCTGACCTTGTGCTTAGCAGCCCAACTTATAACCCACTATATGCTACCAGGACTCCTTAAGAGGAAGGATAGGTGGTTGGAAAATATGGCCTTGGTCATAGAAACTATGCTAGAGATCACATGATAAAGGCTTGCGAAGCCAACAACTTATTCGTTGCAAATACTTTTTTTTCAACAACATAAATGGTGACTGTGGACTTCACCCAATGGAATACACAGGAATCAAATTTACTACATCTGCAGGAAGAGATGGTGGAGAAGCTCAGTGTTAAAGCCAAAATAAGTCCAGGACCAACTGTGGAACAGATCGCCAAGTGTTCACATGAAGTTTAGACTAGAGCTGAAGACAATGAAAGCAAGTCTACAAGAGTCAAAATAGGACCTTGACTATATCCCACCTGAGTTTACAGACCATCTCAAGAACAGATTTTATGCATTAGAAGCTATGACTGACTGAAGACCAGAATTTTGGAGTGACATCAAGAATATAATAGATGAAGAAAACAAAAGATCATTAAAAAGAAAGGAAAGAAAAGACCAAAATTGATGTTGGAAGAGACTCTGGAAAACACCAGACACACAGTATTTCAAGAGGTAGCAAAGGAGCCAGAAACGATAGTATTGAAGGAAGAAGTCCAAGGTGCACTAAAAGAGTTGGCTTAAAACCAAGGCTCCAGGAATTGACTGAATGCAAACTGAAATGTCTCAACAAACTGATAGAGTCCTGGAGGCACTTAGTTGTCTGTGCCAAGAAATTTGGAAGACAGCTGCCTGGACAACCGAATGGAAAAAAGAATCCATATTTCCTCCCATTCCAATGAGATGTGAACTAACAGAATGTGGAAATCATCAAGCAATAACATTAATATCAAAAGCCAGTAAAATTTTGTTTAAGGTAATTAGAAAATGGATGCAGCAGGGCATCGACAGGGAACTACCAGAAATTCCAGCTGGGTTCTGAAGAGGATATAGGATGAGCGAGATCATTGTTGACATCAGGTGGATCTTGGCTAAAACTAAAGAAAACCAGAAACATGTTTGTTGTTGTTGTTGTTGTGGTTGTTAGGTGCCATCAAGTCGGTACTGACTTACAGTGACCTTATGCACAGCACAATGAAACACTGCCCGATCCTGAGCCAACCTCACTATTGTTGCCACGCTTGAGCCACTTTGCCAATCCATCTCACTGGGGTCTTCCTCATTTTCCCTGACCGTCCACCTTACCAAACATGATATCCTTCTCCAGTGACTGGTCCCTCCTGACAATATGTCCAAAGTATGAGAGACAAAGTTTGGCCATCCTGGCCTCTAAGGAGCACTCTGACTGCACTTCTTCCAACACAGATCTGTTGGTTCTATGGGCAACCCATGGCACTTTCAATATTCTCCTCCAACACCATAACTCAAAAGCATCAATTCTTCTACAGTCTTCCTTATCACTGTCCAGCTTTCGCATACATAAGAGGTTATTGAAAATACTATGGCTTGGGTCAGGTGCACCTTAGTCCTCAAACTGACATCTTTGCTCGTCACCACTTTAAAAAGGTTTTGTGCAGCAGATTTGCTTAATGCAATACGTCATTTGAATTCTTGATTGCTGCTTCCATGAGTGTTGATAGTTTGTCAGTTTGTCGTACTGTGGTAGCTTGTGAGTTGCTGTGATTCTGGAAGCTATGCCATTGGTATTTTAAATACCAGCAGGGTCACCCATGGTATACAGGTTTCAGATGAGCTTCCAAAGACAGACTAGGAAGAAGGAGTGACGAATTACTTCCAAATATTTAGTCACTGAAAACCTTATGAATAGCAGAGAAACATGTTTACTTGTGTTTTATTGACTATGCAAAAGCATTCTATGGTGTGGATCATAACAAACTATGGCTAACATTATAAAGACTGGGGATTCCAGAACACTTCACTACTTATGTGGAGCCTGTACACAGAGCAAGAGGCAGCTGTTTGAACAGAACAAGAAAACACTGTGTGGTTTAAAATCAGGAAAGATGTGTGTCAGGGTTGTATCTTTTCACCACTTACTCAATCTCTGTGCTGAGCAAATAATCTTAGAAGTTGGGCTATATGAAGGCGAATGCAGCATCATAAGGCCTGGAAGAAGACTCACTAGCAACGTGGGACATGCAGATGATACAACTTTACTTGCTAGAAGCCAAGAGGACTTGAAGGACTTACTGATGAAGATCAAAGACCACAGATTTCAATCTGGGTTGCACTTCAATGTGAAAATCCTCATAACTAGGCCAATAAATAAATCATGATAACTGGAGAGAAGATTGATGTTATAAAAGATTTCATTTTACTTGGATCAATAATCAGTGCTCAAGGAAGCAGCAGTCAAGAAATCAAAATGATGCACTGCATTAGGCAAATCTGCTGCAAAATAGTTCTTTAAAGTGTTAAAGAGCAGAGATGTCAGTTTGAGGACTAAGATGTGCCTGACCCAAGCCCCATGATGCAGACAAAAGCTGGACAGGGACTAAGGAAAACTGAGGAAGACTGAGGTGAATTTGAATTGTGGTGTGGGTAAAGAATACTGAAATTTCCAGGGACTGCCAGATGAACAAACAAATATGTTTTGGAAAAAGTATGACTGGAAAGCTTCTTAGAAGTGAGGGTGGTAAGATTTGGTCTCTAATACTTTGGACATGATGTCAAGAAGGACCAGTGCATGGAGAAGGACATCATGCGTGGTAAAGTGGAAGGTCAGGAAGACCCCCAATGAGATGGCTGTACACGGTAGTAGCAGCAATGGGCTCAAACATCACAACTATGAGAATGGCACACAACTGGACAGTGTTTGGTTCTGTTGTACACAGGTTTGCTATGAGCCAGAACTGACTGGATGGCATCTAACTACAGCAACAGCAACAAGAGCAGTCAATTTAATCCCCCTCACTATTCCTCTGAGGTAAGCTAGAGAAGTATCTTTATATTGATGAAGAAATGGACATTCAGAGATTGCCAATAACCACCTCTAGTGACATAGCAATTGGAGCAATAACCAACATCATCATAACCGGACAAAAGATTGAAGTTGGCAAGGATTTCATTTCACTTGAATCCATAACCAATGCCAAGGAAGCAGCAGTCAGGAAGTCAAGTGACATTGTTGTTGTTGCTAAGTGCCATTGAGTATGTTCTGACCCATAGGAGCCCTGTATAGAGTTTCTGAGGAGCGAATGGTGAGCTTGAACCGCCGACCCTGCAGTTCAAATGTCTTTGCAGTCTGGCACATTAACCCACAGCGTCACACCAGAGCTCCTTCAGTGACATATTACATTAGGTAAATGTGCTATAGAAGATTTCTTTGTTGTTGTTGTTGTTAAGTGCCGTTGAGTAGCTTCAACTCACAGTGACCAAGTAAAGGGTTTCCTAGGCGTAGGTGGTGGTTTCCAACTGGTGACCTTGCAGTTAGCCATCCAGTGCAGTGCATATCACAGCACAACACGGAGAAACAAAAAGATCTCCTTAAAATGTTAAAAACAAACAAACTGAGGATGTCGCTTTGAAGACTAAGCACCTGAATGAACACATAGTGTTTTCATTTGCCTCATATGCATGTGAAAGCTGGACAATAATTAAGGAAGACCAAGGATGAACTGGGAGTCCTGGTGTGGTGCTGTGGGCTAATGCGTCAGACTGCAGAGTCATTTGAACTGCAAAGTTGGGGGTTCAAGCTCACCAGTGACTCCTTGGAAACCCTATACAGGGTCGGAATCCACTCGATGGCACTTAACAACACAAGGATGAACTGATGCAACTGAATTATTGTGTTGGCAAGGAATATCAAATACACCAGGCTGTTGTTGTTCAGTGCCGTCAAGTCGGTACCAACCCATAGCAACCCTGTATAGGATTTCCAAGGAGTCACTGGTGAGCCTGAACCACTGACCTTGTGGTTTAAACCGACTTCGTAGTTCAGTGCATTAGCCTAAAGAGCCACACCAGGACTCCAAATATCCTATGGGCTGCCAGATTTTTATCTCAGAAGCCATACAGCTAGAATGCTCCTTAGAAATGAGAATGGTGAGACCTCATCTCTCACACTTGGAACATGTTATCAGGACGGACCAGCCCTGGAGAAGGACATCATGCTTGGTAAAGTAGGGATCAGCTAAAGTGCCCTTTGTCATAGATTGGACTGTGTCGCCATAAATACATATCAACTCGGTCAGGCCGTGATGCTCAGAGATTTGGCAGTTATGTAAGGATATGATGATGTCATGTGTAGTCATGTGATGATCCCCTATAATGTGGTCTGATGTGAAAAACCAACAAGAGGATTTAGGATAGGATTCAACACCCTTAATCCCAACACAGCCATGATTCAATATCTGGGGAATTTCCCTAGTGTGTGGCCTTCAATGCGTTTTAAATTGTTGGTGTTGTTAGGTGCTGGCTGGCTGGTTCTGACTGATACACACAGCTGCTGTGCGCCTTCCTCACAATTGTTAGCCTTGAGCCCACTGATGCCACCACTGTGTCAATCATCTCATTGGGGAGCTTCCTCTTTTCTCTGACCGTCCACTTTACCAAGCATGATGTCCTTCTCCAGGGACCAGTCCAAAGTATGAGAGACCAAGTCTTGCTATCCTCACCACTTAGAGGCACTCTGAGTGTTCTTCTAAAACAGAGCTGTTTGCCCTACTGGCAGCACATGGGATTTTCCATCATCATGTCTCCAACACCACAATTCTAATGCATCTGTTTTGCTACAGTCTTCCTTATTTTGGTGTGGTGTAGTTGAATCTGTTCCAACTCACAGCAACCCTTTATAGGCTTTCTGAGGTTGTAAATCTTTATGAGAGTGAAAAGCCTCCTTTTTCTTCCATGGAGGGGCTGGTGGATTCAAACCACAGACCTTGCAGTTAGCAGTCCAACACATAACCCACTATGCTACCAGAGCTCCTTATCTCATCAGAGATAAAAGGTGAGAGAACCAAGCAGAGACTGGAGGGACCTACTAACACCAAGAAAGAAAAGCTGGGAGTGACTGGAATGTTTTCTTGGGACTTGGGGTCCCTGCACCGTGACGTTCTAGACACAGGGGAAGATTTCTACCAAGACACACAGTGAAGAGCTCCAAGGAACGGCAGACATACAGATGCTGAAAGGGGACAAGGAACCTTCCCAGGGCGGCAGAGAGCTAGCACTCTGAAATTTGATTTCTGACTCCTAACCCGTGACAGAATAAATTTCTGTTTGTTGAAGCCATCCTCTCGTATTATTTCTGTTACAACAGCAACGAAGACAACCCTCAAGGTGACAGACTGACACCGCGGCTACAACGAGGGACTCAGACATGAGAATGATTGTGAGCGTGGGCAGGACAGGGCAGTGTTTTGTTCTGTTGCACTTAGGGCCGCCATGAATTGGAACCAATTTGTTGATACCTAACAATAACAACTTCTGGTGTGGTGCTAGATCAGCACTAGACTAAGAACCACAAGGACAGCAGTTCAAACCCACAAATTGCTCCTTGGAAATCCCATACAGGCTCACTGTGAGGCGGAACCAACTCGAGGGCACTTAACAATAACAACAACAATGACAACTAGCCAAATCTGCTGTATAAGACCTTTTTAAAGTCTTCAAGAACAAAGATATCAATTTGGGGACTAAGGTGCTCCTGACCCAAGCCATGGTAGTTTTTCAATAACCTCATATGCATGTGAAAGTTGGACAGTGAATAAGGAAGACCATAGAAGAATTGATGCTGTTGAGTTATGGTGTTGGAGGAGAATATCGAAAGTGCCATGGGCTGACAAAAGAACAAACAGATCTGTGTTGGAAGAAGTACAGCCAGAGTGCTCCCTGAAAGCCAGGATGGCTAGACTTTGTCTCTCACAGTGTTGTTAACTGCTGTTGAGTCAGCTCCGACCCATAGGAACCTTGTATAGGGTTTCTAAGGAGCGACTGGTGAGTTTGAACTGCCGACCTTGTGGTTCAAACCAATATATTCTCAGAAGGAACAAGTCCCTGGAGAAGGCCATCATGTTTGGTAAAGTGTAGGGTCACCGAAAAGGAGAAAGATCCTCAGTGAGATGGATTGGCACAGTGGCAGCACAGTAATGGACTGAAATGTAACAATTGTACGGATGGCATAGGACTGGGCAATGTTTTGTTCTGTTGTGCAGAGGGTCACAATGGGTCGGACTCAATGGCACCTAACAACAACAATATTTGTATGTCAAAGTTTCTATCAGTTTCTAATTCTATCAGATTCCGAATACATGTTTAATCTTGTGGCTTTCAAGCTTAGGGACTTATTACTTTGTTTTTGTTTTAGTTTGTGGTATGTATTAACTTTCTTCTGAGATGGTGCCTATAAAAAAACAAAAACACAAAAAAAATTCCAAGCAACACTGATCCAGATGCTAATATGCTAGGAAGTCTGATTGGAGAGTTCTGGACTAGAGAAAGCTGTGAACAGAATGAAGATTCAGTCTTCCAAAACAGTCCTTGGGCATTCCTGCCAAAAGAAGCTTAGGACATAATTTCATTTAAAAATTGCTGGCTGCCTTTCTTGTTCAAGAAAGAATTATAGTAGTGATCAGGAGTTCAGCGGGACAGGGACCCTCTCACGACTTCTCTCCATGAATGCTGCCCATCTCTCTTAATTAAGCTGGCCAGTCCCACGTGCCGGAGGTTTCAAAGTGACCCCTCACCCCTCTTCCACGTCCCCAGTGCTTGTCAGTGTGAAAACCAATCTGATTAAGTCAACCTTCACACTACTATCAATCTGTAGTTGTTCAGAATTATTTCTCATTGGTATAAACTAGATGCTAACTGAGAATTTTCAAACACTCTGGGACAGAGCCCTCAAAAGAAATTGACATGGCTCACACCTTGATTCCAGTCTTGTAGCCTCTAACCCTCAACCAGAGAACACATTTTTGTTCTCATAAGCCACCGAGTCTGTGTTGCTTTGAGAAAGTAGGACTCGGAAAGTAAGACAAGAGTGTTCTTGTAGAATCCCATGCTGTAATGAGAAAGATTATCTCTCTCAGGAGTGTCTTGCTTCCTTGAAAGGCCTCATTTACATGTTTCCAATCTGGGAGAAGTAGACGTGTGGATATTAAAGGTCACAATAAGGAAAGGATTTTCAGCACAAATACCAAGGAAAGGATTTTCAGCACAAATACCAATGAACATCATTCTTGTTATGAGAAACAAAGTAGTCTAAAGAATCAACTGGAAGTATCATTTCCTATTTCTCCCCAACCTGGTTCCCATCCCAGCCCTAGGTGACCTCTAATCTACTTTCTACCCTTATTGATTTGCCTGTTCTGGACATTTCAGTAGGCTCTTTCGTGACTTGCCTCTTCCATCAGCAAGATGTTCTCAAGGTAGCTCACCATCTCCTTCTTGAGTTTCCCCTCGTAAGGAGATGGAAGTCTTTCCCAGCCACATCTCACCTGACTTTTCCTTAAGATGCCTGGGTCTATACTGAGCTATATAATCAATTCCTAATCCAATCCCTGGCATACACTGATAGAAACCAGTCTGGGTGATGGGGACGGAGTTATCTAATCAGCTGCCATGGTAACCACAGGCAGACAGGGCTAGAAGATGAGCAGGGATCCAGGAACAGAATCAGGTTTCTGGATGCTGAAAAAGGCAGTCAAGTGCACATCGTACTTAAATAGTCCAATATGGTCATTACAGTGGAGCTTAAGAATCATGGTGGAAGGGGCTATGTGGACCTTTGGTTTATTTATTCTTTTTCAGTCTTCCCTTCTTTTGTCATGCACCTATGGTTGGCTCATGACTGCCCCTATGGCCAGCCACTCCATGTCCCACCCTTGCAATAAATTCTACAGCTGCCTTAGCTAAGCTGAGCAGTTCAGGGGGCTCAGGAAAGTGGCAAAGGCCTGGAGAAATGACTAAGAGATGAGATCCACACCACACGCCCTCTTTCTAGGAAACCAGTAGACAAGTTTGGCAGAGTATCTATGCTGTTCTGGCTTCATGTGGCCTATGTTTGTGACGGGGATGGAGGTGGCAAGAATACAGGTATGTGGGAGAATGCTATATACACAGCTGTATGTGTCTATCTTGTCAGTGAGCGAAAATACAAGATCTGGGGCCCCCTTAGACTTTGATTCTTTCTCCTTGGTTTAGACTTACAAACTTCTCGCAGTCAGGACAACCTGCTGGGAATATAAGTTCTCTCCTGTTGCAGGATCCTACGATCCAGTCTCACCCTACCTCTCGTCCTACATCCAGACAGAGGTCTTTTCCTAACATCCTCAGTGACAGATTCGGAGCAAAGAGAATCTTACCTCAGAATTGGTTCTGGACTACTGGGAATCAGCTGCATTTCAGGGTGCCTTGTCAGCATATTCAGGAGCCCTGATTGTACTGTGGGTTGGGCACTGGGGTGCTAACTGGAAGATTGGTGGTTCAAACCCACCAGTTGCTCAGAGGTAGAAAAATGAGGCTATCTGCTCCCAAAGGTCTACAGTCTTGGAAGCCCTATACAGAGTGGCTAGGAGTCAGTCAACTCCATGGCAGTGGGTTTGGTTTGCCTTTGTCAGTACATTGGGGAAAATTCTACAGATATTGGCATGTAGAAAGACTTTCAACTCTGGGACTATGAAATGTCAGTCAGCATATAGCCCCAATGCCCTCAAGGGGACATGGCATCATTATTGATAGCAAACTGGAGCGCAGAATTTCAATATGTGATGTGTTTCAGTAAACAGCATCACGCGTGGCACTGTGTTCATGGGAAAGAGACCCAGTCGCTGCCCTCGCAGGACAGAATTCTGTTCTCCAAGGGCCAGGCAAGAGCTGGAGACCCAGGCCACTTCCAAAAACCACTGCAGCAGCACTGACAAAAAGAGATCCCCGGGACGGACGGGAGAGCTTGCACATCTGGGCATCTCCTTGGCTTCGTCATTTGCAGGAATACATCAGGCTTCAGTCCTTACGGTCGATGCCTGCAGGGCGGGCGGCTCCAGGTATGGAAGGGGCATCTGTCTGCATCTACCCTGGTACTGAGGCTGCTCAGGACCCTACAGAGGAAGCTCTCGGGGACTCTCCCCAATGGTGAGAGGCGACTCAGCTGTAGTCCTTGACTCACAGAATGTCTTGGGACCTTCACCTAGCTTTTCGCAGCGGAACCCGCTCGCGGCGGAACCCGAGGGCGCCGGTCGCGGTTTCCCTTGAACGAGCGGGACCCTTGAGCGAAGACACAGGAAGGCGGACCACGATCGGGCTCGGCCTCGGTGAGTGCTGCGGCGCCGGGGCGGCTGCGGGGCGCGGCGCGGGCGGAGGGCCGGCGTCCGGCCGAGGGTCCCCGCCGTCGGGGTCGGGCTGCGGGGGCGGGGCCGGGAGCTCCGTGCGGCCCCGGGAACCTCCGTGCTCGCTGCGGCGTCGGGGCCTGGCTCCCCGTGTGACCCCCGTGCTCCCGGGGCGGAGAGCGTCTGCTGGGCGTCCGCAGCCGGTTCATTCATTCGGCGGCCTCGGGCTGGAGCCGGGGCGCTGCGTGCCCGGGAGGGTGCGCATCTAGGGGCGCCGAGCGAGTGCGGGAGGGAGAAGGAAAGGAAGTGACTTTTTCGATTACTCAGAACACACCCTGGAAGCTCGCGTATTGCGTTTTGAGAGGACAGGTGACGTGCTTGTGGGAGAGCGAGGAGGCTTTCTGCTCCCAGATTTACGGCACTTCAGCAGCAGCAGGGACGTTTATGGGGCGCACTGACAACCTGCCTCTAAAGGAGGCCACAGAGCAGGTGTGCCCCAGATCGCCGGTGTCACTTCACAGTCACCCTCTGTACAGACCCCCGTCCCCACCACACAATCTGTGCGGCCTTTGAGCCCATTGCTGCCCTGCCAGCCTCATCTCTTCTTCGTTATCACGAACCCTCTCCTTTAGCAAGCTTGGTACCCTTCTCCTGGTAACACGGAGGTAACGTGGTAACTCAGTCTGTTCCTTGTGTCATCGAGTGGGTCCCAACTCACAGACCCTGTCTGTATAGGGCTTCTGAGGAGCGGCTGGTGAGTTTGAACTTCCGAACTTACAGTTCAACCTTGTGATTGGCTGCTGGTCTTAAAGTAAGGCTCCACATCAGGATTCCAAAATGGCCAGTGTTGTGAAGTGCCGTCGAGTAGGTTCCGACCCACACTGACCCTGTGTAGGGTTTCCGAGGAGCAGCTGGTGAGCTTGAACCGCCGCCGTGCAGTTCAAACGGCTTTGCAGTCTGGCGCATTAACCCACAGTGCCACCCCAGGACTCCATTACTCTAGAGCACCACACCCGGCTTCCATCCTAGGCGTGGGTGGCGGTGGTGGTGGTGGTGTACGTGGAGTTGGTTGTGATTTCTTGCTGCACAGGGTTTCCAAAGCTGTAAATCTACAGCAGAAAGCCTCATCTTTCTTCCGGGAAGAGCTGATCTGAGATTAGCAGCCTAACTTGTAACCACTACACTACCACAGCTCCTCATCCTAGGCATTGGTGAACTGAAACCGAATGGTGTTGCTGTTGTTAAAAATTAAATGGGATGCTCAGTTTTTCTAGATTCATACTTAGTACTTTACATATGTCTTGTTGTTAGGTGCGGTAGAGTCAGTTCCTACTCATGGTGACCCTATACAGGGTTTCTGAGGCTGTAAATCTTTACTGGAGCAGAAAGCCTCATCTTTCTCCCGTAGAACAGCTGGTAGTTTCGAACTGCTGACCTTAAGGTTCGCAGTCCGATTCGTAACCACTACGCTACCAGAGCTCCTTAGGGGCTGTCAAGCCAGTTCCTAGTCACAGAGACCCGTGTACAACCCTCCTTGCAGTCCTTGCTGTATTTGAACCCACTATTGTGTTCGTCTTGTTAGGGATCGTCCTCTTTTTCACGGACCCTCTACTTTACCAAGCATGCTGTCCTCCAGGGACTGGCTCCCTCCTGATTCAAAAAAAAAGAAAAACCCCAATCCTTGGTGTGTGTGTGTATGTGTGTGTGCGTCTGCTCCTCTTTCTAAGGCATCTCTCCAAAGGGACTTCTATTCCTGGCTGTCCTCATTAACATAGCACAAGAAGCCCCCAGTTTCTCAGCAGGGTCACTACATAGGTTAGGGCGTCTCCCTAACTCTAGGGGACAGAGTTGAGCCTGGGACAGTCCTCTGCCTCCATCCCTCCTGCTTCCTGACACTCAGTACGTAACGTCTGTACACTGGAGAGTGGAGCGGAACTGCCCCACAGTGTTTCCAAGCCTGTCATCTCTACAGAGACTGACTGATACACCTGCCCCTTGCAGAGCCACTGGTGTATTAGAGCCGCTGACATCGGGTTGGCAAGCACGCACTTAGCCACTATGCTACCAGCACTCCTTTCATTGACATTTGTGTTGTTGTTAAGTGCTGTTGAGTCAGTTCTGACTCATAGCGAGCCTGTATAGGGCTTCTAAGGAGCAGCTGGTGAGTGTGAACTGCCAACCTTGCAGTCCAGCGCATTAGCCCGCAGTGCCACACCAGGACACAGGTGCACTACCTGTTCTGTCCTCCTAACACAAGGAGAAAAGGGGAGGGAGGAAGAACAAGGGATGTAAGTGGGTCAGCCCCAGTTTGTATAAAGCCAGGAGGAAGAAGAAGAGAAGCTTTGGGTCAGGGAGGCCAAGAAAGGATGTGGAAGGAGGGCAGGAGAGTGACGGGACCCCTCCTTCCATCACCTGACTTCTCCTCAGTTAACTTCTGGTTCTGGTTCCGCAGAGCCAGCACTCCTCAGGACAAGATGCCAGCCTTCTTTAAAACACTTCGGAGTCACTGGAAGAAAACTACCGCCGGAGTCTGCCTGCTGACGTGGGGAGGTCACTGGCTCTATGAGAAACACTGGTAAGTATCTTGCTGTCCCCACCTTCCCCGAAGAACTAAAAAGTCCCAAAGAGCCTGCAACAGAAATCCTGTTCCGCTGTGCTGGTGTCTGTAATACGCTGTATTGTTAGAGTATCCCTAAAATAAAAACAACCCCCACCACTTCTTGTGGTGACCAGGGCTGACTCAGTGGTACTTTGTAGAATTGTCCACACGGTGCTGCCCTGGTCAGCAAGCTGAGACCTGACCTCCTGACAGCAGGCCCTCCTGGGGCACCTGTCTCCTGGGATCCAGGATCCAGCAGCTCTTGGCCCAGCCTCCCTTTTTTATTTATTTATTTATTTATATTTTTCCCAGCCTCCTTTTTGTGATATGTCAGGATCGGCTTCCGCCCTCTGCTTTTCTTTGTGAATCAGGAACTGAGTGGAGCCTGGGCCCCTCCAGCCTCCAGGCCAGGAGAGAGCCAGAGAGGGCCTGGGCGCCTCTTGAGGTGGAACATGGTTTTTGAAGATTGAATGAACAAGAAATTTCTGTATAAAAATCACATGGATTATTAGGACAGCCAATCAGATTGCAGGCTTTGGGGGACTCAATGTCTTATAAGGGTAAATGACAAATGTCTTAGCTGACATCGCTGTTCAGTAGAACACAGGATGGTGGTGTCTGTCCGTGTTGGTCTGCACGTTGGAAAGGAGACCCACACTGGTGTGTTTGTGAGTCTTTTTGCTTCACCCCCATCAGGAATGACGTGGAATGGCACCTGCTTTTGCCGGCTGCATGGGAGGACAGCATTCCTCTCGCCTTTTCTCTCTAAATATTCTCAGGACTAAGCCTTCAGATGCCGTCAGCAACTATAGGGCAGAGCAGGCCTGAGAAACCCAGAGTCTGTAGAATATTAAAAGGAACCCTGGAAGTACAAACAAACAGATCCCCTGATGTCACCTTGATTCTGACTCCCAGCGCCCTCTGGGGCTTCTGAGACAGACAGGAAATCTTTATGAACAGACAGCCTCATCTTCTCCCACGAGTCACCAGTGGGTTTGAACCACTGACCTTGCAGTTAGCAGCTCTACACCTAACCCGTGGTGCCACCAGAGCTCTGATAAAAAGGCCTGGGTAGTAGAAGCATGTGGTAAACGTAATATGAAGTGTCTCCTCCCTTTTCTGATAGGAGCTGCATGCCCCATCAGAGTCGGGGCCACATGGGGGCTGGGGGTCCCTCTGCTGAAGCCTCATTGAGGTCTGGTCAGCTAGTGCAGAGAGACCACCCACCCACTAGGGATGGCTGCTGCTTCCACTCGGTGAGGATTTGAGGACTCCTGTGACCCTTGTTGAGGATGTTCTAGAGGGACTAGAATAGCTTCCCGCCAGTGTGCGCCTTAAAGAAATTAATACCAGGGGGCTTCGAAAAATTGGTAAAAAATGGAATTCACCAACTTTTTGAAGCCCCCGTTATCTAACAAAGCCTTTGTCCTCTTAACCATTTAGAAGTAAATTCAGGGATGCTGACTCTAGTCACCTTATTGCGCAACCATTTCCAAACGATTCTCATCCCCACAGAGACGCTCAGTGTCCTTTAGGTCCAGGCCAAGCTCGGGGTCCTGTCAGCTCGGTTCCAGACCTCTGCAAAGGTTGCAGTGAAGTGAGGCACACACAGGTTGGCTTGTTCCTTGGCACTTATAACAGAGATGCTTCCACAACTAAGTGTGCCATGTTGTTGTTAGGTGCCCTCGAGTTGGTTTTGACTCATAGCGATTCTGTGTAGGGTTTCCAAGGAGCATCCGGTTGGTTTGAACCGCCGACCTTTTGGTTAGTAATCCAGTGCTGATCCTACAGTGCCACAAACGACTCCTAGTGTGCAGTGTTGTTGTTGTGAAGTACAGAGTGGACCCCGTAGAGATAACACCCTAAGAAGGTTGGGGTGCTGTGAGAGAGACCAGAACGTGACAGAGACAGGAAGTGAGCGCACACTGAGGGCAGATGGTACCCATCGACCTGCCTGATGCAGGCTTGCCGCACATGTCCCATTGGTGACACGCACATTAGTGACACGCATGTCTCTACAGTACCTTAAAGCCTAGGGTCATGGCACACGCTGTCACTGCGCCAGCTCTCCTGCCTTGCGCCTTCTCAGGTTCTGCTCATCCCTCTCCACCTGCCTAGGCGAGAAGGTGCCCGATAGTACAGTTCACCTGGCGGCTCTGCTACAAGGCCCCCTGCCCATGTGCAGCCTCCCCAGCAGGGACTCTGCCCCCCAACAGAGAGTTGGTGTGCTGACCGCGTGGCCCCAAGAAAGAGGGTGGCTTGGGCTCGTTCAGCCTCAGGGTCTCCCTCTGTGACACGGGCACCTTAGCTCCTTCCTCGCAGGCCTTGCTGGAGGTGACCCGAGCCATCTGTGAAGTGCTCCGCCCTGGGCCCGACACTGTCTGCTAGTCACTGCGAGGGCATTTGAAGTCGTGAGGTCTCAGCACTCCGGAAGCGATAGCAGGTACAGCTGCCAGAGGCCTAGTAAGACAGGGTCCAGCAGGTAGTCTACCGAGACCCCAGTGGCTTATTCATGTCCCCTCTGTGTGAGAGGGCACGTGGAAGAGCGGAAGCATCAGGGAGGCATGTCCATGTGACGGAGGTTGTTGCTGTTCAGTGCCATCGAGTCGGTTTCAACCCATAGCGATCCTGCGTAGGGTTTCCAAGGAGCAGCTGGTGAGCTTGAACTGCCGACCTTGCAGTTCAATCTGACTTTTCACAGTCCAGCACATGAACCCACAGCGCCACACCAGGACTCCCCAGTTAGCGATGTGTGGTTAGAATCCCAGGTCATGTTTGTATTTCTCCTGTGCCCCCAAATGAGATGGATTGGCAGAACTCAAGCGTGGTAACAATAGTGAGGTTGGCCCAGGATCGGGCAGTGTTTCGTTCTGCTGTGCATAAGGTCGCTATGGGTCGGTGCCGACTTGGTGGCACCTAACAACAACAGTAATTCAGTATCACAAGTCCCACCGGGCTGTGTCTCCCTGTCCCCCGTTGGTCCTGGCTCTGAGCCTGTGCCCAGCTTCCCAGCCCACGCTGGGCTCATTATTGGATGGGCTCTGCTCTGCCTTGTGCTAACACTGGGTGAACCTGCTTCTGTGTCCACCTGGCCTGGGGCCCAGGGAGCATCTCACCTCCCAGCCTGGCCGGGACTTTAAAACACCGTACCTCCCTGGACATGAAGCTGGCAGAGACCCCTGGTTGAGGTAAGTGGTGGGTCTCCGTCTCCATGCCTGGCCTTCACTTGCACTGATGGGGGCCCACCTCTCAGACTTGTGCTCATGAGGCGGTGCTCAGAGGAAGCGGTGTGTGTGGTGTATCCTAGGAACTCAGTCATGTGACATAGGGCAGCTGGCAGTCAGTGCACCAGCCACGAGCCTGAGCTACGCTTGCGAACTCCTTTCATGCTCCTAACGGCCCTGGTGGCACAGTGGGTTAGGCACGGGACCACTAACCATCAGCCGGTGTATGAGTGAAAGAGGACATGGTCCTAACCCAGGGTCACTGGGTCGGGGGGCCGAAGGGGCGGGGTCAGGGGACTTGCCCCAGGCTCCTCTGCAGGAAGCATCAGTACCACTGTTCAGAGCAGGGCTTCCACTCTCCCCTCTGGATGGCTCCACTGAATCCTGTTTAACAGCACACAAGCCCCCACTGACAGACAGCTGGAGGGAGGGGGAGGGAATAGCTGCACATGCGGGTCACTGGCCGGGAATCAAACCACTTGGATTGGGGACTTCTGAGTCCCGAGAACAAGGCGATGGGCTGGGTGTTGGGTTGAAGGCTGGCTTCACACCAGGTCCCGAGAAGGAAAGTGGCCATGAGGCTGTGGAAGGAAGAGCTGTTGCGCATCATAGCTGTGTTGGGTTAGAGACTCCGACAGGGTATGGGCTGGGGGGTGTGCGCTGGACCAGGCCCTGTGTCTCTTTGGTCACAGTGTGGCTCCAGGGCATCTGTGCTACACATCTGGACCTCTGCCCTGGGGCCAGGACCTGGGACGGGGCTCCCTGTTCCTGGTGTTCCTGTGCTCAGCTTGGGGGAAATGACTAAGCCAGCAGTTTGCTTTCCTTTCCAGCCATTTCAAGGGTCCTCGTCCCTGTGTGCAGGCTGAGGCTGGAATTAGGGGTGTAAATGGGAGCTATTTAAAGAAGCCCCTTTATGGGTAATTAAATACCATGCCTGTCAGCCTAGGGTCATGGGATGAGGAGAGACTTTTCCTTTTCCCCCTCTAAGTGCAATGATGTTTAATTATACTCCTTGTTCCCCTAGATGATCAAATTAAACAGATTTCCTCGTAAAGAAATCATCATTCCATTTGCTTTCCCCTCACATGTGTGTTGGAAGGGCAGGGGGTGTATTATACATATTTATGTTTTGACATGACGTGTTTCTTAGGGAGGTCTGCATCAGTAGTCTCAGCTGCTCCAAGTGTTGACGCTGACGTCTCAGATGCTGACTGACATCTCTGCGATTTCATGGTGCAGACGAGCTGACACATAGCGTAGTGGCCACTGGCTTATGAGTGTGGAGGTCAGAAGGTGTGCAGCTCTGCCGTGTGTCCTGAGGATTAAGTTCTGGGGAGGGCTGAACAACAACTTTCTCATCCTGTACTGTCTTCTTGAGTAATGGTCATCATCTCCATGGCCTGTCTGCATTCTAGGTCAGTAAATTCAAGTACTTTGTGTGTAGTGGAGACTCGATCCGTATTTGTCTGTAGCTGTGTATGCAGATGTCCGGTGGCTGATGGAACAGAAAGAACTAGCGTTCTGGCTGCCCAGTAAGTCTATGCTGTTGTTAGCTGCCATCGAGTCAGTTCCAACTCACAGCGACCCCGTGGACACCAGAAGGGAGCAATGCCTCAGTCACTGCTCTGGTTGAGCCCACCACGCTGATTCAGTCCATGTCACTGAGGGGCTGCGTCTCTTTCATCCGTCCTCTACTTGAGCAAGTCCGGTGTCCTTCTCCAGGGCCTAGTCCCTCCTGATCACGTATCCAAAGCACATGAGATGATGTCTCACATCCTCGCTTATAAGGAGCTTTCTGATTGTATTTCTTACAAGAAGGATTTATTTGTCCTTCTGGCAGTCCACGGCACTTTCAGTATTCCTCATTAGAGTCGTAATTCAAAGACAACAACCCTTCTTAGGTCTTTTTCATTCATTGCCCAGCTTTTGCATTCGTACGAAGTGATTGAAAATACCATGGCTTGGGTCAGGAGCACCTTTGTCTTTCTTCAAAGAGACGTCTTTGCCTTTTAGCACAAAAGGAATGTTTTGCAGCAGATTTGTCCAGTGTGATACATCGTTTGATTCATTAACTGCTGCTTCTGTAGACGTTCATTGTGCATCCAGGCAAGATGAAATCCTTGACTATAATGCTTTCTGTGTTTACACTGGTGTGGCTTAATGGCCCAGTAAGGATTTTTCTTTTCTTTATTTGAGTTGTAATCCACACTGAAGACAGTAGTCTTTGATCTTTGTCAGTAAGAGCTTCAAGGTCCTGTTGTTTTTCAGCAAACATGGTTGTATCACAGGTTGTTAATGAGGCTTACTTTAATCCTGATGCCACGTTCTTACTTGTATCATCCAGCTTTTGGGATTATTTGCTCAGTATGCAGATTGAGTAAGTAAGGTGAAAAGACACAGCCCTTATGCACATCTTTACTGATTTTAAACCACGCACCAGCTCCTTGTTCTGTTCAAGTGGTGCCTGTCTCAGGGTCTTTGTATGGGTTCTGCATGAACATGGTGAAGGATTCGGGAATTCCCATACTTCGTAATGTTATTCATAGTTTGTTATGATCCACACAATTGAATGTCTTTTTGTAGTCAGTAAAGCACAAGTAGACATCTTGTTGGTATTGTCTGCTATCAGCCAAGATCCATGTGACGTCAGCATTGATGTCCCTCGTTCCACATTCTCGTCTGAACCTGCCTTGAGTATCTAGCAGTTCCCTGTTGATGTACTGCTGCAGCCATTAAGAATTATCTTCAGCAAAATTTTTACTTGCGTGTGGTATTAATGACATTGTTAGATGACGTCTGCATTCTGTCCGCTCACCTCTCTTTGGGATGGACACAAATACGAATCTCTTCCAATTGGTTGGCCGGGTAGCCGTCTTCAGAATTTCTTGGCATAGACTGGTGGGTACTTCCAGGGCTACATCAATTTGGTGAAACATTTCCATTTGTATTCCTTCAATCCCTGGAGCTTGGTTTCTGTCGATGCCTTCAGTGCACCTTGGACTGTTTCCTTCAGTTCTACCAAGTAGAACCGCCCCGTTGGGTTCGTGAAATCATAAAGCTTCACAGGAGCGGACTGCCTCATCTTTCTCCCGTGGACCGGCTGATGAGTTTGAACCTCTGACCTTGTAGTTAGCAGTCCAGCACTTTAACCCACTGTGCCACCAGTGCTCCTTGGGAAACAGCTAAGATCTTTTAAGGATCATTTAGCGTCCTGGTCTGCCTGGTGTTTCTAACCTCTCAGTACCTGTTTGCATCAAGTGCGAAAGCCGCCTCTGCAGTGGGCTGTGTTTTCTCTCTCAATCCCGTGTCCCCTTCAGCTGAGTCTCAGTGCTTCCCCATGAGGGCGTGAGGCCACTGCAGCAGTCCTGGTCTGCTGGTCAGGGAAGGCAGGGGTCCAGCGTGCAGTTAGAAACAGTCAGGCCCTGCCCACAGAGAATCCCTTCTCTAAGGTTCTCATCACCTCTGTTTCTGCTGCTTCTCCATCCATCCAGCAGATCCCGGGGCAGCCAGTGTGCACCCCACGACCACATTGTGATTCTCCATCCAGCCTGAGTTCTGTTTGCTGTAGAGCTAATAAAGCTGGGTGCCGAGAGGGCCCCGCACTTGGCCTCCGGAGTGTGGCGGAAGTGGCTTTCAGGATAGGATCTCAGGACAGGGGATGGTTCAGTGTGCTTCTCCTTGTAAAGACGTTACTGAACTAACGCCTCCTCTTAGTGAGGGCGGCATGGCATGAACTGTGAGTGCCCGTCTCCAGTTCCAGTCTGCCGTGTCAGAGAGCCCCTGCCCTCCACGGTCACCTTGTGGCAGGCCCCAGTCCTGTAGTCCAGCCCTCTTTAAAATGCTCGTAGCTTCGTTCTCTCCATGGGTTGGTGTGACGTTATGTATCTGCATGACTTTCAGCTTCGACATGAGGCTCGTGGGTTCAGGGTCAGATTGTGCACCCGCTGGCAATCTGGAATGTTTGTCTGATGGCCCGACTCAGTTCATCAGACTCTGCAGGAGTTGGGTCCCCTCCTGGTGGTACCAAGCAGAACTCCTTACTTAGCCCCTGACGGTACCGTGCCCTGGTGGCAGTTAAAACCCACCAGCTACTCAGCGGGACAACGACCTGGCACTCTGTACCTGGAAAGGTGACAGGGAAACGTGGAGCGGTTCTCCCCCATCCTGTGGGGTTCTACCCCTTCCTGTGGGGTTCTACCCCTTCCTGTGGGGTTCTCCCCTGCCCTGTAGGGTTCTCCCCCATCCTGTAGGGTGCTCCCCTGTCCTGTGGAGTTCTTCCCCGTCCTGTGGGGTTCTCCCCATTCTGTGGGGTTCTCCCCTGCCCTGTAGGGTTCTCCCCTGTCATGTGGGGTTCTCCCCCATCCTGTGGGGTTCTCCCCTGCCCTATTGGGTTCTACCCCTTCCTGTGGGGTTCTCCCCCATCCTGTGGGGTTTGCCCCATTCTGTGGGGTTCTCCCCCGTCCTGTGGGGTTCTCCCCTGTCCTGTGGGGTTCTCCCCCATCCTGTGGGGTTCTCCCCTGCCCTGTAGGGTTCTCCCCTGCCCTATTGGGTTCTCCCCCTTCCTGTGGGGTTCTCCCCCATCCTGTGGTGTTTGCCCCATTCTGTGGGGTTCTCCCCCATCCTGTGGGGTTCTCCCCATCCTGGGGTTCTCCCCTGTCCTGTGGGGCACTCTGAGTCAGAATCGACTTGATGGCAGTGAGTTTGGGGTTTTGTGTTAGTTACTTTATGGAAGCTCCCCAGTGACACAAATGGTGAACCCGCTCGGGTCCTGACCATAAGGTTGGAGGGTCACATCTACCCTGGGGTGCCTTGGAAGAATGTCCTGGCTGTCTGTTTCCAAAAACTCAGCCCCTGAAAACGCTGTGCAGCATAGCTCTACTCTGCTTCACACGGGGTCTCCATGAGTCCAGCTGGACTCCAGAGTCACCTGTCCCCAAGGTGGAAGAGAGACTGAGAGCTCGGGGGCTGTAACCTCCCTGTAGGACAGAGCGGGGCTGCTCCCGGAGGTGTCCGAGGCTGTGAACCTGTGTACGCACATGCGTGCGCACCCCCCCTTGAGTCTGCTCCTGTGACTTGTCCCCACCTTCCATCTCATCGGTGATCTCACAGGGGACCCATCGTGGATTGCAGAGTGTCCTGTCCTCACACAGAGACGAGCCTTCCGCGTTTCCCTCAGGACACGAGTCGGCTTCTCCACCCTAACATGGGCCACCTTCACATTTCCTCTGACAGTCTCCTGAGAGCCCTCTGCCTGGCAGAGCCCACACTGGGGCCAGAGAGGAGATGAGACTGTATCAGGACCTCTGGGGGCCGGGAGGAGGGTCACTGCAGTGTGTGCTCGGGCCTCCAAGCATGACACTTGGCAAGAGTAGCGGCAATGGCTTGAACTGTGTGAAGAAGACAAGCGTTTCTGGGTGTGAATTCCAGCCCCATCACCTGGACAGGTCTCTTTCCTGCTCTGGCCTGGGCTTCCTCCCCTGGGCGGTGGGGACTGCGAAGCCTGCCAGGCAGGGGTGTTGCAGAAGCGAGCCCACACCTAGCAACCTGCAGCCGCCACTCTACCAGTTTTAAGTTGGAGTCCTGGTTATTTTCTTGTGAATTCCATCAGTGTGCCGTTACTGAAAACGTTCTTGGAATTTCTTTTTTGAAATGGTTTTCAGAGCTTGCTACAGATCATGAGATGAGCTCAGTGGGAGAAATCTCTTCTCTTTGAGGATTTATTTGAGTTTTAGAAGCAGGTTGGTTTGGAGAATGAGATCAAGGTGGTTACTACCAGGTTTTTGATATTAAACAAGTACACTGCTGATGAGGTTTCCTTTGATGGAGTTGAAATCGTGGCATGTTCATGGAGGGCCTCCAGAGCACGTTCCATCTGCATGTTCCAGCCCAGGGCATTATGGATCATAAAGTCATTGGTGTTGAACATTGCCCAAATAAATTCAGGGTGCACACCATTCGCTATTGACGAATAATTTGCATTTGTTGTGTGCATCCAGTCGGTTCTGACTCATAACCACCCTGTGAACCTTTGAGGGAGCAGAAAGCCTCATCTTTCTCCCTCATGTTGGGCTCGAACTGTCGATATTGTGATTCACAGTCCAGTCCGTATCTTACAGACCACATCTCAAGAGGGTCGAGGTCCTGAAGAATATATTCAATCATGAATGAGCCGCCCAAATCTTACTTCAAGCCTAAAGAGAGCGTAGGGATCAACGGTTCAGGGGGCTGCCCTGTATTCGGGGTGGACTGGGGGCTGGTCCCCAGGAATCAGGGAAGTGGAGTGGGCGGACGCTCTCCAGTGATGTCCCCAGGTGGGGGGAGGAGCCAGGAAAGGACAGTGGTGGGTGGGAGGGAGGCATAGAGGGCTTCTAGGTTGCAGGATATGAAGTCACGGGGCAGGGAAATGGGTCTGTGGAAGGAGATGAGAACACTGCAGGCCAGCACTGTCCAGGTGTGGAAACCGGAGAAGGCTGGTCTCACCCATTTAGGCTCCAGGGACGGTGCTCAGGTGGCTACAAGGACCCCAGCATCTGGCCTGCGTAAATTCTCCATATTTTTAACTCTCCAGGGCATATAAGGTTGCAAATGTGAGGGGTCAAACCAACATAGAGGAGCTGTGGCGACCATGGGTCGTACGAGACACTGCCCAGCCCTGCGCCAGGCTGTCGTGACCACTGCCAGCAGGGCTGTGCCACCTGCATGCCGCAGCTCTTCAGGGGCCACCCTCCGACCTGGCTGCCACGTTCTCCTTCATCTAACCCATCTTCTCAGGTGATCTGCATGCAGATGGAATAAGTGAGCTGAAAGGACAGCTGCGGTGGGTCTGTAGGTTAAGGACTGGACTGTGAACCACAATGTTGGCAGTTCGAGCCCATCATGAGGGAGAAAGATGAGGCTTTCTGCTCTCTCAAAGATGTACAGCCCTGGAAACCCCATACAGGGTGGCTATGAGTCAGAACCGACTGGAGGCACACAGCATATGTCAATTACTCATCAACAGCTAATGGGGTGCACCTTGAATTTGACTCCTTCTATTGTAAATATTGGAATGACTCCCTGAGAGTGAGGAAGGAAGGAAGTCGAATGTGGGGGGGCCTAGATATTGGTGGAGGTCCCGGGCAGAGGCTATGGATCCTGGGAGGCGGATGGGGGTCCTGGGTGGAGGGTGTGCATCACGGGAGGCAGGCGGGGGTTCGGGTGGAGGGTGGGGTCCTAGTAGGTAATGAGCAGTTGGGATGGCCTGGCTGTGGAGACCACCTCGGCTGGACTTACTAGGTATTGTCCGTCTTTGCTGCCCACCATTGTGGGTGTTGAGGTCTTGGTACATGGAAGGCTGCCTGAGCTTTCAGGTGACAGCAGGCAGGGAGGAGGCATCCTGCTCAGTGATGGGTGGGTGGGCCCCCCGGGACAGAGCCACTGAGAGCAGATGGTGCTGCATCTTCCTTTTAGTTCAGTTACTTATCAAAATCATTGTGCCGTCGAGTCGGTTCCGATTTTTAGAGACCCTGTATAGTGTTTCCAAGGAACTACTTGTGGGTTTGAACCACTGACCTTCAGTTAGCAGTCCAGTGCTTATCTTACAGCCATACCAAGTCTCCTTATCAAAATTAGATGAGTTAAGAAGAATGTAAGTAAAATAATCTTTTCATTCTTTTAAATTCTTTCTTAGACATTGGTTTTGGGCCAATTTACTCTCTAAGGTTCTGCCTCATTGGGTTCTAGGGAGAATTGGGGAGCTCTGTAGGCAGACAGCTATGGAGAGTGTGCTTCCAGTGTGGCGTGGTGTGGCGTGGCCTGGCGTGGTGGTGTGGGGCGGGGCGTGACATGGGAGGGCGCTACACCATAAATAATGTTGTTATGTGCCATCGAGTCGGTTCCGACCCATAGTGACCCTGAACTGGGTTTCCGAGGCTGTAAATCTTCACAGGAGCAGAAAGCCTCATCTTTCTCCCGCGGAGCAGATGGTAGTTTCAAACTGCTGCCCTTGCTGTTCGCAGCCCGATTCGGAACCACTACGCTACCAGAGTTCCTTCCATGGGAGGGCCCTACACCGTAAATAGATGCACATATTCACAGTGGGCACTTTCCTTTCCAAGTCACAATTTTGTGTGGTGCTAAAAATGTCCATCTGTGTGTACTTGAGTGCCTGACTGATAAGAAAGAAGACGGGATTGAGTGAAATGTCCTGAGGGCTTTGCAGTGGGGGTAAAAAATGCGGGCTACATTTATTTGCTTTGTGCTTTAACTTTGTACATTTTTTCGCACTGTGTTTAAACTCCCACAAACACAGTGGTTGAAAGCGGTACAGAATAATCACTGTACAGTTCTGGAGGTCCGGGGTCCACAAGGAGCTCAGTGGGTTATAATCAGGAGCTCAAGGAGCCGGCAGGCGGCCTGCCTTCCAGAGGCTTCTAGAGGCTGCCCACAGTCCTTGGCTCGTGGCTGTTGCTTCTACAACCCCGGCTCCTGCGGCCCACAGCAGGGAGATGCTCTCCTCTTTAAGGACCCCTGTGACTAGATTAAGGAGCCCCGGTAGCGCCGTAGGTTAAGCATTGGACTGCTGACTGCAAGGTTGGCAGGTGAAACCTAGCCGCCGGCCACTCCTCAGGAGCAAGGTGAGGCTGTCTGCGTCCGTCCCTAAAGCTTTACAGTCTCTGGAATCCTAGGGAGCAGCTCGCTGTCCTCCAGGGGTGCTGTGAGTAGGTGTGTGGGTGGCTAGACTGTACCCATCTCGATAGTCCAGGCTCATCTCCCTACCCAGAAACCCCTCTGTCGTTGTGTTAAGTCTGACTCTAGTAACCCTGTAGGACAGGAGAGCTGACCCATGGGGTTTCCAAGGCTGTAATCTTTACTGAAATAGAAAGCCACACTGCCCTCCCAAGGAGCAGTTGATGAGTTCAAACTGCTGGCCTTTTGATTAGCGGCTGAGGTCTTTAACCACTGCGCCACCAGGACTGCCCTCTCCCTTGGTCAGAGTCCCCTTTGCCAGGTGAGGTGACAGCCACAGCTCCTCAGGGAGGGGTTGCCTACCATGGTGTGCAGGTGTCCGGCACAGACTTCCATTCCATGCAAGTTGTTTTCAGAGGAGCCAGGATCTGCTACTAGGTCTTCCAGAAACTTCCACCTGCTACTGTACAGAGAAGAGGAGCCTGTATTCCAAAGCTCGGAGCCACGGAAAGCTCGGAGCCATACATACTTGTCTGGGTCTCGACCTCCTGGGAGAGGCTGATGACTTGCTCTCTTGTTTGTTTCATAGTGACAACCTGCTGAGGAGAGCGGCCTGTCAGGAAGCTCAGGTAAGCCTCTTTTGGGGTAATAATAACCTCACCTCTTCTGTGTAGGGGGACCATGAGGTGCCTTTTGTCTCTCTGTCCATGCAGTGGCTCATGGCGACTCAGGCCAAAAACCAACTGAGCAGGGATCAGAGAAGTTAACCCGAAGGTGGGGAGGGGTCTTCCGCACCCTCCACCCCCCCGACTGTGTGTGGACCTGAATTGCCCCTAGAATATCAGATCAGAGGAGGTGTCGCTTCCACACGTCAAGCCCTCTGAAAACCCATGTAGCTCAGCAGCTCCGCTGACTCATCCGAGCACAACGCTGCCCGGCCACGCCATAGTCCTCTCTGTTTGACTATTGGCTGCGGTCGTGCGGTCAGTCCTTTCAGGCTGAGGACCACATTTGGGCTCGCCCCCACCTCCGCCTTTGTACACAATAACTACAGATGAGTTTCCACCACTAAGTAATGACGCCTAAATGATTCGGCGATGATGTCAGAAATTCAGGAGGGGAACAGGAAAGTCGGAAATGGCAGGCGAGGGATGCAGTTAGTGGGACAGGTGGGTGGGGAACCCCACTGGTTTCTGAAATGTGTTCACGGGGGACCATGACAACAGATGCTATTAATACACCCCTCTCCCTGGGGATGATCAGCGAACTGCTCCCAAGCTGTGTCCCACGGGTTTGGTTCTTTCTGCTTCATGTTTTCTCACACGCTTTTCAGCGCTTTCAAAAATCAGCTCCAGGAAACTTTTGTTTCAGCTCCGAGGAGAGTCCCATCCCAGCTAGCCACAAGCACTGGCAGCCTTTCTTCTCTCTCGAGAGGAGAGGAATCCACCTATCTGCCTGCTACCTGTCTGCCTGTCACCTGTCTGCCCATCTGTCACCCATCTGTCAGTCTGTCACCATCTGTGTGTCAGTCTCATCCACCTGTCTGTCCATCCGTCACCCATCTGTCAGTCTGTCACCATCTGTGTGTCAGTCTCATCCACCTGTCTGTCAGTCTGTCGGACTGCAGTGGTTTGCATGGAGCTGTGATGGTGGAACCTCTGACACCAGTAGTTCCCATACCAGCAGCAGCACCGTGGTGGACAGGTTCCAGCAGAACTTCCAGTCTACCCCGAACCAGCCAGGGACCACCCTATGGATCACAGCGGAATATTGTCCAACACAGAGTTGGAAGCTAAGCCCCTGGGTTGGGAGGCACTCAAAACACACAGAGACCGCCCCGGGGGACTCGAGCAGATCAGCGTCTGTGAAGAGGCCTCAGGAGTGGGCCTGGTTTAGTTCTGTTACATGTGGGGCCTCTGTGAGCCGGAGTCAGTTGAACCGCAGCTAAGCATAGACCCATGTGTGCCTTTCAGGTCCTTCCTTGGCTGTGGCTCCGTCTCCCCCTCCTTTAGGGACTGTGTCCTGGAAGCTTGCTCTGTGCTGTATCTACTCTGCTGCTGGTCTCAGTTGCCACTGCCTCACGCCTGCCTGGCGCCTTCCCTCCACAGAAAGAAACCTCTGGTTAGCTTCCCGCCTGGGCCCTCCCTTCACCGGCCCACTGCACCCTTGGAAGACGAGGGTGTTTCCCGCTCCTCATGTCCTTCATACTGCCGTCTCACATAGGCATCTGCACTCAGTCAGGGTTCCAGAGGCCCAGAAACCACAGGGAGGAATAATCTGGACTGTGGCCCCGTTCCAGAAAGAGCCCAGGTAAAACAAGCACAAGTCATCCTGTCTGGAGATTTGGCAGCAAAGTGGTAACTTAGCAAGCAGAGCAAAAGTTATACAAGAAACTTTTTACAAAGGAGCAACATACATCCCTGAAGTATCCAGAAACAGTTTTATTTCAGTTATTTTTTTAACCAAGCAATAGTGCATCTAGAAGGACTTCCCATGAGCCGTGCATGAGTCAGGAAGGTTGGCCATTCCGAGCGTGTTGTGTGATGCAGTCTTCAGGTGACATTTCTCTTTTCTCCGTTCTTTGCTGCGATTTCTTACTTTTGAACTCAGCATCTTGGCCGAGACCTGGCCCCGTTACCCAAGGTTCTGGTCTCCCTCTGCTGTACCCTCCTTGCCATCTGCTTGACCATCTCTAGTGCAGACCCCTACATTCTCACAGCTGGCCCTTAAAGATGCCCCATCACTGCATGTCAGCCAGTTCCAATCTTCCTGAAACTTGGCTTTCTTATCTGCGAAAGTGGGCTCATTCCAACAGCGTTAGTGTCAGAGAGCTCGGCAGAAAGTGGCTGAAAGTGGCAGACACTAGTGTGTGGGAGATAGGATTTCCACTCCTCTTTCCATGTTGTTGTTGGTGCCATGCCGTCAAGTTGACTCTGCTCCTAGTGATCCCATGTGACAGAGGGTTTTCTAGGCTGGTGGCTCTGTAGGATAAGCACTGGACTGCCAACTACAAGATCAGCAGTTCGAGCCCATTAGCCACTTTGCAGGAGAAACAAGAGCTTTCTACTCCTGTGAAGATCTACAGCCTCAGGGTTGCCGTGAGCCGGAGCCAACGTGATGGCTCTTAACAAAAGCAACAACAGTGCTCTACGGCAGCAGCTCCACAGGCCTGTTCTAACACATAGTGGCTGATGGGGTCAGACCACCAACCTTTTTGTTAGCACTGTGCCTCCAGGGCCCCTTCCCTGCTACCGTGTTGGTGTTGGTACGTGCCATCCAGTCAGTTCCAACTCAGAACGAGCCTAGACAGGCTTCCAAGGAGCAGCTGATGGGTTTGAGTAGCCAGCCTTGCAGTGGGCAGTCAGTCCAGTGCTGGTCCTTCAGCTCCCCACCAGGAAGGACTCGTCTTCCCATAAGACGCTGCAAAGGAGAGATGGCACAGTGAGTGTCAGCTGTAAAGATCTGGGGGCTAACTGGTAAATGCCAAGTTCGTCCCGAATAAGCTTTGTTACTGCTGCTGGATGCCGTCGAGTCAGTACCGACTCAGAGCGAGCGAGCTCATGCACAACAGAAGGAAACACTGCCCACTCCTGCGTCCTCCTCACAGCCGTGAAGCTTCAGCCCATTGCAGTCCATCTTGTTTGGGGCGCGGGAGAAGTGTCTGCCTCTTCTTCTCTGTCCCTCACTTTACCTAGCATGATGACCTTCAGGGACTTTATTGTTATTGTCAGGTGCCATCCAGTTGGTATCAGCTCATAACAACCCTATGCACAACAGCACGAAACAGCCCGGTCCTGTGCCAACTTCACAGTCGTTGCTACACGAGCCCATTGCTCCTACTGTTGTGCCAATCCATCTCTTTGGGGGGTCTTCCTCTTTTTCTCTGATCCTCCACTTTACCAAACATGATATCATTCTCC
This sequence comes from Chrysochloris asiatica, assembly GCF_000296735.1. NCBI lineage: Eukaryota > Metazoa > Chordata > Mammalia > Afrosoricida > Chrysochloridae > Chrysochloris > Chrysochloris asiatica. Next base: position 14,769,701 of record NW_006408559.1, read on the forward strand.
AGGAACTGGCCCTTCCTGACAATATGTCTGAAGTATGAGACACAAATTTTGGCCATCCTGGCTTCTAAGGAGCACTCTGGCTATAATTTTTCCAATACAAATTTTGTTCTTTTGGCGGTCCATGGTCCTTTTTATATGCTCTGCCAACACCATAACTCAAATGTATCACTTCTTCTATGGTCTTCTTTATTCATTGTTCAACTTTCACATGCACATGAGGCTATTGCAAATACAATGGTTTGGATCAGACTTAGTCCTCAAACTGAATTCTTTGCCCTTGACCACTTTAAAGAGGTCTTGTGCAACAGATTTGCCTAATGCAGCACATTGTTTGATTTCTTGACTGCTACTTCCGTGAGTGTTGATGGTTGATCTGAGCAAAATGAAGTCTTTGACAATTACAATCATCTCCCCGTTTACCTTGATGTTACGTATTGGTCCAGTGGGAGGGATTTTTGTCTTCTTTACGTTGAGGTGCAACCCATATAGAAGGCTGTGGTCTTTGATCTTCATTGATAAGTATTTAAGTCCCCTTCACTTCCAGAAAGCAAGGTTGTATTATCTGCATATCGCAGGGTGTTCATGAGTCTGCCTCCAATCTTGATGCCACTTCTTCATATAATCTAGCTTCTCAGACTATTTGCTCAGCGTACAGGTCGAATAAGTATAGTGAAGAATACAACCCTGGCATACACTTATCCTGATTTCAAGCCATTCAGGGTCCCCTTATTCTGTTTAAAATGACTATCTCTTGGTCTATGTACAGGTTCCTCATGAGTACAATTAAGTGTTCTGAATTTCTCATTCTTCTCAATGTTGTCCGTAGCTTGTCATGATCCACATAATTGAAAATCTTTGCATAGTCAATAAAGCGCAGGTAAACATCTTTCTGGTATTCTCTGCTTTTATCCAAGATCCATCTCATGCCAGTAGTGGTCTCCCTCATTCCACATCCTGGCCTACTTGAACATCTGTCTGACAGTTCCCTGTCAATGTACTGTTACAGCCATTTACAAATTATCTTTAGAAAAATTTTACTAGTATGTGGTGTGAATGATATTGCCCAATGATTTCTGTGGTCCTATCATATAACATTAAGGAGCTCTGGTAGCGTAGTGGTTACGAATCGGGCTGCGAACCTTAAGGTCAGTGGTTCGAAACTACCAGCCGCTCCGCGGGAGAAAGATGAGGCTTTCTACTCCCGTAAAGATTTACACCCTCGGAAACCCTGTACAGGGTCGCTATGGGTCGGACCTGACTCGACGGCACTTAACAACAACAACAACAACATACTCCCGTAAAGATTTACACCCTCGGAAACCCTGTACAGGGTCGCTATGGGTCGGACCTGACTCGACGGCACTTAACAACAACAACAACAACAACAGTCATATAACATTATTACTCCGGTCTTCAGATTGGGCACAAATACGAATCTCATCCAATCAATGGACAAAAATGAGTGAGTGCCTCCAGTGCTGCATCAGTTTGTTGAAAGATTTTAATTTATATTCCAGCAGTTCCCAGCGTCTTGTTCTTGGCCCGTGCCTTCAGGGCACCTTGAACTTCTTTCTTTTCAAGAAGTCAGCTGTCCTTCAGAAACCCTATGATGGTGGTGGTGGTGTGCCGTGGAGTCTGTTCGGACTCACTGTGACCCTGCACAGGGTTTCTGAGACTTTAAATCTTTACAGGAGCAGAAAGCCTCATCTTTCTCCCACGGAGTAGCTGGTAGTTGCAAACTGCTGACCTTGAAGTTAGCAGCCTTACTTGTAATCACTACACTACCAGAGCTCCTTCAGAAACCCTATACAGGGTCGCTATTAATTGGAACAGACTCGACTGCACTTAACAACAACAACAACATTGCAACGCTTAGCACACTGTACCACCAAGGTTCCTATGTAACCTGTTTCTGTTGATGGCATTTGTGTTACTAACGAGCAGATACAGGGTCTGCTGGAAGGAGCTGTGTGCTCACAGGCGGATGGAAAGGACATTTCTTCACCATTTTTCTTTTTCTCTTTCAGGAGTTTGGCAATCAAGTCATCCCTCCCAACGCCCAAGTGAAGAAGGCCACGGTCTTCCTCAACCCTGCGGCTTGCAAAGGGTGCGTTCAGTCCTTTTAGCATTTGTTACACATCCGGTTGCTAAGGGGAACACGTATGACAGATGTAGGCAGCTAGTGAGAAGGTGGGGCTAGAAGACCCAGAAATGTGGTTTTAAAGTAGAAATAGAAGTTTCCATGGAGTCGTAACCATAAAAAGAATGGGTGTTTAACAAACAGCTGTATTTGAAGTTGGATGATCAGTTCAGAATCCACACACCCAAACAAGTCTTCTCTGTTGGGAGCCTGTGGCTGTGTGCCCACCACGAGGCCCCTCGGCAGCATGCTCTCACTTGGCTGCTCACTGGAAGGTTGAAGGTTTGAGTCCACCCCGAGGTGCTCAGCCATCTAAAACCCCATGGAGCACACACGGTCCCCATTGCTGTGAGCAGCTGGACTGGGTACCCACTGGTGGGTTTTGTCCTCGGTTCAGCGCAGTGGACTTGGGACCTCAGAGTGTTTTCTTAGGAGGTGGGCATGGACTGAGGAGGTGTTGGGGGAAGCCTGAAGCAGTCAGCTGGCCCCAGAGGTCCTCGCGGTGGGGTTGTATGCAGAAACATGTGAGGAGCACTTGGGCCCAGGGATGAGTGTCGAGGCTGACAACATCTGGACAGAGTGTGGCCGTGGCACATAGGTTCTTTGGGCCTGGACGCCAGTGAGGGCATCCTAGGAGGTGCTACCTTCATCATGAAATCTGTCATAATGGTTGGGTGAGGGACTCCACCGCAAGTTCAGTTCCTGTTGTTTGAGGGTTTTGCCCACAGATTGGCCGAATGGTCTCCACTACCTCAGTGCTCCAGTCAGATTTCTGCCCTGTCAGAGCCGCCTCCTACCTCCCCCCGCCCCCCCTCCCGTGAGTGTCTCTGGTCCCAACAGCACCACCCAGTGGACAGGTGTCAGCACTGCACAGTCCTGGCACCAGGCTCTGTGTGGCCCGAGGCAGCAGGTGGAGCTGAACCGCAGGCTCGTGCTGAGGACCCAGTTATTATGTGACTTCACAAACCCTCAGTTTGCACAAACGATGTGTTGCATTAGGCAAATCTGCTGCACAAGACCTCTTTAAAGTGTTGAAGAGCAAAGATGTCAGCTTGAGGACTAAGGTGCACCTGACCCAAGCCATTGATTTTCAGTACCCTCATATGCATGTGAAAGCTGGACAGTGAATGAGGAAGACCATAGAATAATTGATGCCTTTGAGTTATGGTGTTGGAGGAGAATATTGAAAGTACCATTGACTGCCAAAAGAACCAATAGATCTGTTTTGGAAGAAGTGCAGCCAGAGTGCTCCTTGGAGGCCAAGATGGACAAACTTGGTCTCTCATACTTTGGACATATTGTCAGGATGGACCAGTCGCTAGAGAAGGATATCATGTTTGGTAAGATAGAGGGTCGGAGAAAAAGAGGAAGACACCCCCCCCCCCCAATGAGATGGATTGGCAATGTGGCAACATCAGTTGGCTCAAGTGTGGCAACGGTAGTAAGGTTCGCCCAGGACTGGGTAGTGTTTCGTTCTCTTGTGCATCAGGTCTCTATGAGTTGGTACTGACCCGACTGCACCTAACAACAAGAAGAAAGATGGGAAAGCAGGTTAATGGACTGCAAGCTTGGCTTGAACCACTAGGTGGGTGGTTCAAGCTCACCAGTCACTCCTCGGAAACCCTATAGAGGGCTGCTCTGAGTCAAAAGTGACTCAGCTGTGCTTAACAATAGCAAAAAGATGGGAACGTGTAGTTCTGTGTCTCGCTGTAGGATAAGCATTGAACTGCTAACCAAAAAGTTGGTGTTTCATACCCACCGGCAGCTCCTTGGATACAGGATCACTGTGAATTGGAATTGACTCCACAGAACTTCACAAGATGGGAAAAGTAACAGCATGTACAACTGTCGTATGGGCTCTGGGGCTCACTGAGGTAGTGCCTGTAAGTCCTCAGCATGATTTCCAAGACACAGAGCACGTGAGTCTTACTGAGAAGGAGAGAAGCGTGTCCTGCTGTTGTCCTTGTGGACCTGCTGGTGCAGTGGGTGAAGCTACACCACGGGAGAGAGATGCGGTCATCCGCTTCTGTAAGAATGACCACCTTGGAAACCTCTAGGGTCGCTGGGACAGACGGGGTGGCGCTGTGCAGGTGTTGACATTATTACTGACCTCTGACCCTGTTCCAGCCCTCCTTTACTCTCTCCCACCCCAGAAGCACCGCTCCTCCTTGGGCCACGTGGGTTCCCTCCTAAGGAGGCCTCGTCCATCAGTAACTTGGTGTTTCAGCTGTGCCTGGTCATTTAAGGCTCTATTTTGACAGGTGTCTGCATTTTTACATGTCAGTACACGTGCAGTTTTACAAGTAGGTGCTTGTTTAAAAGTGTAGTACCAGTACCTTTGAGGGACTCTATGAATCGTAAAGTGTAAACCCAGGCTACCCCTCCCTGCGCCCACACTGTACTCCGACTTTACAGAATCAATAAGGAGCTCTGGTAGTGTAGTGCTTACGAGTCAGGCTGCTAACCTGAAGGTCAAAACTACCAGCCGTTCCTCAGGTGAAGGATGAGACTTTCTGCTCCTGTAAAGATTGACAGCCTTGGAAACCCTATGCAGGGTCACTATGAGTCGGAACCGACTCAACGGCACCCCGCCACCACCAGCAACCCCACCAGGCAGGATCAGTGGGGTCGTGGTGTGGCACTGCAGGATGATGCATGAACCGCAAGGTCAGTTTGAATGGCAGGGTCAGCAGTTCAGATCCACCAGGTGCTCCTCGGAAACCCTAGACAGGGTCACTATGAGTCAGACCGATTCGATGGCACTTAACAACAACAACCACAACATAAGGGATCAGATTCACCACAGCAACTCAGAAAGTGACCCCGTGGGGGAGGGGCAGCCGGAAGAGGACGGACCCACCACTGTCATCCATGTTACTGAGTGGTCCACGTGGCCTGGTGCAAGGTCTAATGTATGTTGTTGTTTAGTGCCATCGGGGTGGTTCCTACTCAAGCAACTGGTGGATTGAACCGCTGACTTTGCAGTTCCACCTGGCCTTGTAGTCCAGTGCTTATCCTACAGTGCCACACCAGGGCGCCAGTGTGTGTATGAGGGTTTTCAGAAGCTGGTGGAAAAACTGAATGAAAAGATGGTGTCATTTTCCTACCAGGTTTTTGGAGCCCTTTGTATTCTCAGCAACACCAAAAATAAAATTCTCGGCAAAGGGTAGTCTCAGTACTTGTTGTCGGGTTGATTCAGGCTCCCGGTGGCCCCACGTGGGCATCCTTGAACTGTTCTAAGGGGCTTTCGAGGCTGTGACCTTTCAGAAGCCGGTCTTCCGAGGTGCCTCTGAGTGGGTTTGAACTGCCAACCTTTCTGCTAGTACACTGAACACACAGTCATCTACTTTCTTGAAGCTCCCATGCCGTTTTGACCTAGGACTCCACAGTGAAAGAGGTCCATGAGAAATTGTCCGTAATGTGTCAGGGCAGAGCCAAGTGGAGCGTTTAGCACTCTGCGCCACCCGGCGACACCTTTACCACTGAGGTGAAATGGGCTTGACGACAGTTCACAGCAACAGCAGCACCGTGTGGTCCTGAGTGTCTGGAGTGTGCTGTAAAACAGTATCAGTGGGTGGGGACCGTGTGCTTACCACTGTTGGTGAGTACCACTGAGTCAGTTCTGACTCATAGTGACCCTGGATTCGGTTTCCAATGAGCGGCTGGTGGATTTGAACCACCAACCTTGTGGTTAGCAAGCCTGGCCCTGCTGTCTTCTCCGGGTTCCCTGGGACCCATGCAGCCTGGAGGCTGTGGCTCTGAAGTTCCCACTTTCACGCCTCAACTGCACCGTTTTTGTCATCTTAGCTCTGCCCTGACACATCGTGTATAATTCATCAGGGAGCTCTTTCATTACGGAGTCCTGGCTCCAAACGGCTTTCAGAAATCAGATGGCTGTGTGTTCGGGATTAGTAAATAATATATCGACGAGCCACTGTGTTTGTGTTTGTGTGAACGTGGAAATTGCTTTAAGTACGTTAAAGTTCTTCAACCGAGCCCTCTCTCCCCTTTCATCATTTAATTAATAATGCATTTCGTTTCTTACTGGTGACGTTTGCTCTTCATCTTTGAGATGGAATCTTAGAAGGAAAGAGTCTCCACTTTCGGGCTAGACGTTTTTCTGACCCATTAGTGGAAGGCACAAGTACGGCCCAAATGTTCGAATCCTTTTTTCTGGGTGTGCTGTGATTGATAATGGCAGATGGAGGCTGCGTCAGAGCTCGGCGTCTCAGATGGGGATTTCATCCATTTCCAGCTGTTGCGTTCCTCCTTGTGAATCCAGTAGTGACATTGGGACAGGTGGGCAACAGCCCCAGTTCAGCCTCTTGTGGTTGTTAAGCGCTGGCGAGTCGGTTCCGACTCAGTGACCCTGTCTAGGGTGGATTCAAACTGCCAACTCTGCAGTTCACGGTCCATGCTGATCCTACAGCGAGTCAGTTCTCACTCACAGTGACCCCATGTGTCAAAGTATAGCTGTGTTCTGTAGGGTTTTTAGTAGCTGATTTTTCTTAAGTACATCACCAGGTCTTCCTTCTGAGTCTCCTCTGGGTCGACGTCACCTCCAACCTGTTGTTAGCCCAACATGTTGACTGTTGACATGCAGTTAAACTTCTTGTACTTAGTAAAGGACACGCCGTGTTCAATAGTCTGTTTCTTGCGGTTAGGCATCTATTCTCCCTCTTGGGAAACTCGTGTTTGACATATTTTAATTTGTTTCCTTTTGTCTACAGAAAAGCCAGGACGTTGTTTGAGAAGAATGCTGCCCCGATATTACACTTGTCAGGCATGGACGTGACTGTCGTCAAGGTGAGGAGGACATGAGGGCGTGCTAACCCAGGCCACCACCCTATGACCTGTCCCTCTGCAGAGATGGATTTTCACTTCAGACAGGGACCAAGGAAGTCAGTGCCCTGTCCCTGAAAGAGACTTGGTCAGCTTTTTGTATTCCGAGTAGGATCAGATGGAGGCTTGGAGTTATATCGTGGCCTTTCATCTGAGAGACAAGATGCTAACATGCTAACTCTGCGGAGATAAAAGTTGGTATGGTCTATGTAGTTCTAGTGTTTTTAAGTTTCTTGAGGCTGGTTTTAGCATGTACTGTTGTGGCACTGTAAGGTAAACACTGGACTCATGACCAGAGGGCAGTGGTTCAAACCTACCAGCTGCTCCTCGGAAACCCTATGCAGGGTCACTATGAGTGGGAGCCGACTCGATGTCACTTAGCAACAACAACCTGTGGTCATAAATGGTCTGTGTTTGCCTTAAGAGAACACTGTCAGTTGTTGGGCACCTTGTTGTTGTTGAGTACCGTCAAGTCAATTCCAACTCATAGCCATCCCCGTAGAATGTGTCCAAGGAGCGGCTGGTGGGTTTGAGCTGCCTACCTTGCGATGCTTTTCTGACCGCACCACACCAGGGTCAAGACGTCTGTGCTTTTACTCTTTCATCTGCTTTATCTATAAACTACAGAAAAAAAGAGTGTTGGAAATCCCTACCACCTTACCTGTGCTTGTGGATTTGTCTTCTTATTTCTCTGGATAGTTTTGACAGGTTTTGCTGTTTATAATGTTAGACTGTGTAATTAGGTGCACTCAAGTGTAGAATGATTTTGGTTTTCATGGTTTGATCTTTTCATAGATCAAATTAATACTGTATGTAGTATTAAAGCATTAACATTAAACTTATTGCCACGGTTTTTCACATCTGGTACTAGTATTTAACTATCATGCTAGCTTCCTTGATTACTTTTTGCCTGGTATAATTTCTCCATCCCATCACTTTTATCCTCTTTTTTTTTTAACCTTTGTATCTTAGATGTGAAAAGGAGCTCTGGTAGTGAAGTGGTTATGAATCGGGCTGTGAACCTTTAGGTCAGCAGTTCAAAACTGCCAACTATTCTGTGGGAGAAAGATGAGGCTTTCTGCTCCCATTAAGTTTTTTTTTGTTTTTTTTTTTTAATTTAAGGTTTTTATTGTGGATTGAGTGAAAGTTTACAGGGCACATCATCAGTTTCACATTCAACACTTCATATAACTTGTTTCATTACATTGATTTTTAATCCCCTCCATATACCATCAGTTAAAAGTATTTCTCTTTATCCACTTTAGCTTTTTTTAAAAAAACACACAAACAAAAAAAACCTACTTAGGCATATATAATAA
>NW_006408559.1:14781194-14817366 GCF_000296735.1 Chrysochloris asiatica
ATTTCTTGCTTTTGCCACAGATTCCCCCAGCTGTGAGCCTTCCAACCTTCTAAGTATTCCTTTATATGTGGTTCAGAGTTCTGGGACCATCCCCTGAGGCTGCTTGGTCAGGTATTCTGTGTTGTTGTTGGCGGAGCTCTCTGCTATACGGCCACCCGATCCGCCATCTTGTTTGTTCTCTGCTCCCATTAAGATTTACAGCCTTGGAAACCCTGTACAGGGTCGCTAAGAGTCGGAACCAACTCCACGGCACATAACAACAACAACATCTTAGATGTGTCTTTAAAGGCATGAAAACAGAGTATTAAACAAGCCCAGTCTAATAATTGGTGTCTTTTAACTGAACAGTTTAGGTCATCAGTGTGTTTTGTAATTATTGGTATATTAAAATGCATTTCAATACCAGGTATCTATACCAGTGGCTGGAAACGGCAGCGCCTTCTCTGTCCATGGTCCTGTTCGCCAGCCGTCTGTTCTGACTGCTCTTGTGCTGACCTCTCGGGTCTGAGACGGTCTCACTCTCATGTCTCCATCATCCGTGAGAGCAGGGCGCCCTCTCTTTCACCCCTGAATATTTGAGCATACGTATATATGAAATTGTGGGAGAAAGATGAGGCTGTCTGCTCCCATAAGATTTACAGTCTCGGAAACCCTGTATAGGGTCGCCATGGGTCACAAGCAGCTCAATGGCAGTGGATTCTTTTAAAAACTAAGGGTGCTTCTCTACATAACTGAAACATTATCATAGCCAACCAAAATAATAGTTCTAGAATACCAACTCAGGTTATTTAGTCCATGTTAAAATTTCCTGGGCCCTATCCTTATTATTTTTAAATTTAAGACATTTATAAATTATATATAAGTTCTAGTGTACTATATGCATCATAACAAATATACAGAAAATAAAAGTTTAAAAGGAAGAGACTAAAAAATTAACCGGGATACTACTGTTTTCTTCGTATACCTCATTAGAAACTGCTGTTGGGCCTATATTTTCTTTTAGGAATCTTGGTGTGGCACTGTAGGATCAACACTAACTGTTAACCACAAGGTCAGCTGTTCAAACCCACCAGCTGCTCCTCAGAACCCTATGAAGGGTCACCTGTAAGTTGGAACCAATTGGACAGGCCTTAACATTTTCTTCTTTTTCTTTTTAAGGTTTTTATTGTGAATTGAGTAAAAATTTACAGGGCAGATCATCAGTTTTACAGTCAACAAATCATACACCTTGTTTCATTACAATGATTATAATCCCCTCCATGTACCATCAGTTAACAGTATTTCTCTCTATTCACTTTAGCTTTTTTTTTTAAAACACTCAGGCATATATAATAATTTAAACCACCAAAGGGCACATTCTGCCTCCTAGCTGCCATCTCTTAGTCCCTCACTTCCCATGAGTCTAGAGTCCTCAGCTGCTCCCTCTCTCCATGTTCCCCTCTCTGGTGTCGCTGCTTCTCTGGATAGGGTCCTGCACTCTGTTTGTGCTCTTCTCCCTTGATGATCCTAGAATACTATGTTTCTGGATGGTAAGATTAACCATTCCCCTGTTTATGTTACAAAACTTCTACCTTTAACATTGTGACAGTCTCAGTTAGTCATGAAAACAATTATTCACTGTTGAATCATAAGAATCTTATCTCCATCTCTTTTAACCAGACCCATCTAGACAAGATGAAAACTATTCAGTGGCGACTCTTTGTTTCCCCAACAACATTTTCTTTTAACTGTAGTTTTGACGAACAAGCATAGCCCATCTCATTGCTTTATTTCACTTTGTAGATACGCGTTCTTTTAACAAACGGAAAGTTTGTGTCAACCTTGCCTCAAGCAAGTCTATCAACGCCATTTTTCCCACAACACATGCTCAGTTCATGTATCTGTGTCCTGTTTTGGTCATTCTTGCAAAATTCCTGACATTTTCATCCTGCTATATAGCTAGCACACAGAATAGACTATCAAAATAGTGTCAGCATAACTTTTGTATATATCAGGAAGCCCCCTAACACCGTGTGACTTCTTTTATTGTGGTCTTAGCTTTATTGTGTTGGTCTGGAACAGAATGAGGCATGCCCGTAATTCCAAGTGCAGTAAAGTCAAAAAAGTAATTTGGAGAATGTCCATCTGCATGTTTTACCCGGATTTCCTTCTCTCCAGGCATTCTCGCTTGTTCTTTTTCTCTTGTATGTGTATACGAGGGGGCTCCAGAAAGTTTGTGGAGAAATTCCATTATCTTTCTATTGCATTTTTTACAAACCTTTTGATTTATAGAATTGATAGAGGTTTTCAGGATTCCTAAGAATCTGTAGAGTTTTATTTAAGTAAATCCACTGTCCTACCAGCATCTTTTGTTACAAGAGAAGGCATCCAGGACTCCAGGTTGCACTAAGCTCTTGTTTGGCATCAATGTCACTCCTGAAGAGTGGCAGGTCACTAATGGCTTAGTAGCGTGTCCCTCAGTGTGGGTTCCTCTGGTGTCTTGCCATGCCCAGGTTCAGATGAGGCGTTTTTAGCAGAAATACCACAGAAGAAATGTTCTTCGTCAGTGTATCAAATAAAGGAAGCCTGGGAGCGGTTTACATTCCAGTTAATAGTTTGAGGTGTTTCTGGTGACCCAAGAAATTGTGGGGAGCTATTACATGGGTGCCTGGTGTGGCACTGTGGGTTAATGCGCTAGACTGCAAAGTTGGTTTGAGCTGCAAGGTTGGCGGTTCAAGCTCAACAGTTGCTCCTTGGAAACCCTCTAGAGGGTCACTATGGGTCGGAACCGACTTGACGGCACTTCACAACGACAACAACATTACCTGGGTGCGGACCAGCTTGAAGTCACGGATTCTCAGGGAACTGGTTGTTATGGCTGATGTGGCCCTGTGAGGAACAGGAAAGGATGGGGAACCTGGGCCCCGGGACCGACAAACTGGGTCGGGCTGTCATATTTGTGAACAAGGAGCTGGCTGCATGGCCTCTGAGGTCCCTCCCAGCTCTCTCATGTCAGTGGTGTGAAATTTCCGAGGAGACTCTAGAGAAAACCTAAAAGGAAACTCCCCACACCTGTTAGCCTTCGTCCCATGGTCCCTGGGTGATGGATGACTCATGACAGCCTTTTGTGTTTCAGACGGACTATGAGGGTCAGGCCAAGAAACTTCTGGAGCTGCTGGAGCACACGGATGTGGTCATCGTGGCTGGAGGGGACGGGACCCTGCAGGAGGTACGGGAGTGGCTGCCGGCAGCGATTGCCCTGCCATTGCTTCCCGAGGATTGCTGCTGTCCGTGAGAACGGTGCTTCCAGTTGTCCTTCCGTACTTTTCTGTTGTGCTCTGTGGAAACCCTCTCCCCATCTCACACAGACAGCAGACTAGACCCGGAGATCAGGTTGTGCTGGGTGGGCTGGGCTGCTTCTGTTTTGAAGACCCTGATGGGGAAGAAGCAACCCCTCCTTGTGACAGAATTATGTTTCCAGGATGAGGAATGCTTCTGAGAAAACAAACCGAGGCTTTTGCTCCCACACAGATTTAAAAAGCCTTGGAAACCCTACACAGGGTTGCTGTGAGTCGGTTCACAACAACAACATAGAAGTCCATCCGTCCATTTGCACCTGTGGGTGCCCACTGTCCAGTAAACTCACAGGAGACACGGCTCCTGCTGGAGACACCCAGTCCTTGGTGGTTACCCATGACCTATGACCCAGGAAGGAGATGGCTATGCTTCATGGCCCCTGTGTGGATGGCCCGCCTCTGCTCTGCCCTCCGTCCTGTACACAGTAGATCATGCGGTGTCCTGTTTCTGGTCTCTTCATGGTGGCTGTCACAGCCAGAGCTCAGTCCTGTGTTTGATGTCGCAGTTAAGATCCTTCATAAGCAGCTTTGTCAAACTCGGTGCTGATTGTAATTGGTTTCAGGGCTTTCTAATGAGGTGTGAAGAATACTGATAGGGTGCCAAGAAGAATGTAGTCAACCTCAAATTACCCCTGAAATGCAGTGGAGGAGGAACATGTGTTCCTGGTGACGCACTGTTAAGTGCCTGACTGCAAACCCAAAGGGGGCGGGGGCCCTGCGGAGCAGCTCTGCCCTGTCCCATAGAGCAGCTGCGAGGCAGCATCAACTCCACAGCAGTGGGTGTGGTTTTTGCTTCTTTACAAACTGTTGTAAAGCAAGATGCCACCTCGAGTGTTTAATCACAACTGTGTGGAAACATGCACTGGTTAGTGCAAGAAAACCCAAAATACCGAAACCCACAGCTGTCGAGCGGCTGGTGAGCCAGCACCGCTGACCTTGTGGTTCAAGCTGACCTTGCAGTCCAGCACATTAACCCACAGCGCCACACCAGGACTTCTGTGGTTAGGGTGTTGTGGAGTGCTGTCGAGTCGGTTCTGATTCATAGCGACCCTGTGTAGGGTTTCCAAGGAGTGGCTGGTGAGCTTGAACCTCCCACCTTGTGGTTCAAACTGACCTTGAAGTCCACTGCTTTAACCCGCAACACCACACCAGGACTCTTGCAGTTAGGGTAGCCATAAATAAACCCTGACTTTGCCCTGACCTTACTACGGAAGTTGCCCTGTGTTTTAATATCCAGTACCTTTTTGTGACAGTTTCCAGGAAAACAGAAATGAGCTTGTTTATGGTATGTGAAGACTGAATCCAATTCTTTGATGATAAAAGAAAGAAATGTTGCTTGTAACCCTTCATGTTTTGATTTTTATGTTTTAACCTACATAGGTGATTACTGGAGTTCTTCGAAGAGCGGATGAGGTGAGCTGTAAAGAAACTCTTGACTTCTTGGAGGTTTTCTCCCCCTTTTCCATTTCTGGGGGTGCACTGAGGCCTCCTTGGGTTTTCGGAAGGGCGGTCTTATCTTCACTGCATTCTTTCTTCTATCCGTGAGTTCCCAGATGCGGCTTTGAATTCTAGCTCGTTTTCTTTTCCCTCTGGACGTCCTTGTCCTGAGACTGCTGTCCCATTGCTCCTCGAGGGGCCTGGGGAGGGAGGAGGGACTGGACACTCTGAGCCTCTCCCTGCAAAACTGACAGTTCCCCTCTTCCTTTCCCGCAGGCTGCCTTCAGTAAGATCCCCATTGGATTCATCCCGCTGGGCCAGAAGAGCAGCCTTAGCCAGACCCTCTTTACTAAAAGTGGAAACCAAGTCCAGTAGGTTGTCGTTGTCGAAAGGAGAAGCCTGCGTGTGTGGTGGGCACTTGGGGACCTGGCTCAGAGAGAAGCTGTCCTGTGGGCTGTGGGGCTGCTTGGACATGACCATCTGTCCTTAATGACCTCTGTCATCCACGGCAGTGCCCCCTCTCCAAACCTTCCTGCTGCCCTTTCTCTGGGTAGACACCTGTGGCATCTTTGCTTTCTGCATGCACGGAGACACGTGTCCCTGGGGGAGGCTGGGCCTATGGCCTTGATGTCAGAGGCGGAATCCACGAAGGAGTTGTTAAGCATGTGACTGAGTTCTGAAGTAGGTCTCCAGGCCTTTCTGCCTAGTGTACCTCAGTCTGGACGCTCTTCTGAAACCTGTTCACCATCCTGGCAACATGTCAGCCTCCCCTGCAGACTGCTGGCATGGTGGCTGTACATGGTGCATTGGCTGGGAATCGAACCCAGGTCTCCAGCATAGGAGGCACAAATTCTATAAGAATTCTCTCCTCCCCTGCTGCAGACCTGGGTTCGATTCTTGGCCAGTGCCCCATGCACAGTCACCTGTTGGTCAAGTCTTGTGTGCTGGTATACTGGGCAGGTTTTCACGGAGCTTCCAGACTCAAACATTTCTGAATAACGGTTGCCAGTGATGTCGAGGTGGACAGTTCAGCTGCCCTCTGCAGTTCATGTCCTGTTGCTTCTGTTTGTAATATAAACGTTTGTCAAGCTTGGTTGACAAGCACGTCCCGGGCTCGGGGTCAAGCAGACATTCTCCACCAGCTGCTCCAGGAGAGGCAGGCTTTGCTCTGTGTCTCCTACAAGCCTGGTCGTGCTGAACTTGTTTCCAGAGAGGGCAGAGCCGTGACTTTGGAATGATGTAGGTGCATCCTCAGCCTGAACCCGGTCTGCCCTGCTACCACGTGGCTTTATTTAGAACTTTCCGTTCTTGCTGGACAAGGATACGCTGGAGGCTGTGTCTCCACTGTCTTCTGTGAAGAAGTTTAGGGAACAGTATGTTGAAGTGATATGAAAGGGCTTCTGAGCTACAGCAGCATCTTGGGTTTCAAGTCAGTCTCCCAGAATCCCTCAGCCCCTCCATAAGCAGGCAGCACTTAGAGCAGGCAGGGGGCTCAGGGCCGCCGGGCAGCATTCAGGGCGGGTAGGGGGCTCAGGGCTGCTAGGCAGCGTTCAGGGCAGACACTGAGCACTTTGGGCCTTCCTCAGGGCTCCCTCCAGGACCATCAAATTCAGACCTGATGAATCTGAGCACTGGTCACACTGCCGGCCTTCTCCTGAACGAAAGCTCATTTTCTAAATTGCTCCTAACTTCCCGAGTACCATCAGTTTCCTGGAGGAAAGGGGGATAAAAGAGTATTAATAAAAATGAGAGAAAAAGATAGACTGTTTCTTTTTTGGTGCTGTGGGATCGGCACTGGACTGAGAAGCACAAAATCAACAGTTCAAACCCACCAGCTGCTCCTCGGAAACACTGTACAGGGTCGCTATGAGTTGGAACTGATTCAACAGCACTTAACAATAACTAGGGAACCCAAGTCTAATCACATACTGGAGTTAACGTTTATAGTGTTAAGATTTTAGGACAAGCACTAGACTGCTAACTGTAAGGTTTGCGGTTCACCCCCACCAGCCGCTCCTCGGAAACCCTATTTCCAAGGTTGGTGTGAGTCGGAACCGACTCAATGGCACTTAGCGACAGTAAAGGAACCCTGGTGTTGCAGAGGCTGCTAAATGCGCAGAGGGTGTTCGAACCTCCAGCTGCTCGGCAGGAGAAAGAGGTTGCATCTTCTTCTCTAACGAAGATAGTCTAGGAAGCCTGTGGACAGTTCTGCTCTGCCTCCAGGGTCGCTAGGAGTCACAGTGGACAATAATGACAAGATGTCTGAAGCTGTCAGAAAACACCGATCAAAGTCAATGTGCTTGATTTGGGCGTTTTCTGTATAGAGGCCTGATGAATGCCAAGTGTCAGGTGTGGGTCTCCCTTTGGGGTTCCATAGGTCTCCATAGGGTCTGTCCAGAAGGCAGCCTCACAAGGTAGAGAGAGGCACACCTTTGGAGTGAGACCTGAAGTCTAATTTGTATCATCTTGGCGATTCTTCTTATCCCCCTGACCCTCGTGTTCTCCCGTGTTTATTATACGCACAATAATAGTGCTTCTTGAGAAGATTATACGAAGCTAAACATAGGATGGTTAATAAGCCCTGAAAAGATATTCAGCATCATTAATCCTTAGGGAAATGCAAATTAAATCCATAATGAAATGCTGCTACGAGTCTGTTGTTGTTTAATTGCCGCTGAGTCAGATCCAGCGCAAAGCAACCATTGAGTAGGGTTTCCAAGGAATGGCTCGTTGGTTTGAACTGCTGACCTGTAGCTAGCAGTCTAGTGCTTGTCTTACAGCACCACACCGGGACATAGTGTTGTTGTTAAGTGCCATGGAGTCAGTTCGGACTTAACAGAGACCCTACTAGGGTTTCCGAGGAGCAGCTGGTGAAGCTCTGATCCTGCGTGGCCACACCAGGCTGATAGAACGGCTTCAGCAGAATCAGGAGGAAGGAAGGAAGGGACTGGCAACAAAAATGTGGAGCAAGGGGAAGTCACGTCACTGGTGGGAAGCACATGGCCACTTGGAGCTTCTTAGAAATGAAACCTAGCGTAACGTGCTAGGAGCTCTGATAGCATAGTGGTTACAAGTCAGGCTGCTAATTTCAAGGTCAACAGTTCAAAACCAGCAGTGGTCCCGCAGGAGAAAGATGAGGCTTTCTGCTCTTGTAAAGATTTGCAGCCTCAGAAACGCTGTAAGGGTCGCTATGAGTCGGAACCGACTCCATGGCACATACACCACCACCGCTTAAGGTGCAATTAGCAACCTCACTTTTTACATATTTACTCAAGAAAAAGGAAGCTACACAGACAAACAACCACAGTCATTGATTTGTAATTTCTAATAAAGCCCCCTGTCCATCCTGTGGTAAATGGCTGGAAGACTGCTCAGCACCGGAGAGAAAGCATCTACCCATACATCCAACAACATGAATGGATCTCCAACTCACACTGAGTGGGCGAAGCTGGACTGGTCTCACGGGTCTGGAATTCTGAAAGAGACAGAGCCATCGAGATAGAAAATGGGTCAGGAGCTGACGATGCCACAGGCGACTGACCACAGGGTCATGAGAGAACTTTGGGGGTCGTTGGACATGTTGCACGCCTCCATCCTGGTGGTTCCGTGACTGTGGTTGGCAAAGTTACAAGGGTGAATTTTTTCACAAGAAGTTAAAAAATTAACTTAGCCCTTTCAAACTTAGATCATTTTTCTTGCTTAAGGCGTTCTGGTGTAGCGTTGTAAGATAAGCTCTGGACTGCAAACCACAAGGTTGAAACCCACCAAACGCTCCTTGGAAACCCTATACAGGGTCGCTATGAGTCGGAACCGACTCGATGGCACTGAACAACAACAACAACCCTGTGTAGGGTTCCTGGGGTAGCTCCATACTATCACAAGGTTGGCAGTTCACACCCACCAGCTGCTGCTCAGAAACACTACACAGGGTCGCTATGAGTCGGAACCTACCAGACGGCATTTCACATGTCATAAAGACCAATTACAATGTTTACAGCTTATTTTTAACCAGTGATAACTGCCTCCGCACAGTGTCTAGACTCAGTAACGGTTAAATAAATCAGTCATCAGTATGAGCGTCCTCTTGCAAAGCTTTCTCTAGGTTCTGGTCAGAGCCCGCCGCTGTATTCCTATCAGGATTCCACCCTGCCCTCTGTCCCCTCTTGAAATCTTTGAGCCTGATCCCATCGCTCATGCTCTGGGAAGTGATGTGGTTATGTGTGTGTGTGTTGGAGGGGAGGGGCAGGGACGGTAGCTGGTTGTATGTTGTGGGATGGTGTGGTTGTGTGTGGGTGTAGAGGGGGTTAAAGGGACATGGTCATGGGTGTGTGCATGTGGATGTTTGTGTGTGTGTAAAGGTGTGGTTGTGTGTAAGGATGTGGCTATGTGTGTGTCTGCTAGCATGTGCCTGGGAGTGGGTGGGGTCTGTTGCTCCTTCACTCCACCCCTCCCTCTCATTGTCTCATAGACACATTACCAATGCCGCCCTCGCCATTGTGAAAGGAGAGACAGTCCCACTTGATGTCTTGCAGATCAAGGTACAGTCTTTTCTTCCTATCTCTTAAAAATTAAGAAAAAAAAAAAAACTTCTAGTTTTCCTAGCTTCATACTTTATACATTCTGCAATCAACACTCATGGAAGCAGCAGTCAAGAAATGAAAAAAAAAAAAAAGGAAATGACGTTTCGCATTTGTTGTTGTTAACTGCTATCAAATGGGTTCTGATCCATAGTGACCCTGTATAGGGTTTCTTGGGAGTGGCTGGTGAGCTTGAACCGCCGACCTTGCATTCAGACCAATCTTAAGGTCCAGCGCATTAACCCGCAGCACCACACCAGGACTCCTTACTTTTTGCATTAGGCACAGTTTGACGTGTTAAAAAGTAAAGAGATCAGTTTGAGGACTTACGTGTGCCTGAATCCAGCCAGGGTATTTTCATTTGCCTCATCTCATCTGGTAGCGTAGTGGTTACGAATCGGGCTGCGAACCTTAAGGTCAGTGGTTCGAAATTACCAGCCGCTTCGCGGGAGAAAGATGAGGCTTTCTACTCCCGTAAAGATTTACACCCTCGGAAACCCTGTACAGGGTCGCTATGGGTCGGAACCGACTCGACGGCACTTAACAACAACAACATCTCATCTGCATGTGAGAGTGTGGTGGCTCCGTTGGATAAGCACTGGACTGCAAACTGTAAGGTCGGCAGTTTAAGCCCACCACCCGATGAGGCTTTCTGCTCCCATAACAATTTAAAGCCTCCGAAACCCTATACAGGGTCACTATGAGTCTACTCCACAGACTTTTACAACAACAACATAAGCATGTGAAAGGTGGACGGTGAGTAAGGAAGACTGGAGAAGAATATTAAAAGTACCCTGGACTGCCGGAACAAACGAATGTGTGTGGGAAGAAATGCAGTCACAGTGGTCCTTGGAAGAGAGGAGGGTGAGACCTGGACATGTTCTCAGGAGGGACTGGTCCCTGGAGAAGGATGTCATGCTTGGTCAAGTGGAGGGTCAGCGACAAAGAGGAAGAACCCCCAATGAGTTGATTGACATCACTGCAGCAGCAGTGGGCTCCAGCTAACAATTGTGAGGCTGGTCCTGGACTGGGCAGTGTAGTGTCCTGTTGTGTACAGGGTCACCGTGAATCTGAAGGGACGTGCCAGCACCTGGCAACAACAAGGAACTAGCTGCCACTGAGAGCCTGTCTGCAGAAACTGGACATGGCTCCGCCCCTTCTTCCCACAGGCCTCGCTGCTTCTCCGCTGGGTTCCAGTGTCTATTCCATAGACCACACAGAGCTCAGACACCACACTCACAGCTGTGAGGTTTCTTAGGCAAATTAGGGTACAATTCAGGGTCAGAAATGCTCAGGGCCGGTTCTTTCTGTCAGGACAGCCTCTCCGCCCTGGCAGTGGTACGAAGCTTCGGGTAGATGCTCACAGGGCACACCACTCCACTGCAAGCCTTAGCCTAGAGGCACGTGGCTCTGGCTCCCCCACTTAAGTGCCTGAATGCACCCCACTCTGCAGGCGAGGCTACTGCCCAGAGTCACTCAGCTGGACTTGCTCCGTGGGCTGGGAAGGCCTCCGCTCTGCCTGCTGCTCTGGTTCTTGGTTCAGCTGCTGCTCCTCTGCCCCTCCTCTGGGGTCACAGTGTTCAGCCCATGGGTCCTGAAGGTTCAACACGGGCGTTTCTGGGTCCAGATGACACATTGCAGTCTTGGCTTCTCTTTGATGGTAGTGAGATCCACCTTTCTGCTTCCGAGGTGGCTCATTTTAAACCCAAGTTTTCACAATCACAATGAAGTCAGTCATTCACAGATGAATCATAGCATCCTATCAGCCTCTCTCCCAACTTCTGTGACCCAGAGCCACCAGGGAAGAGTCAGTTGATAGGAGTTAGAAAGATGACATCAGGAAGAGACATTAATCATTGACGCCACCACAGTTTCATTCCACTCTACAGCGGGGTACTGTGGGCTAGAGCTGGCTCAAGGGCACCTAACAACAACAGGAGCAACAAAAACATATCACAAATGTGTGCCTGCCTGTTTGTCTCGGCTGTCTCCTGACCATCTGCCTCTCGCTGCTCCCCAGCCCTGTCTAAAATCTGCGTGACTATAGCACGTCGGCTTGGTGGACAGCCGGCCACGCACATTGCTGGGGGCTTGCAGGTTCCAGCCGCTCTTTTAAAGTTGCTGTGCTCACCTTCCAGGGTGACAAGGAACAGCCCGTGTTCGCCATGACTGGCCTGCGATGGGGGTCCTTCCGGGACGCCGGAGTCAAAGTCAGCAAGTAAGCCCTCCTCTTCTGTCTCTTAAGATGTGGTGGTCTTATGGGGATAAGTCTGGGGGCCTAGAGGTGAAAAAAAGAGGCCATCTGCTCGGAAACCCTATGGGCAGTCTGTTCTGTAGGGTTATTGGGCTTTGGGTTGGAGGCTGGAGTACGTGGAACAATAGGGTCAGGGCCATCAGAGAGGCTCATGGTCCTGTAGAAAGGTTTGCCCGGTTTCCCCAACATTGGCCAGTCAGTGGCTGGAGAAGAGAAGAGCGTGGTATCTGTTATTGGCCCACGCTGACAGGTCCCGTGCAGGCCAGCCTTCAGGCAGAGCTGGGAGCTGGCCCCCTGTAGCTCACCTCACTGGGCACCAAGGGCAGTGTGGCCACCACCCAGACCTTTCCTGTCCTGGCGAGCTTCTCCCCAGTTACTTCCTGAGGCCTAGCACTTAGAACATGGCTGTCCCCATGGAGAAGGACGGAGGAGGAACATCTCCAGGACGGAGATGGCCCTGGAGAACCCAGGAGGCTTCCTCGGGGCCTGAGTCACCCCTTGATCTTGTGCCGGCTCCTGTCCCAGGCGGCCCAGCACCCTCTCTTACTGCCCTCTCATTTGCTTCCTTTATTATCCCCCCTGATGAGGTTTCTGGCAGCGGAATGTCAAAAGAGAGATATTACAGTGCATATTACACACATAGCATTCTTAAATATTTCACATCTTATTTGCAAGTACACATGGCTATATCTTAATTCCAGAAATTGCCTTGTATTTGATCTGTGATCTCAAATTCCCACAGCTCACCACGAGGTAGTGCTTAGCTTCTCCTGGAGAAGTCTGATACTGCCTTCCTTCCATAGTGTGTTCATCAGCCCTAAGCATGGCCACAGGTCAGCCCTGTTAGATGCCTCAAGTGATTCTCAGTGTTTGTATTTTTAATAGGCTTTATTTTTTAGGACCGTAGAATTTTATAAAAACAATTGTGCAGAAACTACAGAGTTCCCATGCACCCCGTTTCTCTGTTACTCTCGTCTTGCTTGACTGTGGGTGTGTTTGCTACAACTAATGCACCAACACTGATACGGCATTATTGACCAGAGTCCATAGGTGACATTGGGGCGCCCTGTCTGAGTTGGACAGTCCTGTGGGGATCTTGATTGCTTTCTGAATGATGAGCTTTAAAGTCCTGGCACTTGTCACTTGGTACCAGTGAGTAGCTGTATGTCTGAGGGAATGGAGTCAGGATGTGAGGCTTGTCCCCATCGAGAGGTGTCCTTCTAGCTGCACAGGAAAAGAAGACTATAAAGACCTTTGTAAAAATAAAACCTATCGGACGGTGTGGGGAGAGGAATTCCTTTGTGTGGTCTGATGCTTTGGCTCTTTGGAAAAAACAGCTTGCAATGAAGACATGGACTGAGTTCAACCACGCTCCGTAGACTCCCATTAACCTGGAAATGAAAGAGAGCAGAGGAAGGGCTGGTTGGTCCAAAGACCTGGGGATACCTGAGCCCATGGACAAGGACATAGCCACAGAGGGCTAGAGCTGAGAGTGAAGCATCTAGCTGATATGAAGTGAGGGGAGATGCAATTGTAAACGTAGAAGTTTTGTAACAAAAACAAGGAAGTAGTTAATCTTACAGTCCAGAAACAGAGGATCCTAGGACCATCAAGGGAGATGAGCACAAGCAGAATGCAGGACCCTATCCAGAGACGCAGCAACATCAGAGATGGGGACATGGAGAGAGGGAGCAGCTGAGGACTGTAGACTCGGAAGAGAGGGACTGAGTGCTGGTGGCCAGGAGGCAGGCTTGCAGAATGTGCCCTTTGGTGGTTTAAATTATTATATATACCTGAGTGTTTTGTTTTTTTTTTAAAAAAGAGCTAAAATGAATAACGAGAAATACTGTTAACTGATGGTACACGGAGGGGATTATAATTATTGTACTAAAACAAAGTATATGATTTATTGAATGTAAAACTGATGCTCTGCCCTGTAAACTTTCACCCAATTCCATGGAGCTGCTAGTGGGCTTGAACCGTTGACCTTGTGGTTCGCAGTCCAGGGCTTATCCTACAGCACCACACCAGGACTCCCTGTCAGTATGGGTTGTTACTGTTAGTGCCATCGAGTCGATTCTGACTCAGCAACCCTGTATCGGGTTTCCCAGGAGTGACTGCTGGGTTTGAACCATGGACCTCAGGGTTTGCAGTCCAGTGCTTATCCTGTGTAGCACCACAGTGTATTCCGTCACACACAGCCATGATGGTTCCATTACTTTTAGTGTCCAGCTTTCTCCATTCATAAGCCCCAAAGGCAGGAATTTTACACACTATAGCTCTTCTGTTACCGCCACAGCCACCGTAGGTGATAAGTCAGCAGGTACGATGGGGCAGGAAGTGGCAGCTTGTGCCTCCTTGTGAATTCTGACCTGTCATCTCTGTGTCTTCGGCATCTTCTCTGGATTTGCTGTTTTGTTGTGGTGAGCCGTCGAGTCAGGTTTAGAAATAGTCAACAGACTGTTTTCATTCTTGGGAGCTCTGGGGGGGCTCTGGGCTTGGCGCGGGAGTACTAATGGCAAAGTCAGCAGTGCCAAGCCCCCAGCCGCTCTGCTCACACGAAGGTGGACCGTTCTGCTCGGCTCTGTGGAATCGTCGTGAGTCACAATCGACTCGGCAGCAGTGGGTGGTTTGGTTTGGGGTTTTCATTTTCATGCTCAGAGTTAACATTTGTACTTTGAAACTGACTCACATGCGTGTGAGGCTACAGTGACGCACACATAGTTGTACGGTGTGTGTGTGTGTGTGTGTGTGTGAGGTTGACCAGGCGGTTAGCCTGTGAGCCCTCCGCTCCCGGCGTCTGCATTTCTGTGTGGTTTTGTTCTCCGCTCCAAGAGCTGCTTTCTCGAATGCCCATCCTCCACATTTGCTGGCTGGGAGAATACTTGGCAGCGATGTGGTTTCACAGGCCTGACCCATCACTGGAGTCCGTCTGCTGAACGCCATTGGAGACCGTTGGACGTGCATTGCTGTGATACCCGTTCCAGGAGGCCCCAGTGCACATACCTCCAGGGGCAGCACCCACAGAGGAGGGCTGGGTCAGGGCACCGCCGCCGCGCTAATCGACTCTCATCTTGCTCCCTCTCAGATACTGGTATCTCGGGCCACTGAAGACCAAGGCTGCCCACTTTTTCAGCACGCTTCAGGTAAGTGGAGTTTACACTTACCTGTGACGTGCGCATTTGGGATTCTTTCTAAAGTCCCTACTCTGGAGCTAAGTGACATGTTCCATCACTGGAATGGGGCCAACGAAGGCACCCTGCCCTTTACCTAAGCCCTGCATACACCCCATAGAGCCTGGTGGCTCCTGTTTTGATCAGCAGCCACCTCTCACCTACCAGCTCACTCCCTTCATGACCACGCAGCCCCACGGCTCCTTTGTCTTCAACGCCCTCTTCCCGCAGCCTGCTCATTCCTGTCCTCACGCTCACTGGGCAGACCTGAACAGCTTGGCCTGGACCTTTTCCAGTGTCGTGTGTCCGTATCCGTGTCTAGGACATCATGCTGGGTAAAGTGGAGGGTCAGCGAAAAAGAGGGAGACCCCAAAAGTGCTGGACTGGCACAGTGACATCAGCAACGGGCTCAAGTGTAACAACAGCTGTGAGATGGTTCAGAACCGGGCCGAGCCTCCCTAGGATGTGCACAGGGTCACTGTGGGTCAGAACCACCTCGTCGGCACCTGACAGCAACATAGCCAACCAGACTTGTGTCTCTATCCGTAGATTTCTAATGGTTTCAGCCAGTGGCTGTTGCGGTGGTCAGCACCACGGTCAGCACCATGGTCAGGCAGTCCCCTCATTAGAGAAAGCGCTATTGTGACTGTTGTTGTTGTTGTTGTTGTGTGCCATGGAGTCGGTTCTGACCCAGAGCGACCCTGTACAGGGTTTCCGAGGCTATAAATCTTTACCGGAGCAGAAAACCTCATCTTTCTCCTGCGGAACAACTGGTAGTTTCGGACTACTAACCTTAAGGTTCGCAGCCCAATTCATAACCACTACGCAACCAGAGCTCCTTGGTGCTGTGTCTAGATGTCCCAAAACGTTGGCATCGAGGCAAGCTCGGTGCAGACCCGCACAGACGCTGACAGGGAAGTGCTCCCTAGCTGTGGACAAAGTGCCACAGCCGATGCCAACCAAAGGCGCCAGCTCACAGTCTAGAAATGGGCAGACGGAATGTCCAGTGTTAATATCTAGAGCACTGAGCTGTTTTTCTAATATTAAAGTAATACATGCTCATTGCAGAACTTTTGGCAAATATAGCTTCACCTTCTGACATAAACCCCAATTGGATTAAAGAATTAAATTTTAAAAATAACCCCACCACAGAATGGGAGTCAAGTCAACATTAAGAGCAGGCTTTCTGAGCTCGGCAGCTGGGGTGTGGCTCCCTAGGGTGAGAAGCGTGGTCAGCATTGGGGGACGGGGCAAGAAAGTAAGTGCCTGTGTAAATGTGGGACCCGGGAGACGCAAAGTCAAACCCGACATGTATCTTGCCCTCCAGAGGAGATTGCATGCGGCAGGGAGGAATGTGGTGGTTTTCAGTCTGGAGACGCTGGGACGGGAAGACAGGAGGGGCATTGAGGGCAGCGTCTGGGTCTCCCCACAGGGAAGGTGGTCTCATGCCAGGTCTGGGTCCCCCCATGGGGAAGGTGGTCTCATGTCAGGTCTGGGTCCCCCCACAGGGAAGGTGGTCTCATGTCAGGTCTGGGTCCCCCCACGGGGAAGGTGGCTCTCGTGCCAAGTCTGGGTTCCCCCACGGGGAAGGTGGTCTCTTGTCAGGTCTGGGTCCCCCCACACACAGATCAACCCGCTGCTGTGAAGTCTGTTCAGACACAGGGCAGAGTAGAGCTCCCCTGTAGGACCGTAATCTTTACGGGGGCGCTGTAGGATGTCAGGAAATGAAGCTGGTGTAGAGTGGGGGCAGGTGTGGCTGTTGGATGTGGTTCTGACTTCCATCCTCCACACACTGGGGTTGAGGACGTCTTGAGCACAGTCCAGCCGTTTGGCCTCAGTGTGGACAGTGACTGAATGTGGACCAGCCAGAGGCCGCAGAGCCATGGCGATTACAGAGCTTGACTGTTAACTGAAAGATCAGTGGTTCAAACCCACCAGCCGCTCCCATGCAGGTCATGTACTTGGAAACCCTGTGGGCAGTTCTGTTTGGTCACACAGGGTTGCTATGAGTTGGTGTTGACTCGGTGGTACACACCAGCAGGCCAAAGGCAAGGGCCCCAGTGACAGACCAGGCCAGAAGCGATACCGTTGTGACCAAGGCGGTAGCCGTATGTCTAGGCAGAGAGGGCAAGTTAGGGTTCCCAGACTTCTGGGCGGACGGACTAGAGCGGGGTTTCCTGGTAACGTTAATGATGGCAGAAGCAGGTGGAGGTCATGAAGAGGGAGTTTTCTGTTGGGCTCTTGCTGAGAGGCTGGCGGTGCAGACACCCTCGTGGTGATTTGAGCCTGTGAGTCAGTCCGCAGAGAGGTCTGACTGAAGGAGCGGCTTCAGCTGTTGTGCCTGGGTGCCATGGAGACGATGGGTTCCTGCAGGAGCAGGTGGCAGGAGAACCCTGAGGAAGACAAGCATGGAAGGAGCTAGACACGGTGACTGAGAGAGTCTGAGGGGACGGAGGTGACACCAGAGTCAATCAGGGTGGGCTACCAGGAAGAAAGAATTCCAATAGAGACGGGACATTGGTCATTGGGTTGGGCAGTCGAGTTTGCTGATGACCTCCAGAGTGGACACAGTTAGGAACTAAATGGAAGATCGGACGTGGACACTGCATGTATAGCTCCTCCGTTAAGAGTCTGGACTCGGAGGGACGGGGGAGAAGAAACCAGGTTTGTGTGAGTCTAAAGGGGTGGGAGAGAAGAAACAAAGGCTGTGAGGCTGTGGACCCCTGGTGTGGCGCTGTAGCATAAGCACTGGACTGCAAACCCCAAGGTTGGTGGTTCAAACCCCACTTAATAACCACAGTGTGAGCCATGGGGTCGGCATGGTTGTGTTGTCTTCATCAGAGACTTTTCCGTACGCGGAGGAAAAGACGAGGAAGTGTGAAGGTTCAGGAGACAGGAAGGATGACTGAGTTGGCAAGCTCCCTGGGTCGGGGGCAGGGCCCGGGACCCTCACCTTGGATGGGGGAGGGCAGTGAAGGAAGGTCCAGGTGGTGGAAGGACTGTAGGACGCGCAGTGGACGGCCGAGAGTGAGGTGGGTGTGGGGCACCAGGAGCGTTGGAGCAGTGGGGACCCGAGAGCAGGAGCATGGGTGACGCCCCATGGACCACTTTGGGGTGAGTTTTCTTTCCTCTCAGTCCTCCAGCAATACTGAGATGTGCTGTGGGGACGGTTCTGACGCATAGCCACCCTGCAGGACAGTGTCCACCTGTCATTTTTAAGGAAGCAAACTGCTTCCATGGAGTAGCTGATGGGTTAGAACCACCAACCTTTTGATCAGCAGCTGAGTTCGTACCCAGTGCGCCACCAGGTCTTCTTCTCATGGTTGGAGCAAAAGTCAAACCCAAACCCACGGCCATCATCGTTTCCAACGTCACAGGCTGTAGGGCAGGTGGAGCCGACTCGTGGGCTTCCGCAGCTGCCGTCTTTATAGAGCAGACTGCCAGTCTTCCTCTTGTAGATGGCTGGTGATGCTGAGAGGTAATATAATAGGATCATTCAATTTTTGGAGGATTTTAGAAGTTAGCCCTGACCCCAGAACCCAGAACCCCCCATGCCATTGGTTTGATTCTAGCAGTGGGACAGTAGGGTTTCTGAGACGCAGAAATCTGAAACCCACTGACCGGACCCGCCCAGAATCAGCTCTTGGGGGCACATGTTGGGGTGAGCGAGGACCAGGCAAGATGACAGCATGAGCTCGGGATGAAGGGTCCACACTGGTGAGGAGAAACTGCAGGCTGAGAGAGTAGCACCTCTCCCTGTGCTGAGAGTGGGCCGTGGCCCAGCAGCAGGTTCGGAGTCCGGGCGGCACTGTGTCAGGAGACTGCTAACTGGCCTCCTGCCCCGAATGCGCCTACCCTGGGCTTCCTGCGTGGGGAGGCCGTGGCGTGTGAGGTCCAAGGGCGGCAGGCCAGGTGCACACTGGGTCCTGTGGACTGGGTGGGATGCGGTGGGCCAGAGCGGTCCCTCTTTGTAACTCCCTCAGGAATGCCTGAGAGCAGGGAACCATGCACCCTACGAAGCAACCTGGACACAGGAGCCCAGAATACAGGCAGCAACTAGAGGGTGGGACCAGGGGCTCAGAGGCCCACAATAGACCAGAGCGTGTCTGTGGTGGGCTTCAGGCTGAGAGAATAGCTGTGAGGTACTGGTGTGGCCAGGAGTAGGAGACAGATCCTCAGCATGAGATGATGCGTTGGCTGGAAGCCTCAGGGGTGGGGACCCTGCAGGGATCGCCTCTCCTCATCCTGTGTCCCAGGTGGGGATCTGTGAGGAGTCTCTGCTCCAAGTCAGACAGGCCCTGGACGGAGGCAGGCAGTGGATGGGCAGCCACAGGGCTCAAGGTGTTCAGGAGGAAACTGCCTAGACCAGAGGCCAGAGCAGGCTGGGTGTAACCGCATTGTCTCCCTCTGTCCCTTCAATAAGGAGTGGCCACAGACACACCAGGCCTCGATTGTGTACACAGGACCCACACCGAGACCCCCCAGCAAGCCAGAAGGGGTGCCCCCACGACCCTCACTGTACCGGAGGATTCTGCGGAGGCTGGCCTCCTACTGGGCACAGCCACAGGATGGTGAGCGGCATGGTGCTGGCCTCGGGACACCCCAGCACCCCAGTCCGTCTCAGACCCAGCTGGAACAGGGGTGCCGTCCAGGGGCCACGTGGGCAGCCTCCCACACACCCTCGCTGCGGCAGTGTCCACAGGAGGGGCATGAGAACAGTCACAGGTGGTACAGGATGGAAGCACAGAGCCCCGTGAGCCCTGCACACAGCTTCCTCTGTTGTGAACACTAGTTTCCCCCCCACCCCTGCACCACACAAGGGCAACCATGGGGCGCTGGATGCACCTGCTTCTGTCTTTGTGACACGCACTGGCCCCTCCCTGTCCCAACCGGCACGGCTGTGACCGCTTGTGGGGGTGGCCGGACGGTGTAAGACCTGAGAGACCAAGAGGCTGCTGAAGGGTAGGGGGCAGAGCCCAGGGATGCCAATGGTTGGGGTGGAGAGGTAGGGGCCACACTGACCTGTGTCCTGTGGACGTGCAGCCCGCTCCAGAGAGACGTGCCCTGAGGTCTGGAAGGAAGTGCAGCTGTCCACCATTGAACTATCCATCACGACCCGGAACCAGAGGCTCGACCTGGCGGTGAGTGTGCTGGTGGATTATACTAGGCAGGTGTTCGTACCTGGAAGGTGACATGCAATGTCAGTGTTAGTAGTGGGAGCTGAATTGTGCTGGACACTGGGGGTTATATTAGCAGGCGTTTGTACCTGGAAGGTGATGTTCATACGTGAGGAGGAGATGCACCTGACAGGTGACATCTTAGACTGCTCTTAGACTGACTGTGTGTTTGTGCCCCGGGAGGATCGAGCCAAAGGATGAGGACAAGCAGGAAGCGTGCGCCACCCCGCATCTGTCAGTGCGTCATACTGTGGTGGCTTGCATGTCGCTGTGCTGTAGAAGCTATGCCGTTGATATTTTAAATACTACCCACGGTGGACAGGTTTCAGCTGAGCTTCCAGACAAAGACAGATGAAGAAGAAGGAGAGACAGACTTCTTGGGACTGTTTAGCCACTGAAACCATATGAATAGCAGTGACACTTGCCAGATACCATGCCAGAAGATGAGCCCCTCAGCATGGAAGGCTGGGGAAGAGCTGCCTCCTCAAAGGAGGGTTGACCATGATGGAGTAAAGCTTTCAGGACCTTCATTTGCTGGTGGGGCACAACTCAAACTGAGGAGAGACAGCTGTCAGCATCCATGAATAAATAATTGGAACATAGAATGTACGACGTATGACTAGGAAAAGTGGAAGTTGTCAAAATGAAATGGAATACATAAACATCATTATCCCAGAAATTACTGAATTGGTATTGGCCATTTCGAATCTGACAATCACATGATTTGCTATGCTGGGAACGACAAATTGAGGAGGAACAGTGCCACATTCGTCATAAAAAAGAACGTCTCAAGATGTATCTTGAAGTACATCACTGTCTGAGATAGGATAATATCCACATGCCTACAAGGAAGACCAGCTAATACCACTGTTATTCAAAGTTACACAAAACCACTAAAGCCAGTGATGATGAAATTGGAGAATTCTACCAACTTTTTCTCTGGGCAAAATACTGAATGATGCAGAAAGTATTAAAAGAAGATAGAAGGTATACACAGAGTCACTGTACCAAAAGGAAATGGTTGATGTTCAACTGTTTCAAGAAGTAGCATATGATCAAGAGCCAATCCTGAAGGAAGAAGTCCAAGGTGCATTAAATGCATTGACAAAAAACAAGGCACCAGGAATTGATGGAATACAAATTGAAATCTTTCAACAAAGTGGGGTGGCACAGGAGGCACTCACTCATCTCTGCCAAGAAATTTGGGAGACAATCATCTGGCCAACTGATTGGAAGAGATCCGTATTTGTGCCCATTGCAAAGAGAGATGACCCAACGGAATGCGGAAATCATCGAACAATCTCTTTGATATCCTATGTGAGTAAAGTTTTACTAAAGGTAATACAGAAACAGCTGCAATCATACATTGACAGAGAACTTCCAGAGGTTCAAGCCGGATTCAGAAGAGGCTGTGGAATGAGGGATATCATTGCTGATATCCGATGGATCTTGGCTGGAAGCAGAGAATACCAGAAAGATGTTTACCTGTGCTTTATTGACTACGCGAAGGCTTTCGATTGTGTGGATCATGACAAGCTACGGACAACACTGCGAAGTATGAGTATTCCGGAACACTTAATTGTGCTCATGAGGAATCTGTACCTGGACCAAGAGGCAGTTGTTCCAATAGAACAATGCCCATGACTTTTCCAGGGACCACCAGTTGCAGAGAAACCAAGTCTCGGAGCTTAAAGGTTGGGGTGTCCTGTTGCTGGGGGGACTACGGATGGCACGGAGGCAGGCCTGTGCTTACAGACAGGATGCCATGGCTCACTCCCACAGCTTTCTGGGGTCTCAACAAAAGATTGGGCAGCATTCCAACCCCGGCATCCCTGCCTGTATGAGAATGCAGATGCATGAGCACTCCCTGGCAGCAGGCAGGAGGGCTGGTGGGGCGCCCATGTGGCTGTAAGGACAGGCCTGTGGCAGTCTTGACAGGTTGACAGTGTGACAACCCTGCGTTGCGCTGCTCCCTGGGGGCCTTTTTTCCAACAGCATGCGTTCACTTCGGCTTTCTGTGTCCCATTGAGTCATTCTCATGACTCTCCAGACTTTCTCGTCATGTTACCACACACTTCATAGACAACAGCAGAGTCCACACACCACTGTCACATGCACCGGGAAACTCAACAATGCACAATTCGCTTTATCACGTCCTTGGCTGACTGTGATGGTCTGGACCCAAACCCATAGTGTCCCTGAGTGACTCTGGACTGTTGGTGGCGGAACTTCAGAAATGCCGTCCTGAGCGTGGCCTCTGTATGTGGTTCCTATAGTAGAAACAAGATGTTGAGGAATGTTCCGACGGGGACGCTATGATACGGCAGCAAGAACAGGGACTCTGTAGGGTGCAGGTCCGGGGCGGGCTCTGAGGCTGAGCCCCTCTCTTTCAGAGCACAGAGGACTTCATGAACATCTGCATTGAGCCCGACATGGTCAGCAAAGGAGACTTCATCAGTATCGGGTGAGTGGGGGTCTGGGGCTTCCTCCTCAGGTGCTCTGTAGTGTTAGAGTCCATGGCACACTGCCCCTCGGCTGTCACTGCCCGCAGTTGGGGGCGCAGGTGGTAAAGGCCGGGGTGTGGGGTGGGGCCCTCAGTGTTTACCTCACTGAGGCTGTGTGCACACTGCCCCTCTGCTATCCCCACTCATGGTGGGGCTCGGGGTACCACAGGCCGGGGGTCCCTGCTCAGTGTGGCCATATGCACACTGCCCCTCTGTTTTCCAGCTCACACTGGGGCTCGGGCTACCACAGGCCGGGGGTCCCTGCTCAGTGTGGCCGTATACACACTGCCCCTCTGCTGTCCAGCTCACACTGGGGCTCGGGGTACGACAGGCCCCTGTGCCAGGCGGCAGAACTCTACTTCCAACCAAACTTAGGAGCTCCAAATGCCGCCCTGGCCCCGAGACAAAGCCCACGGGGCAGGAAGGGACAAGAAAGAAGGACCCAGGGAAACAGGGACCCAGGGAGGATGCAGGAAGTGTGCATGGGGTTACACACTGTGCCTGGAAATGCAACGTGTGTAAATTGCTCAATGGGAAACTAGTTTGCACAGTAAAGTTTCACCCCAGTTAAAATAAAAGACTAACGGAAGGAAACGAACGAGGGTTCCAACATCACAGCAGACAAACGAGCCTTCTGCTGCCTCACTGGACGGTGTGTGGTGGGCTTCTGTAAACCCCACTCCCCAGCAACCATGAATGCCCTTCAGGCTCTGCCTCAGTGCCTCCTGCCCGCAGGCCAGCCCTCTCTGCCAAGCTCTGTAGCCCTCCTCTCTGCCTGGGCCCTGCCCTGGAGCGCCCCCTGTTGCCCACACGGGGTTGGATGAGACCAGTGTCCCCAGGCCTGACCTGACCTCGCTGCCCAGCATCCTCAACTTCTGCTGTGCCCCCCTTGGGCCTGCACCCCTGTGTTGAGCAGCCTTTGGTTTGCTGTCTGCATCTGCAGTCAAGAGCAGCGGCAAGGCCTTACTTCTGTCCTCTTGGGAGACCAGCCAGTGGGCCAGGCCTGCAGAGATCTCGTCTGTAAACGGATGCTACCGTATCACATCAGGGGTGTGTTAGAGGGAGGTGTGTATACATAGGATAGAATACGTACGTCCTGTATGTGTGTTAGAAGGAGTGTGTACACAGGACGGGGTGCATGCGTCATGTATGTGTGTCAGGGAGTGTGTACACATGAGATGGAGTATGTGTGTGTAATACTTAGGAGTGTGTACCCATAGGGTGGGGTACAGGTGTTATGTATGTGTTGGATGGATGTGTACACATAGGATGGGGTATGTGTGTTGTGTGTATACTGGGGAGTGTGTACACAGATGCATATGTGTGTGTAATACACATGTTAGGAGTGTGTACTCACCAGATGGGGTACATGTGTCCTGCATGTGTGTTAGAGGGGTGTGTACATGTAGGATGGGGTATGTGTGTCATGTATGTGTACCAGGGAGTGTGTAGATATGAGATGCAGTCTCTCTGTGTAATATACATGTTAGGCATGTGTATGCATAGGGTGGGGTATGTAGTCTCGTATATGTGTCAGGGAGTGTGTACACACGAGATGCAGTGTGTGTCATGAACACACATGTTAGGACTCTGTGTGTGGATCATGGCAGTTCTATTTAAAACCACTTAGTGGTGTTAAAGGCACGTGTGCTCTGCTGTCTGGCTGGTTCCGGTTCAGGCGAACCTCCAGGACGGTGTAGCACTCCCCACAGGGTTTCCAGGACTGAGCAGCTCAGACCACCTCACTTTCTCCCCTGATCCCTGCTAGTTTGGGATGGCTGCCCTTTCTGTCAGCAGTGGAGTGACCCCTGCTGACTGTTAGAATGAACATGGGAGCCCTCTGAGCTAAGACTGGGTCTTCATATGTGTGATCGAAGTACACTGAAAATGTTCTCCTTCCAGTAATCAACTACCCCAAGAACAAGAACCCTCCCATACGTGTCCTGAAGAACTGAGTTCAGCTTTTTAGACCTGAAGTTGTTAACAGATCACACGGAGCAGGAATCGACGTGGGATCCCAGGCTGGGAGCCGGAGAGAGGACCAGTGTGCTGCGTTTTCACTGCCTTTGGTGTTAAACCTGCTTTCTCTGCTTCACCAACAGGAGCAAGAGGATGCGAGAGCCCACCCTGTGCCCCGTGGGCACCCAGTACCTGCAGGCCAGCAAGTGCTCACTGCTGCTGCCCGAGGTCAGTCTCCTCCTCCTTCCTTATTGCCCACCCACATCCAGGCCCCCACCAGGCTCTGCTTCCTGGGGAGCCATGGAAGGTGGGCAGGTGCCCCTTGACTGTGGGTTAAGAGTGGGCCTCCTGGAGACCCTAGGCTTCATTCCACTTTCTCCAAGTTTTGGGGAGTCTTTCCATCTCCTGAGCCTTCCTGCTTCCACGAGGAAGTTGTGCAGCACACGAGACGTTCTCCAGGGGCCCAGGGAATAGTGGACACTGCCCCAGTGTTTCTAGCAGGATCTGAGACAGATAGTGTCACATGACAGTGTACCCCCATCCTGTGGGTACACATTCCTAACACACATACATGACACATGTACCCCATCCTGTGTGCACACACTTCTCACACATACATGACACATGTACCCCATCTTGTGTGCACACACTTCTCACACACATACATGACAGTGTACCCCCATCCTATGGGTACACACATGCATCCCATGCACACATGCTCCAGAACACCCACAGCACTTGTACCCTGTCCCATGTGCACACGCTCCTAACATATACATGACATATGTGTCCCATTCTCTGTGTGCACACTCCTAACACTCACATACATGACATATGTTCCACATCCTGTGTGTATACACATTCCTGTAACACCCCTAACATGATATCGGCAGCCTTCAATCTCAGACATCCATTTACAGACGAGATTCTCCGAGCAGTACAGCCCCGCTGTCCGGTCTCCCGTAAGGACAGGTCTGTGACGTGTCGAGCTTAGAATGTCCTGTGTGAACAGAATCTTAGTGGTGAGCGTGTTGCTTAGTCTCCCGTGAGTTCAGATCTGTGACGTGTGGAGCTTAGAACATCCTGTGTGAACAGAATCTAAGTGGTGAGCGTGTTGCTCGGTCTCCTGTGAGGACAGATCTGTGACGTGTGGAGCTTAGAACGTCCTGTGTGAACAGAATCTAAGTGGTGAGCGTGTTGCTGGGTCCTGTACCCAGTGCTGGGGGGCTTCAGGACCAGAGGCTGTCAGGGTGTGAAGCTGAGCCAGCCCTTGGGGGAGTTGCTAGGGTCAGGGGTCCTGTCTTCTCTGCTTTTCTGTTTAGAGAGATTAGGGCCAAGAGGACTGGGTCGAGCTTGTGAGTTCATTAAGCTGTGGCAGGAGCCCTCCCTGGAAAGGTATCCCTTAGCACCAAATCCCAAATCACTCGGGGCAGAGGCAGAGCCCAGCAGGGACTCACATCCTTCCCCAGGACAGTGGGCTGAGGGGTGTTAGGGTCGTGTCCCCGTGGACAGTGGGCTGAGGGGGTGTTAGGGTCATGTCCCCGTGGACAGTGGGCTGAGGGGGTGTTAGGGTCGTGACCCCATGGACATTGGGCTGAGGGGGTTTTAGGGTCGTGACCCTGTGGATGATGGGGCTGAGGGGGTGTTAGGATCATGACCCCATGGACAGTGGGCTGAGGGGGTGTTAGGGTCGTGTCCCCGTGGATGGTGGACTGTGTGGGCATTAGGATCGTGTCCTCTAGGCACTGCCCTGGCCTCTGTCCCAGATCCCACCTCGTTGGCACTAGTGCTGAGTGGGTGTCCTCTCTCCGCAGGGTGTGGGCGGCTCCTTCAGCATCGACAGTGAAGAGTACGAGGCGATGCCCGTGGAGGTGACCCTGCTCCCCCGGAAGCTGCACTTCTTCTGTGACCCCAGCAGGCGGGAGCAGGTGCTGCGGGGGCCGGCCCAGGAGACGAAGGAGCCGGAAGAGCCTGGGGCAGCCTCATAGGATGCCCAGCAACTGTCCTCTCAGTGTTTCTAGTACTCCCCCCCGCCCCCCCAAATTTCATTGTGTGTCTGCTGACATTCTTGACACTGAGCTGCGGGCCCCTTCCAGAAGGCTCCCCATCCCTGGGTGGAAGGGTCAGACCTCTGTCAGTGACCGGGAGCCTGGCCGGACTGTGTGAACCCCTAGAATCCAGGGAGGGGCCGGTTCCTGCACACACGCACACACACCCATACACACATACACACACACACACTCCTATTTCAGTCTGTCCTCTTCCGTCTGTCCTCCGCAGGGCCTCGGCCTGGAATGCTGGTTCTTTTCTGATGGGACCCTTCCTAAGTGTTGGTTTGCAGGAAGAGCCAGCCACTCAGCCTGGGTGGGGTCCGGATTCTGCATTTTTAGACGCATGTGTCCCTCCCCCTTGAAGAAATGGTGCTTTAAAGCAGTGGTCCAGATGCTCCTGTTCCTGTCCCCCCCACCCCCCTGAAGTGTTCTGAGCAATCATGTGACCCCTCACATTTAAGGCGACACCTCCCATTTCTCATGGTAAGTTCGCCCTTCTGTGACCAACTTACTTTCTGCTTCCAATGTTTTGTTGCCGTGTGTTTTCTGTAATGGAAGGCATGCTGAAATCAGAAACGTTTGTGGTAATTAGGATTTTGATGTGATATGGGACACGCATGTCCCCAGTGAGCCCCGTTTCTTCAGATTCGCACGGTCACACACCTGGCAGCAGCGTGAACATTCAAGTGGGACAGCAGCATCCCAGGAACCCTAAGAGGCTTAAAACATCAGTGGGGCATATACGTCCCACAGGCCACGAAAGCGTTCAATAGTTGCCAAAGTCTGTACTATCTGGTGTTATGTAAATATTCACACGTTAAATAAAGTTGTTACACCACTCTTGTCAATCTGTCCAGTAGCATTTCAATACGGCAGCTGGTCCACATCAGTCCCCAATGAAAGGAAAATGAACGCGGCAGCTCGGCATGGACTTGGTTTTGCTCCTTGGCTATGCTTTCTGCCACTTTCAGCAGCGTGACTGGCACCCCGTCCTCCTCTGCACCAGCACTTAGGGGTTCCACTGCCTTCGTGTCTCCTCGCCAACAGACTATATTATACATGAGAGTCATTTTTCCTGGTTCCTGCCTTAAATGTAAACTCAGTACCGAATACATTGTATTCTCATTGTTGGCACAGCCATGGTAAAAACAGTTCATGCACATGTTGGTAAACGTTAATGCGTTACTAGAAATGCTGTTTTTCCAGTGAGTCCACTTTCCCGAGAAGGCACCAATGATATCCCCGGCTGCCGTGAGACGCTCCTGCCTGGGTGAGGAGGTGGAGGAGGACACAGTCTGGCCTAACACGGAACTTCCTGTGTATCGCTGTCACAGCCGAGGCGAGGGTGACTGGCAGCAAGTGGTGGTGGTGCAGAGTTGGTTCCCACTCACAGTGACCCTCCAGTGGGTTTCTGAGACGTGGTCTTTATGGAGCACAATGTCTCTGTCTCCCGTAGAGCAGCTGGTGGATTCAAACCGCTGACTTTGTGATGAGCATCCCAGTTCATATTCTTTTCTTGAAAGCAAAGTACTGCAAGTGTCCCCAGCTGCTAAGGCTTTGTCAGCGGGTCTATTGGGGTCGCTTACTTTAGTCTCTGACGTCAGCCTCTCGTGGTGCCCTGTGGTGTTGGCTCTGTAGAGGGCTGGCGCAACATCAGGTGAGGGAGACCCATGTTCGTTCAGCCTTCACTCCAGCCATTTGAAGACAGTTCCTGTGCCCCCAGCTGTGGACCCCTGGGAGTGACGGCGGCTCTGAGAGGCCCAGGGATGAGGCTCACAAAATACAAGGCCTGCTCACTCAGCACAGGGCCAGCCCTCTACGGAATTCTTCAAGGAAGAACAGACTCAATGGTGCCCAATCCACAACACCTCTTCCTTGAAGAATTCCGTGTTCTTCAATTTACAGCATGTCAAAATGGCACTTAGAGCATTCTCAAAAAAGGGACTCATTTTTGTTTCTTTTCAATGTTGAGTTTGGGGAACAAGAAGAAATCTGATGGGGTGAGAACAGGACTGTAGAGTGGAGAGGCTAAGGTTTCCCAGTGAAGTTTTTGTAGGCCAGCCCATACTACCATTGAAGAATGAGTAGGTACGTTGTTGTAATAGGAAAAAAAAAAAAAAAAAAAATCTCTGAGTGCAGCTTCCCTGGCCTCTTGCTCGCCAGTGCAATTTTCAATTTACTGAACACTGCTTCCTAACAAATCCCTGTGTTGGAAGAAATATAGCCAGAGTGCTCCTTGGAAGCCAGGATGACCAGACTTTGTCTCTCATACTCCAGACATATTATCAGACTGCTCCTTGGAGAAGGATACCATGTTTGGTAAACTAGAGGGTCGGAGAAAAAGGAAGACCCCCAATGAGATGGATTAGCACAGTGGCAGCAGCGGTGGGCTCACAGGTAGCAGTGATTGCACGGTTGGCGCAGGACTGGGCAGTGTTTTGTTCTGTTGTGCATAGGGCCGCTATGAGTCAGTGTTGACTTGATGGCACCTAACAAGCCCCTGCAATCATCCCATGTGCTTCATGAAAATCTATCAAGACTACCCTTTGGACTCCTCCGAGCTGATCTGTCTTAAATGTAACCAGCCAACATGATCCCCTGGGAAACCAGTTTTGATTGGATCTTTGTTTTTGAATGCACCCTAACAAAACCAAGTCAAGTGTATGTTACTGAGAAAACTTGACTGCAGCCATCCGTTGATCTGAGACAACATGGAATAAACCTGTGCAGGTGTGACCTGGAACCCAAGTAGCGATGATTTTGTACTTACCTTGTGTGTGTGTGTGTGTGTGTGTGTGTGTGTGTGTGTGTGCACACGTGTCCCAGTACAGAATGTTGAAATGCAGCTTCACTGGTAAGAGATTTTGTAGAACAAAAGAGCTTCGCCCTCTGACCTAGCGTGAGAGATCGGTGCTGTGTGGTCCTGGATCTTCCGACGGGGTCATTAGTCACAACCTTGGCTTTTCTTTGTTGCTGTTAAGTGCTGTCAAGTCAATTCCGACTCATAACGACTCTATGGAGAAGGGGTGGGGAACCTTTTTCTGCCAAGGGCCATTTGGATATTTATAACTTCATTCATGGGCCATACAAAATTATCCACTTAACAATTAGCCTGCTATATTTTGTCAAAACATTTAATTAACTCACCCACCCCTAATGTGATGGCTGGAGACCTTGTGTGGCACTATGAGTTAATGCGCTGGACTGCAAAGTAGGTTTGAACTGCAAGGTCAACGGTTCAAGTTCACCAGTTGCTCCTTGGAAACCCCGTACAGGGTCACTGTGGGTCGTACCTGGGTCATGACTCTATGGCTCTTAACAACCACAGCAATGTGATGGCTGGAACTGCAGTTGCCTTGGCAAGACCAGACCAAATGATTTAGTGGGTAGGACATTCCCCACCCCTTGTACATCTTTGTGGGAGCAGAGCACCTCATCCTTCTGCGGGCGGCTGGTGCTTGAACCACCAATCTTGTGTTTTGCATCCCAGTGCTTGTCGTATGAAGCCCCCTCACTCCCTGGTTTCTATTACCTGGGAACTTACCCAGACCAGGTCCACGGAACACTCTCCATCTTCAGTGTCTGTGGCACCAGGGTGCACCCCCCCAAGCCCTCTTGGCACTGGGACCTCTTTCCTCCCCAGCACGTTTCTTGGTCAGGGTAAAGGACCACCACAGGCATGTTTGTGTTAAAATGTGAATTTTAATTGTAAAAATTGTTTTCTGTAAATATAGTTATCTCCACCTCTCTGCATACAACTTGATCCAGATATATACAGATAAGATATACACAGAAGTTATTTGTACCACAGAATACAATCAACTCCAGATACAACCTTCACGTCAGGATGAACGCCACCTTCCTATAGGCCCTTAAAGAATCCCCAAGGAACTCAGGGTGAGAACAACCTCTTTGTACGCAGTGGGTAAAATCTAAGACCTGTCTTACTAATTTAGTGAGATGAGGTAAAGTCTTGAAACAAAAATAGATTTTGTTTGTAGTATTGCTGTAACTCTGGTGCTGGGGTATTCATTAAAAGAGGAGATTTCGTTTTTAAGATGATAGAGAGGCTAGGCTGCTCCTAACTTAGAAAAAAACAAAACAAAACAAAAAAAAGGAAGCTATTTTGCCAAGGTTACAACTATTTCTTTTTTCAGAAAGAACTTATTTCTCAGATCTATAAAAAAAAAAATTGAGCCAACAAGCTTTGGGTCAATAAAGGAAGTTTATTCTGCTTTCCTGCCCTAAATTCTCCTCCAGTCTGTTAGAAAAACAGAGCCTACACGAGGTCCTCACTTCTGGTGTCGAGAACATGCTAGATCCAAACTTTGTATTCCTACTGCCACCTCCAAAAATCAGCGTACAACTCCTCTGTGCCTAATTTACCCAAAGAGAAGCATTTTCACTCTAATTTCAATTCAATGTCTCCGCAGCCTGCTAACTCAGTTACCTATGTATGGATTTTTCATTGTGGGCCATCTATGGCTGGTTTATAATCCTCCACCCTGCATTCCTCAACTGTACTCAGAAAGCAAAGTAAATGTATTATTAGTCTGTAGAAGTATTCTAAAGTAAACATGACTACTTCACACCAACCCTCCCACTGTGGTATTTAAATAGCTTTTCTTCATTTAGACCCTTTTAGCTCTAAAAGCTCATGCTACGCTGAGAGTCTAGAATAATCTACAGAAATGGAAGTGGGGGTTTTACCTCTCTGCCATTCACTCTCTTTATAGCATAGAAAATCCTTACTCCCTTTCTACACCTGCAGTTCCACTCAGCTACCCCCACAGTCAGCTCCAGAGATAAAGTGCCAATTGCAAATCAACCTCCCATGCCACACTGCCTCACATCGAGATGGGGCCCCGGGATCAGAATCACCATGCTGACCTCTGCGTCGGCGTTCTACTGAAGGCTGACGTCCGTATGTAGCCCATGACTCCCAAACCTGTCTCCCTCAGAATGCCACAAAGATGTCAGTCATTTCCTGGTTCATTCGCCAAAACCCTTCAAGCATAAAACTAGGAGACCTCAACCTACACCATGTCTGTATGAAACTGCCCACGTCTTCTAGGATGATGGTTCTCACGTCCTTCCAGCCCAACATCTGCACACTCCACTCATCACATGGTAACAATGGTAGAAAAATAAACTTCCATTTCTTATCAGAGAGACATCGATTCACAGTTGGCCCTGCCTCTGAGTCTTGGCTCCGTTGGCTCCGAGGAACAGCAGTATCATCATCGGTGTGCCACAGAGAACGGTGAGGGAGTCCCAGGGGTCCTTCACGCCTTCTCGTCCCCTACCTGAACCAGAAAGGGGTTTTCCTGAAACAAAGATGGGCCGGACCTGCCAAGGTCAGCCCAGGGGCAGTGGGGCACCAACTGCAGGACACTGGAGATGCTGGGAAAGGTGAGAGGCCACCACGCTGCTCCCCAGGTTGATGTCCTTGCCCGGTTGAAACTGGCAGATTCTTGTTCAAGCTGAACGTGGCCTTGCAGTCTTACTCAACACACCCAGGTCCCCTGGTCTGCATCTTTAAGGGTGACTGCCGGGCCTGGGGGGAGTGAGGCAGCTAAGGGAAAGAGCTGGTCCTGGGGCCCCTGCCTTTACTAGGGGCTCGTTCCTGCAGAACTGGTGTTCAGGGTGACCATACAGACCTCTGACAACAGTGACGGCCTCTCAGTGTGTCCAGTTCATCCTCAGGGCTGCCAGAACTGTGACCCAGCTCCACCTCGGTCGTCAATACATCCTGAGGAGTGTGCCTTCCAGTGGCACTTGGGATTCTCCACACCTGTGTGCTGCTCTTGAGTTTCCCATGTTGACTCTCACATGGAACACAAGGTGAGTTACATACAGGTGCCAATGGAAGACCAGGTATAGTAGGCACGCGCCTTTGGCTCCTCTCACCGCAGGGTCCAGGTAGGATGGTGGCGAGGTGGGATAAGTCAATGCTTCGTGCTCAACTCGAGCCAAAAGTAATTCCAGACACATCCATGGGCCCATGTCAACTCCTGGGGCAGATCTCCAACCTTGAGGACAACTGGACGTGTTCCCAGACAACAAGGACAACCATATGCCAAGCATACGGAGTGATGTGAAAAACAGTGAATCTCAACCCATTCCAAACCTGGATTCTAACCCCCCGCCCCTAAGGAATCTTGCTCAGGGGGCCCCTCTAGCTGGGTTCAGGAAGACCGAACAGAAATGTTCGCAGTTTCACAGCGGGTCATGGGCCTCAATTGGCAGCCCCAGAACTCAGCAGGGGTGGGAAGGTGGGGTGGGAGAGGAGGGAGATGGCCTCCTAGACTTCCAGCCTGCTCCCCAAGGCCTGGGGGTTCCTGATCCTGCCCCCACAGGGCTTTTTGATAAGAAGACTGTGAGGGGGAGTCACTGCCTTCTCCTGAACACAGTCTCTTCAGAACACAACACCGCCGACCCCATACAGGAAACAGGCACAGATAATGTGGGGGAAGCTGAACATAGGGAGAGGCAGGGAGGGGGTTCCATCTCACACCCCAGGTAAGACTCACCTAGGGGCTAAGACGGGTGACCAGGGGGATGAAGGGGGAATGCACATGCTGTCAGGGCACAGGGCTTCTCAAAGTCTCTGTCCTGTGGGGAAATGGGGAGAAGGCCCAACCCATGGGTCTCCTCTTCCAGGGACTAGAGGCAAGCATGGCAGATTCCACTCTGAGCCAACCTGGCCAGTGGTCAGTTCTGCGACCACCAGACCAGGCCCTCTGTGTGCGCTTGAGACCAAGGAGAGGCTAGACAGACAACCACCAAGAACAGAATACCTTTCAAAGGAACCCAGGCCTTCCAGCAAGTTCCAGAGGACCGTGCCCCAACTGCTCACCCTCCTCCCCTACCCAGAAGCCTTTGAGCCTGAGGGTACCACTCCAGAGTCAGCCCTTGATCCAAGGCTGGAAGAGAAGGCCCACAAAGGAAAGCCAGTAAATACAGATGTCACCGAGATGTGTGCTGAGCCCACCTTGAAGAGGAGCAGACTGGATTCTGTGCTGATCTTCCACATAAATGCCTACACCTGTTTATGCATTTACAGAAAAGCCGCTACCTC
Source organism: Chrysochloris asiatica (assembly GCF_000296735.1). Lineage (NCBI taxonomy): Eukaryota > Metazoa > Chordata > Mammalia > Afrosoricida > Chrysochloridae > Chrysochloris > Chrysochloris asiatica. The sequence continues at coordinate 14,814,743 of NW_006408559.1, forward strand.
AACCAGCCAATGTCTATCTGTGTTCCCTCAGGCTCGCCTTGAGCTTCCTGTTCAGGAGGCACAGAGAAAATACAATCAACCCTAAGAGTCTGGTCTTGATAGATGTGTGACTGTCCAGGTGCTAGGCACATGAGCCTGACTCGGGCCCGGTCACCTGCATGGACCCATGGGCAGCTATTCCCATACAGAGCCAACAGGGAGCAGGAAGGAGGTGAAGTCATCTGTCAACAACCAACAACCCAGAATCCACAGTCAAGATCCCAGAGGAGGTCTCTTACTAGGGTTCATGAACAGGGGCTGTTTCCCCATGGTCCGCACAAGAAGTAACTGGACTGGTCCCAAAGCAGAGCACATCCAAGGAGCACGCATGCGTTTGTTCATTCCTGACACTCAGGGTGCCCGGAGAAGGCACTGACATTTTCTCTCTAACCAATTTATGCTGTTAAGAGTCCTGGTGTGGCGCTGCAGGGTAATGCACTGGACTGCAAAGTCAGTTTGAACCACAAAGGTTGGCAGTTCAAGCTCACCAGCCGTGCCTCGGAAACCCTATACAGAGTCGCTATGAGTCGGAACCGAATCGACGGCACTTAACAATAACAACAACAATCTATATCTCTAGTCCCATGTCTCCTCTACCTGAGAGACGTGTTCTAGGATCTAAACTGGTAAGCAGTCAGTTTAGTGTCATAGCCCAACCTGAGCTAACCAGCCATCATACTTGCTGGGTTTCGGAATCCGGGGAGCCTGTTTTGGTTCAGAGGTTCCGCCAGCAGCACCAGCAGAGAGCTCTCATCCAAGAGCTGTCTCCATCCTGCTCAAACCATCACCACCTCTGGTGTCCATGAACTCCGTCCACCCTTCACCAATGCCCACACCCTCCTGGAGACTCAAGGGGACACAGGTTTGCTTGCAAACTCGGCCATTCTGGCTCACAGGAGGAACAGAGTCAGAGAACAAGGAGTATCACCTTGGGTGGCCACGAGGAACAGACTTGGGAAGAGTTCAAGGCTTCATTCTACCATTTCAGTTTCAGCTGTCAACCACGTCACTAAAGAAGCTTGAGCTCAACATCAAAAACACCACAGGTCCCTCTTTGAGGTCCCCACCCTGGTGAACAGAGAAAACTTAGATTCAGCCCAAGGTACAGACTTGCACAACTGGACAGTGGCCATCTGGTCTACCTTGGGCCATAAGCAGAAGCACAGCTAAGTCCACGCTGTCTTACTCTTAAGCACATCAAGGGACAGACACAACACCGACTTCCTCAACCATCCATTCCAATATGATGTCCTCCCAGTGATGGCAGGCTCTTCACAACTCCCAGGTCCTTCCCCAAGTGACCAGTGTCCACTCTGACACCTAAGACCATGGATGGGCTCTTGGGAGAATGTGGTGGAGCTCAACATCTCCCAACACAAGGCACAAAGCCAAGGTGGCCTTATCTTACCTCTAGGGAAGAAGGGAAGAAATATGCAAAAAATGCAAAAAAATTGCATTTGTTGGGAAATACCAACAATATCCCTTTGTGTCGACTCATTAAAAACATGAGGCCACGGGGCCTACCCAGACTCAGGCAGCGCTTCCTGGACAAAGCAGCTCCCGGCCTCAGCCTCATCTCCTACGGGCAGCAGGGGTTGTCGATGACCAGCATGACATCAATCCCATAGGCCTCCAGCAAGTCCACGAGGAAGCTGCGGTCCCCCTGGGGGTCGAGGCCCATGCCCCGGGCATGCTCAGCTGTCAGCGTCTTGTCTTGACTCGCAGAAACCTCCAGCAACGTCTGGAATATCCGGTTGTTCTGCTCTAGGAAAAACCTGCATTTGCCAGACAAGACTCAGGAAACGGCGGAAGGCAAGATGTTGGCTCTCACCCCTGAATCCACATGTGGGAACCATCCAGAGCCCTCAAAATGTTTCAAAAATCAAGTGGAAATATCTTTTAAGAAAGAAGAAAGCTAGTTCTGGGACATAACCCAACTCCTCCCAGTGCTCAGACACCCCCAACTTCTCTTGATGGGCTGCCCCTCAACCTGCCCCCACCCCCAGTGCCCAGACATCCCCAGAGCCCAGCTCTCTGTGTCCCTGGATTGGACCGGGGGTGGGGGACAGGGTGGTCATGGCAGGGCAGGCCCGTGCTGACTCACAGCACAAAGAGGTCCTCCTCACATGGGTTGTAGTCTCCCTCCACTTCCTGGGAGTACAGCAGCATCTGCCTGGGGAGGGCAGGAGAGTACGTCAGAGAAGGGACCCCAGCCGGCCAGGGCACCCTCAGGGGGAGCAGCAGTCCACACTGTCCAGAGGCAGGAGGCAGGGTCAGGAAAGAGGACACAGAGCTTGGGGTCCAGGGCCTGTCATCTCACAGAGGTTCCCCTCATTATCTGGGGTACGGGGCAATAACACCATGGAGCCACAGGGCAGGCCAGGCCCCTTCCTAGGTCCTCCAGGGTCACAGAGCCCAAGTCCTGAGGAGGGGCCCCCCCAGACCCACCACCCAGCACGTGGCAGACAACAGGGGCGCCCCTGTCCCCCCGGGCCCAGCGCTGACCCAGGGGCCCACCTCTGCTCCGTGAGGCACCCGTGTCCCCCCCAGGCCCAGCGCTGACCCAGGGGCCCACCTCTGCTCCG
>NW_006408559.1:14817710-14823330 GCF_000296735.1 Chrysochloris asiatica
CCCAGGGGCCCACCTCTGCTCCGTGAGGCGTCCCTGTCCCCCGGGCCCAGCGCTGACCCAGGGGCCCACCTCTGCTCTGTGAGGCGTCGGTACTTCTCCCGGTCGGCGTTGTTGATTTTCAGCAGAGGCTGCAGGTGGTCGTGGTGAGTCCTCACGTTCTGGTTGTCCACGTAGACATCATAGAGCTCCCGTTTCTCCTCGAAGATCTTCTCTGTGGTGCCTGTGGGGGGAAGTGAGGGGTGCCTGCTGACCCTGGGGACAAGGAGGAGGGGTGCCAGCCCGCCCCTGGATGCAGAGCCACGGCAGTGCTGGGGGGAGGGGGTGCCCACACTTACAGGCTACGTAAGACATCTCCACCTCCAAGCTGTCGATGTCGGTCACATTCACGTAGAAGAAGGGTTTGGACTCGGGGATGGTGCCCCCAATGCCAGGCAGAGAGATGTTGGCCAGGCAGCAGCAGCAGTACACTGTGGGGCAGCGGGGGGCTCAGCCAGCTCCCACCCTCTGCCCCTCGAGCCCAGGCCAGCACCACTCTGCTTTCAGCCCTGGGCACTCCTGAGGTGACGGGGCCTCGTGTGGCACCATGGAGACATGCTGGTCAGGTCCCAGAGACAACATCCAGCCTGTCTCAGTAGATCCATAACTGTGGGCCTCCTGCCTCTGCACCCAGCACCTTTGGGCTCCCCCGCCACACCTGCTGACCCTGGTGTCCACCTGCTGTGTGGCACGTGCAGCCTCTGCTCCCAGCCCCATGACCATCAGTACCATGAATGAGACATGCTCGTCTTAAACCCCAGCCCGAAGGTCCAGCCCCAACCTCACCGGTGGATGATCCCCTCACACCAACCTTATGTGACAGACCCCCATCTTGTCATCCTAGACTCCCCTCCCTTACAACCTCACATCTACCAAACACCAGGTTTTCCCATCTGGATTCCATCCTCTGCTTTAAGGCAGCCGCTCATCTGTCAGCAGACCACCGGATCCATCCCCTGCTCCAGCTCCTCCATCATCCCAGAACCCCCACTCTGAAGCCCAAACCTGACTCTGACAAAACCCTTCTGCTTGGGGTCACCACGGGGAAGAGCCAGCAGTGTGCTCCGGGAACCCCCGGCAGTGTGCCAGGCTGCCTTCTAGTTACCTCGATAGCAGACAACGCCCACAGGCGGCGGGGAGAAGATGAGGATGCGTTTCCGTAGTAACGCAAACTTCCACAGGGTGAGGATCCGTTCTCCGAAGAACTTGATGAACTGAGACATGCAGCCGGCCGGGTGTGTGATCTGGAACACAGAGCCGGAGAATGGATGATTGAGAGAAATATGGCCCGAAACAATATTCAGTGCCGGAACATGATAAACACCCCAAACCCCAGTGCAACCACACAGATCTACACAAAGTGCTACTTTTCCCTTGAAAACGCTTAGACCGGGACTGTTCTCATCAGATGCCATGGAGTTGGTTCCGGCTCACAGTGATCCCACGTGCAACCTAAGGAAAACACTGTCTGGCCTGCACAGCGTCATGGCTGTTGTGTTAATTGTAAGCCCATTGTTGTAGCCACCGTGTCAGACCCTTGTTGAGGGTCTTCCTCTTTTACGCCGACCCTCTATTTTAGCAGGCATGACTTCCTTCACCAGGGGACTTGTTCCTCCTGATGACAGAAACAGTAGCCCCCTGGCACATGAAGCTTGCATTTAGGGATACTTTACTGGGGACACTGTTGTAGAATTCTCGCCTTCCATGCAGGAGAGCCAAGTCCCATTCCCAGCCAATGCACCGCCGTAGCCCCTCACCGTGCCCCATCTGTCAGTGGGGTGGGGGCTTGTGAGTTGCTACGATGCCGAACAAGCTTCGTTAGAGCTTCCAGACTAAGACAGACGAGGAAGAAGGGTCTGGCATTCAATGTCTGAAAATCAGCCCATGAAAATGTACTGGGCACAACGGTCCCCCCTGAATCAATCACATGGTGGCACAAGGTCGGACACAGCTTCATTCCTTTGTGCATGGATTGGCTGGGAGTGAGGAGCTGACTCCACCACAGACGTGCCAAGGGCGCAAAGCTGAATTCAATTTTCTAGAAGTGTCTGCAGTAAAAACGCACCTCGATGAAAAAACTCAACTCCAAACCCTGACTGGGCACTGGGAGGGCACAACAAGCAAACGGCCCCAGCTGAGCTTGTCAGGCAAGTGTGGGAGACCACTAGGTCCTGCATGCCCACCTGCCTCCCTTGCCTGCTGACCCCAGCTTCCTCAGAGCCAAGATGGTCTGGGAACTCAGGCCCCGGACAGGCTGAAGCCCCCTCTCCACTGCCATCTGCAGACACAGGGGCCCTGGGAACGGGTATTCACGTTTCCGGCTCACTTTCCTGATTGGTGAAACAAGGAGACATTCCTGTAGCTCGTGTGGCTGCAATGACACAAGGGAGGCCACACAAAATGCAGGTGGCCCTCTCTTTCTTGCCTTCAAAGATACTGTGTACATTAAAAATGGAAGGCTTCTGGCAACCCCGCATCCAACAAGTCTAGTTGTTCTCAAAACACTCCAAGCTTTTCCACAATGCCACTACAGATTTCTGGAGTCCTGGTGTGGCACTGCGGGTTAAGGTGCTGGACTGCAAAGTCAGTTTGAACCGTAAGGTTGGCAGTTCAAGCTCACCAGCTGCTCCTTGGAAACTCTCTACAGGGTTGCTATGGGTCGGAGACAACCTGATGGCTGCAGACTTCATGGATTATAGGCTAGTGTGAACGTAACCTTTACACGCACTAAGAAACCAGAACTTTGTGTCGCTCACTTTATTGTGAGATGTCTGGCACGGTACCCGCAGCGTCTCTGAGGTACGTCAGACTCCAGGTGAGGCACGATAGGATCAGCACCAGACTAGGAACCACAAGGTCGGCAGTTCAAACCCACCAGTTGCTCCTCAGAAACCCTATACAGGGTTGTAAAGAGTCGGGTTCGACAGCACTGATCAGCAACAACAATTGGTCTAATATGTGGCCACCCCCACTGTCCCTGATTGGTCATGCTTCTCTGGTGCCACTCCATGTGACTATTTTACAAGTCACAGTGTTGTCCCCACCAGGGACCCTCTGGAATGAGCCAACTCAGGGACACAGCCAGGCCAATAGGGGGCACCCAGTCCTGAGACTGGAAGGTTGAGATGGGCCCTCGGGCTAAAGTCGGCATCTTGCACTTCCCTCCTCACTACACACCCAGGAGGCTCCCTCCTCAACCAAGATGCCTCCCCAGGGGTCTCCCTTCACCTGATTTCTCTACAGGGTGGCCCTGGGTGTGTCTTGTGAGCAGGCACAGGAAGGGAAAAGGCAAGAACTAGCTTCCTGCCCGGGTGTATCTGTATCTGCCAACACCTCACACTTGGCCAGGTTTTTGGTTAAATGTGAACAGACATAGTCTTGTGACAAAGCACTTCAGAAAAAAAGACACAAAAAAGTAGTATTTTAAAATACCATCAGTAAGAGAATACTATGCCTGCTCATCCAAAACATCATTGTTCAAAGGTCCAGCTTGAAATGACCTGACGGAACCAACAGACTCAAATCCAACCTCTTCCCTTCCTGGACCCACCAGCACCGGCCGGCCTCTCATACACAGCTCTGTGCTGTGCTGTCTAAATCTCAGCAAACCCATAATTGAAGACAACTTGCCCTAAAAGAACCTAATGCTCACATTACACGCTTGTTCCCATCCTAGTCTCCTGAAGGCAGAGGCCAAGCATATGTTCCTAATTAATTAAAAACTCATGCAGACTACCGGATCAGCCACAGTGCATGCTGAGAGCTGACCGACCTCACCTTCATCTCGGGGTACATGTACCGGTGGATGGAGGACAGCCAGTAGACGGGAGGCAGGCGGCTGCCTCTCCCTGGACCAGTGTGGAGCACCCCTTTCTTGTCCTCGTAGAACGCAGCCAGATGAGAATAGTGTCCCGGCGTCTCCAGCTGGTGCCTGCATAGCACACACACAGGGACACATGCACATCCACACAGAGAGACGGTGAGAACAGTGCTGGACACACACACCCTGCCCCTAGTCACAGCACGAACATGATCCCCAACACCCCACTTTTGGGGCCACAGAAGGGCCTCAGGAAAAGCTTGTATGTGGGCCTGGCACACTAATGGTGCCATGTCACAGTGCCCTTCTCTTGGGAAACAGACAAAATTAACAGACCGTGAGTAACACCTATTGTTCTTGAACGAGGTACAAAAAACAGCATGTACTTCCGGGAGAATGGTTGTCCACTGGGGAAAAAAACTGTGAAAGCTACACAGCTCTGCTGAAAGCCACTTTGTCTGGGAACTAAGCTTGTTTCCTCTCTTTGTTGTCAGAAAGACAAAAGAGAAACACCCACCCTAACATCTGCCCTAAGGAGCGTTCGTCATGATTGGATGGACTCCTACTTCAGCACTAAAGAGCATCTGAATGCACCTGGACTCCTGGCTTCACTGCACCGTTACCCACAAGAGCCAAAAGGTGACAACACCCTAGTGTCCACCAAAAGATGAAATTGATCAACACAATGTGGGCCATCCAGAAAATGGACTAGTAGTCAGCCACAAAAAGAAATGAAGTCCCAAAACACACTACAACATGGGTGGACCTTGAAAACAATAAAGAAGTCAGACATAAAAGGGTAAATACTGTCGGAGCCCACCTAGGTATAAAGGGCGTACTATGGAGGTAATGCTCATTCGTGGTTCCCAGGTGCAGAAGGAAGGGAGAAGAGGGAGGTGTTGCTTACGGGGCGTGGTGGTTAAGGTTCTGTGTTTCCTTGACTGGCCAGTCTCTTGGTGGTCCGCCAATGAAGATGGAGCCATCCCTTGAAATCTAATGTCACGTCATGACTACCCTGATGAGCTCTGTGGTGAGCAGCCACTCAATTGAAAGAGGTTTCCTCCGAGCCAACGTACTGGACACTGAAGCAAAGCTTGCTTGCTTCCTGCTAGGTCTGGATCCATCTGGTTCGTCATCTGATCTGCAGCACTATGGCCTTGAACTAGTGGCCTGGGAGTCATCTGCAGCCTGTCTTCTTACCTGCCCAACTTGCCTGCCAGCTGTCTGACCATCTGACCCACAGTCTCAGGGCTGGCTTAACCCTACAACTGTCAGAGGCATTTCCTGGCTAAAAACGTCTCGTTGCGTGTGTATATATAAGCTTCACTGACCTGGCTTCTCTAAAGAGCCCAGATGAAGACACGGACACTGATGTCCTGTTAATGGTGATGGATGCCAGTGCTGATCGTCCAACATTATGAAAATACGCAATGTCACTGAATTGTACATGTGGGACATGTGGAATCTGTAAACGTTCTGATAGATATGTTGTTGTTTAGCGCTGTCAAGTCATTTCTGACTCATAGCAAGCCTGCACAGGATTTCTGAGGAGCAGCTGGTGAGCTTGAGCCGTCAACCTTGCTGTTCAAACCGACCTTACGATCCAGCGCATTAGCCTGTAGCAACACATCAGGACTCTCTCTCTCTCACTACATATATATATATATGTAGTGAGCAAAGTTTTGCTAAAGGTAATACAGAAACGACTGCAATCATACATTGACAGAGAACTTCCAGAGGTTCAAGCTGGATTCAGAAGAGGCC
>NW_006408559.1:14824672-14837088 GCF_000296735.1 Chrysochloris asiatica
CTCCCGTAAAGATTTACAGCCTCGGAAACCCTGTACAGGGTTGCTATGGATCAGAACTGACTCAATGGAACTTCACAACAACAAATACACACACGTCATATACACATATTATTGTTGTAAGGAGCTCTGGTAGCGTAGTGGTTATGAATCGGGCTGCTAACCTCACGGTCAGCGGTTTGAAACTACCAGTCATTCCGTGGGAGAAAGATCAGAAGGGCTTTCTGCTCCCGTAAAGGTTGACAGGGTCACGATGAGTCTGCACCGACCCCCAGCACATGACCATTACTGCTGTTGCTACTGTTAGGCACCTTAGACCCCTAGTGACTCCATGGGTGCTACGCTGCTGAGCCTGTACCTCCCTCACAGTTGTGAGCTCATTGCTGCAGCGCCGTGTCAGTTGGGGGCCTTCCTCCTTTCACTCACCCTCCATTTTCCCCAGCACGATGTCTTTCTCCAGGGACAAGTCCATCCTGACAACATGCCCACAGTACCTGAGCTGAAGCTTCTCCATCCTGGCTTCTAAGGAGCACTCTGGCTGTACTTCTTTCAGAACAAATTCGTTCGTTCTTCTGGCAGACGATGGTAGTTTCAGCATTCTTTGCCAACACCACAATTCAATGCACCTATTCTTCTCTACATATTTTTTATCACAATAAAGTAATGCCAAAAAAAGCATCCTGACCCCTTCTCTCCTGCCTCGCCTCATTCTGTTGGACTGGCAGGGATTTGGTTGGGGTAGCACTGTGGCTTGTCCCCAAAGGACAAGAATGCTAACCAGAGACCCTGAGCCACCTGGACCCTGGAGAGCCCACCTTCAAGCCGAGCACAGGAACACTGTGGGTATCATAGGATATGGTTTGTTATTGTTAAGGGCTGTTGGGTCAGTTCTGACTCATAGAGATCCTGTATAGGATTTCCAAGGGGCAGCTGGTGGATTTGAACCACTGACCTTAAACAGTTAGCAGTCCAGTGCCTATCCTATAGAACCACACCATGACTCTTTGGCACTGTTTAGTGGGGGAGTTGTTGTTGTTAAGTGCCATAGAGTCAATTCCAACCCATAGCGACCCTGTATAGGGTTTCCAAGGAGCAGCTGGTGAGCTTGAACTACTGACCTTGCAGTTCAAATGACTTTGCAGTCTGACGCATTAGCCCACAGCGCCATCCAGAGAGTCAAAGTAAAAGGCACTAAAACCCTTGTAGCCCGTTTTAATGCTCTTGGAGCCAGAAAAGGATTCAAAATACAGCTTCTCTGAGTAAGCGCTGCCCACCTCCTGGCCCCCCTTGGGTGGTTTACTCAGAGGCCGGAGCCACTCCTCAGGGTCACTCCTCTAACCATCCAGCCTCCGTCCAGCATGGCACAGAGTGTGATGCCACCTCCAAAGCCCAGGCTGGGGCTCCTCTCCTTTCATGTGAGAATGTGGGCAATGAGCTGAGTGCTCCAAAACCTGTGTGTTGGCTTGTTTTTCTCAGGTAGTTGTTGTTGTTGTTGTTGAGTGCCATTGAGTCCGTTCTGCCTCATAGCAACCCTCTATAGGGTTTCCAAGGAGCGGCTGGTGGGTTTGAACCATCAACCTTGTGGCTCAAACTGACTTTGCAGTCCAGCGCATTATCCTGCAGGGCTACCTCAGGTAGTAGAGCCACCTGGATATTCTGCTGCGGTACACATGACGTGGATGACAGTGTGTCCTAAAGAGTTTTCACAAGCTTTGGTCACTCAGGAACACTGGGTTCCTTGTTTCCAGTCTGCCCCGAAGTTTCAGCCAGATCGACAAGACTCCAAATCATTTATAAATAGGAAGGTGAGGGGCAAGCTCTTGATAAGACCTTCAGGAAATTTGTATTTTAAAAAGGCAAAACACCAACATCAACTCTATTCAAAAAATTATCCCTAAATTCTGTTCTTCTCTGAGGGACAGCTCTCATCCTGGTGTGGTACTGTGAGCTAATGTGTCAGACTGCAAAGTCGTTTGAACTGCAAGGTTGGTGGTTCAAGTTCACCAGCTGCTCCTCGGAAACCCTATACAGGGTCGCTATGGGTTGGAATCGACTCAACAGCACTTCACAACAACAACATACTCTTGTTAAGGAGTTGTGGTAAGGTAGTGATTATGAGTCAGGATGCTAACGTAAAGATCAGTCACCAGTTAGAAATTCGCAGCCTTTCTGTGGGAGAAAGATAAGGTTTTCTGCTCCTCTAAAGATTTCCAGCCTGTATATGGTCGCTATGAGTCAGAACCGACTCCAAAGCACACCACCAACCAACTAAGCAATGCTCTTGTTGGAGTCTTAGTGTGGCGCTGTGAAATAAAGCACCGGACTGCAACATTTGAACCATAATATCAGCGGTTCAAGCCCACCAGGCGCTCCTCGGAAACCCTATACAGGGTAGCTGTGGGTTGGGACCGACTTCACGGCACTCAACAACAACACCAGATGCTCTTGTTGTGCTGTTGGATGAGCACTTGATCTCAAGGTTATTTTGCACATCAGGATTGGCAATTCAACCGACCAGCTGCTCCTCAGAAACCGTATACAAGGTCACTGTGAGTTGGAACCAACTCAATGGCACTAGACAGCAATGCTCTTATTCTTCCTGGTGTGTCTCTGTCTGGAAGCTCTGCTAAAACCTGTCCACCACGGGAGACCCTGCTGTCCACCCATGGAATTTCTGTGCCCCAGTTTCCAGCACCATGGACAGCATGCCAGCCACCCCAGTATAAGACACTGACAAATGGGTGGTGGACCTCTTTCTACACGGATGAACAGTCAATGCTCCTGAACAAACAAGCAAGAAATCACATGACAGATTGCACGGGACAAAACTTTAAAGTGTCTAAAAGCAGAGATGTCACTTTGAAAACTAAGGTGTACCTAACCCAAACCATGGTCTTTTTAATTCCTTCATATGCATGAGAATTGAGAAAAGATTGAAGTTCTCAAAGATTTCATTTTACTTAAATCCACAATCAATTCTCATGGAAACAGCACTCTAGATGTTGTATGATGTATTGCATTGGGCAAATCTGTTGCAAAAGACCTCCTTATTGATTTAAAATATTATAAAATATCAAGAGCAAAGATGTCACTTCGAGGACTAAGGTGCGCCTGACATGCATCATGGTATTCTCAGTCATTTCATAGGCATGTGAAAGTTCTACAATGAATAAGGAAGACCAAGGAAGAACCAATGCATCTGAATTATGGTGTTGGCAAAGAATAATTTAAGTACCATGGACAGCCAGAAGAATGAACAAATAGGTCTCAGAAGAAGTACAGCCAGAATACTCCTTAGAAGTCAGGATGGCAAACACAACTCTTGTACATGTTGTCAGGAAGGACCAGTCCCTGGAGAAGGACATCATGCTTGGTAAAGTAGAGGGTCAGTGAAAAAAGAAGAAGACCCCTCCTCCCCCTCATGACATGGATTGATAGAGTGTCAGCAACAATGGATTGAAATTGAACAATTGTGAGAATGGTGCAGGGCGAGGCCGGGTTTTGTTCTGCTGTGCATTGTATGAGTCAGAACTGACTCGACAGCGCCTAACAACAACCTAACAACCTAAATGCCAACCAGTCACTGAATTTTTATTGAAGTTCCTTTTATTTTCTTATAAAAATACTCCGAAACATCTCCGATTACTAGGTTCCGGATCCTCTGGGACCTGTGATCTACAAATTCCCTTGCCTCTCAGTAAAAGCCCTTTGCTTCTCATTTCACCCAGGCTCAAGGACAGGGTCCTTGAGGATGATAATAATTAGCACAGGGCCATACTGGAGGAGATCAGTGGTGTCCTTAGGAAAGAAGCAAAGAGACAGACAGAGGACAGGAGGCGTATCAAGACGCAGCTTGTTGTTGTTGTTGGGTACCATCGAGTCGATTCCAACCCAAAGTGACCCTGTATAGGATTTCCAAGGAGCGGCTGGTGAGCTTGAACCGTCGACTTTGCAGTTCAAACCGACTTTGCAGTCCAGCGCATTAACCCACAGCACCACAGCTATAAGTCAAGAAATTCCTGCGGCCACCAGAGCTCAGAGAGACAAGAAAGTCTCTTCCCCTGGAGCCCTCCGAGAGAGCACGGTCCTACTGACGCTCTGAATTTAGACTTCTAGCCTCCAGTGTGAAAGAATCCATTTCTATTCTTTATCAACTTTGTAGTATCCTGTTACAACAACTGTGGAAAAGCTACATAATGACCGTGTGGATACCCACCAAGACTCCTGCTGGCTGTCCTACCCATAACTAACGTGAAGCAATTATTGATCCAGTGCATTTATTGCTGGTTGGAACCCATCTGTCTTCCAGCTTTGCAAATGCAGGGAAACAGAAAAAATCCTTGTGTGGTGCTGTAGGATAAGCATTGAAGTGCTAACCTAAAGGTGGATGGTTCAAAAACCCACCAGCCGCTCCTTGGAAACACTATACAAGGTCGTATGGATCGGAACAGACTCAACGGCACTTAACAACAACAAGTCCAGAAAGGCACACACTCGCATCCCTCTTGCAGATCTTTCCTGGCTTCCAGCAAAGCCCTGGGGACAAGACCTCTCATTTGCTTCTTCCTTTCTGTGTTTCTGGCTACCCTGAGATTCTTTCACTTTCTGGGGACCTGTTGCTAAGGGTATGACAGCCCAGGAGTGTGACGGTGACACAGAGGACCAGTGTCTGCATCTCTGGGTGCACATCTGGGTTCTAACAACTTCCCTGCCTGCACTGTTTGGTGACCTTGGTCACCTGGCCAGAAGGTGGTGGGGTGCAGATGAAAGGACAATGTTCTACAGTCAGTTCTTAGCTTGGTTTCCTTGCCTGCTGGGTGGGAAAACACCTCCTCCTCTCCTTCCTCAGTAGGGAAGGATCAGACCAGACATGGAAATGAAAAGCAATTTAACGGTGAGTCATAAAAATGAAGTCTTCCAGCTCCCTTAGGTATTGGGGTGATGAATTCACGGCACATCCTTATCTCAGGGGGAAGAAGGAGTTACTCATGGAGATGCCACTCCCAATCCATAGGGATGGTAGAAACTAAGAGGGAATGGGAGGGGACCAAGACGCCAAGTGGTAAAAAGAATGAGAACTAAAGATGGACGAAAAGCTCACGGCTCAAAATGGTAATTCACCAGTGGTCACCCAAGCAACACTGTCAAAATCACACCTGCTTCTGGGGAGAGAAGAGTAAGGCGGGTGGGGGCTCCACTCACTGAGGGGCTGGCACAAAATGTCACCCCCTTTCTGAAAGGTAACTTGCAAAATGAGTATCCAACAGTAATTTGTGGATACCCTCTGGCCCAGTGGTTCCATTTCTAGGAATGTAGCCCAGAGACCTTCATAAGGACAACGGTGACCACTGGTGCATGAAGATGCTGATGTTGACAGCAGTGTTGACAGAGGTGGAAAAAAACAACCTAAAAGCCCAACAACAGTGACGTCATTACACAGATTGTGAGCAAAGCCACTGAGTCGATTCCAGCCACATACCGAACTTGGTTCTCCAGGAAATGCATGTAGCGGTACAGCAGGGTGTAGGATGGGGACAGGATGCCCACTGACTTCATGCGGGCCCCCCGCTCCAGCTTGCTTTCCACTGGCATGTTGGCGAAGCAGGCCAGGCCGAAGAAGGGGCCCTTGCGGAAATAGCTGAAAGGGACCAAAAATGCACAGTGGGAGTCAAAATCAGAAAGCACTGTTTTCACATATTGATGCATTTAACTTTTCATTGTGAATTGGGTGGAGGTTCACAGAGATCAGTTTCCGGTTCAACAATTCATGCACATTGAGTTCCATGTTGCTGACTGAAATCTCCACTATACAACACCACACACCCACTTCCTCCCTGGGTTTCCTGTTTCCGTTCCTCCTCCTTTCCTAACCTTCTGAACTTTGTCCTTGGGTAAATACTGCCTTTTGATCTCACGTGGTTGATTATTCTAAGATGTGTGTACCTCACTAGTCCTACACCAAGTAATTAACTCTGTTCAGTATTCCAAATGACAAAGCTGTCTTTAAACATACTTTTTTAGGAACATTTAGTTGAAGACACTCCAGCAGTTTCACTAGGGTTGGGTTCACCAAATGCAGTAACTCACGGACCACCATGGACCTCCTCTTGTGAAGAAGGTCTATACAGAATCCTAAGTCATGTTTATCACCATTTTAATTATAAAATGTTGTTGTTGTTGATAAGCGCCATCGAGTCGGTTCCAACTCACAGCGACCCTGCATAGTGTTTCCAAGGAGAGGCTGGTGGGTTTGAACAGCGGACCTTGCAGTTAGCAGTCCAGTGTTTATCCTACAGTACCACACCAGGACTCCAATAATAAAACAATATGCGATAAATACAGTTGTAAATTGGTCAAATGTAACATTTCTTAGACCACAAGACAACTAATGACAGAATTGTTTTGTAAAACCTTTCTACGCTGAGTTACATCATCAATTACAACATCCTTAGTGACCCAGCGGAAACCTTTTTGAATTCTCTCCTTCTTTGCCTTGAATTGCTGCTTCATTCCCAGAAAACTTATTGTTGGAGGTTCACAAATGCTACTTAGCACAATATTGCAAGTAAATTGCTAGAAAATGTGACAAAGTCAGAGAATATAAGAACCAACCCAACAACGCATGCATCACTGTAACTGGGTAATCGTGACGGCTCGGACGAGAGCATGGTCGTTGCCAACCTTGCAGTTGGCAGTTCAGTGCTTATCTTACAGCGCCACATAAGACTCCAATTTTAAAACAATATGTGATAAATACAACTGTAAATTGGTCAAATGTAACATTTCTTAGATCACATGACAATTAACAACAAAATATACTGGCCTGTCAACCTGGGTTGAGACCTGATTGGCCAGCAGTATAGCATGACCTGGGGACTCCTGAGCCCATGGATAGGGACATAGTCAGAGGACTAGAGAGGAGAGTGAAGTGTCCAGTTGATATGAAGTGAGGGGAGATGCACAAGAACACCCACACTTGCAGATAGTACCCATTTGACCTAGCTTCAATGGCTAGATGATCAGAACTTGACTAGAGGAAGAAAGAAGAGGGAAAAACGAGTAATCTGCTACAATTTGATGAAGTTGACCTATACTTATGGATGTAGTAGCTTAAAAGAGGGAACAAATCTTTACAGCAAGGATCATTCCCACCCCCTCTGTACACAGGGTTGACAGGGATGGGCAACTTAGACATTGGCTACACAAAATGAGGGGGCTATAAAGGCACTAAGTGACTGGCTTACAAGTTTTCTGGCTTACAAGAAGGAGCTTAGTTCCAGAGGGTGCAGGGGAAGGTAGAATCTCCACTGACTGGTCTCCAACCTGTTTGGATGGGGCTGGTGAAAGGAGATGGGGATAAGACTCTTGTGGTTCAATAGTGAATAATTGTTATCAGGACTGATAGTGAAAGTCACAAATGTTAAAGGTAGACATTTTGTAACAAAAGGAGGGGAGTGGTTGATCTTGCAGTCCAGGAGTGGAGGACCCTGGGACCATCAAGAGAGAAGAGCGGAGTGTGGGATCCTATCCAAAGAAGCAGTGACACCAGAGATGGAGGCAGAGACGATGATGAGGAGAGATGGAGCGACTGGGGACTCTGGACTCAGAGAGGGAGAGGGGTTGTGTGCTGACGGACGGGGGGCAGACTTGTGGGGTGTTCCCTTTGGTTGTTTGAATGGTTATATATTCCTGAGTGGTTAGGTGTACATCCAAAAAAAAACTAGAGGGATTGGAAGCAAATGCTGTTGAATGATGATGCATAGAAGGGATTATAATCATGCAATGAAATGAAATACGATAGGATGAGTGTAAAGCTGATTTTCTCCCATGTAAACTATCACTTGATTCACAATAAAAACTTTAAAAACAAAAAAATGTATTTGGTCTCCAGGAGCACCTAGTGGGTTTGAACCAGCAACCTTGTGGTTTGCAGTCCCGTGCTTTATCCTATAGCATCATACCAGGAGTCCATTAGAAGATTCCAAAAGTAAATTAGCACCTCACACATGGGTGAACCTGGAGAACAGTGAAAAACTGAGTGAAATTACTCAATCACAAAAGAAAAAACATTGTATGAGATCACTATTGTAAAGAGAAAAGAGACGTTTTTCTTGGTTAAAAAAAAATTTATGATGGCTACAAGGTCGGAATTATTCATGGGCTAGAGAGTAGACACATGTTAATGTGGTGATGGGGCAGGCAACACACACGAAGGAGGTTAGCAGAGGAAAGTCAAAGGTAGCAGGAGACATAGAGGAAGTACAAGAGTTAAAGTGGATAGAGGCCAATGCTGTTAACTGTTGGTGCATGGAGGGGTTTGCAACCACGTAATAAAGCAAAGTGTATGGTGTATTGGATTTAAAACTGATGATCTGCCCTGTAAACCATCACTCAATCCACAATAAAAAGTTTTTTAGAAAAGTACATTGGCATAGAGTTTTTAGCCTTGTTGGTATGTTGATACAAGTAAGGTGGGCATAGAAGATGTTTTTGTTGTTATTAACTATTTGCAGAGATATTTTTGTAAAATAATATTAAATCTCAGCTGATGCTGCCACAAATTTTACAGACAATCATTTTGGTGTCACCCCTGCGGACGCCATCACCCAGTGTCGTCTGCACATGAGGTACCCCCTTCATGATGCCACCGAGCCACTCAACCTCACCAATGAGACAACCAAGGCCTGAGGTCACAGACTCACCAAGGTTGTCCCTCTGGGACCAAGACTTGGTCTCTGGTAGATCTGTCACTCAAGTGCTCAGCCCATGGACTATCCCTTTTTCTCTCCTATACCAGAAGACTCAGCGTGAGAATCAGAGCAAAGACTAGTCTTGAGATCCGTTCACAACTAGATTCTTCTGTTAGCATAAGCAATAGGGATTTCCCCTCCCACGTCCCACGTCTGCTGATTTCAATAGGCTAAGTGTTCAGAGTGGCTGTTTCATTCCTTCCCTTTCTCCGTGTCAGTCAAGAATTCAGCCAAGCGATGAGACTCAAGCCACCTTGTGACCCTTAAGTTCCTTCCATTTGCATCTCACAGAAATCTGAATGCCTTTCTTTTGTTTTCCTCAGTACAGGACTGTGCTAAAATGTCATCCTTTCATTAAATTGAGCTGCTAGCAAAGGCTACTTCCTTTCTCAGAAGGAGAGAGAACGTATCTGCAGTAAGAAGGCTTCACTTTTTAGGTCATGAAACCCACTGAGCACCTGACCAATGCAAAGGCTCTTCTTGCTGGAAAAGCTGACGCCAACACACAATGACACACGTGTTCTCAGGGCTTACATGTCATGAGGTCCGATGTACTCACATGAAATCAGACTGGATCTTGTGAGACCCACTAGCCATAGACTTGAATTCAACTCCTTCAAGGTCGATATCTTGTGGTAAGCACCATTCCACCATGTTTCCTGTGGAAAAGGAAGATAAGGTAAGAGAAAGAAAAGTCACTCCAAGAAAAGGGTCTATTCTGGAGTTGAGCACCCATGGTTCTTAGTTAATGGCCGGCTGGCTCAAGCTGACAGAACCAGCCAGTGATCCGTGCCTCATCCCATCCTTCACACTGGCCGGGCTTCTGGATGAGTCAGATGGCCAGTAAGGGACCTGTGACTCTTCCTGAGATGGACACTGCTCACCCTTGTGGTGAAGATGCTCTCTTTGATTCTGCCATTCTGCTTGGTCATTTCCAAATCTCCTGCCTCTCACACGATCTATACCTTGTACCCCATCTCCTCACCTTTGACTCTCTCCTAAACCCCTTTATATCTTGCTTCAATCTCACCTTTTTGTAGCTACTAAGGCTTTAACAAATCAAAAAAAAAAAATCCCTCAGTCTCTGTGTCATTTGATAATTCCTCAGAAATATATCCTGTAATGGATAAACAAAAATGTCACTTTGTGGATGGACTAAGGTGCCCTGACCCAAGCCATGGTCTTTTCAATTGCATCATATGTGTGTGCAAGCTGGACAATGAATAAGGAAGACCAGAGAAGAATTGATCCCTTTGATTCCGGTAATGGTGAAGGATATTGAACATACCATCCGACTCGATGGCACTTAACAACAACAACAACAATGGGCTTCTAGAACAAACACATCGGTGTTGGAAGAAGTTTAGCCAGTTCCTTACAGGTGAAGATTCATGTACTTTGAACATGTTGTTAAGTGCTGTTGAGTCAGTTCCAACCCACAGTGACCCCGTACAAGGTTTCTGAGGAATGCTGGTGAGCTTGAACTGCCGACCTTGTGGTTAAAATTGACTTTGCAGTCCAGCAAGGGACCAACCCTTAGACAAGGAGATCATGCTTGATAAAGCAAAAGGTCAAAACAAAGAGGAACCCCCCCCAAAAAAAAGATGCAATGACAGAATGGCTGCAACAGCGGGCTGAAACAGGGATGGGGCAAGCCTGGGTGTTTGTTCTATTGTAACACTAGGAGTTGGAACTCACCCAAGAGTATCTAATAACAACAACATGGATCAACAAAATGTGCTCTATCCACACAATAGAGTATTACATAGCCACAGAGAGAGATGAGCACCACCATGGGGAGGAACCTGGAGAACATCACACTGACTGAATTGAAGGCAGTCTGTCTCAAAAAGGCAAAATCTCACTAATGTAGAAAAAAGCAAACAAAGTGGCATCTGTGATAGCTGAAGCCGGATGAGACCACCTTGCTTTTCTGGCTCCTTTGGCGGGGTGCAGTCTTCTTTGTTTCCTGGGGCTCTCTGTTAGTGGAAAACATTTGTTTTGTTCTCTGACAGGCTTCCATTTTACACAGGCTTCAGCTTTTGCAGGTTTTACTATATTTAGAAGCCGAGATGACTAGTGCTTATCAGCAGTTTCTGTTCAGGGAGAATTGAGTTTATGCTAACAGTGATGGAATCCCTTGGAAAGGGAGAGTGGGAAAGATTATACAGCGCGGAGAATGCACCCCATCTCACTGACATGCACATTTCGGAGTTGTTGAATGGATGGATGTTTTGTGTGTATCTTTTCACCACACGCACACATATGCTCTTTTCCCTTCATTCCCCTGGTGCCGATCTATCTATTTACCCTGCTTCTCTGGATGGTAGAGCTCTGTGTCCTTCCCTAACTCTTTCTCTTCTTCTCTAAAGGAGGCCCCTTCTCCAGAGTTCAGCCTTCGGTTCAGCCTTCTTGAAAGGCTCCTGGCCTTTCAGGGTCTTTCATATGTCACAGAGCCATGTGGATCTCTAAAGCCACACAGTGCTTACAGTTTCCCAGTGTTATTTGGCCAATGAGCTTGTTTTTTCAGGTGCATCATAAGGAACTAACTTTATAGAAGACATTTTTTAGGAATGCTGGCTTGGCCAATGAATCTGTTTTTTCAGGTGCATCCTAAGGAACGAATTTTACAGAAGACGTTTGTAAGGAATGCTGGCTTAGCCCCTCAATACCCACCCTTTCCTTTTTAAGGCCTCCCTAAATGAAGATTACATTTCTGAGGACATCCATATGAGGTCTCTGGTGATGCAAGCAGTCAGGCGCTCAACTACTCACTGAAAGGTTAGTAGTTCAAACCTACCCAGCAGCACCCTGAAAGACACAAGCCTGGGAATCTGCTTTCCAAAGGCCACAGTAATGAAAGCCGTGTGGAGCAGTCCTACATGCAAACACAGGGAAGCCACGAGTCAAGGTCAACTCAACAGGAACGAACAACAGCATCTGTGTGAGCAAATTCTGGCCAACGAGACATGGGCAGAAGTGAGGTGTGCTGTTTCCAGCACGGGCCTTAAAGGGAAGGAGCAGGTTGCCCCTTCTTCCAGCCTGCTGCCCCAAATGTGGGCATGATAATGAGCCACCTTTGACCTTGCAGGTTCCAGCGTCAGCCCAATGATTAAGGAGATGGTGGAGCAACAAGCCAACATGGATCCTGGCATGGCCTCATGGATCTGAGCCAGCATGCCAGCCTGGGCCAGCTGGCTCTTGAGTGTTATCTGAGACAGAAATCAAGTCCTATCTTGATGAAGCTGTGGGCAATTTGAGTCTCAGGTACTCATGATCAAACCCAAGTCTTAGTTAACAATGGATGATGTTCTCATCTCTCAGCTCGCTCTGCATCAGAGCCCTCCTCCTCTGTGCTCCTCCACACCTGGCCAGCCCCATTCTACAGAAACAGGAAGGACCAGATGGAGCGCCTGGCATCATTGTTCACGTTCCAATGGACACAAGCCCTTCTGGGCTGGGAAGGAGAGTTCATCTCAGTCAGATATGAGAATCACCTCAAAATGCTCACCACTGGACCTATAAACAACATCCATATCAAAGATCAGCTGGAGAAGACAAAGCCAAATATTATAACAAAATGTGCAAAGATCTGGAATCAGAAAACCAAAAAGGAAGAACACGCTCAACATTTCTCAAGCTGGGGGAACTGAAGAAAAAATTCAAGCC
>NW_006408559.1:14838963-14845791 GCF_000296735.1 Chrysochloris asiatica
CCTTTGAGTTATGGTGTTGGAGGAGAATACTGAAAGTGCCATGGGCTGCCAAAAGAACCAATAGATCTGGGTTGGAAGAAGTGCAGCCAGAGTGCTCCTTGGAGGCCAGGATGGCCAGACTTCATCTCTGATACTTCGGACAGATTATCAGGAGGGACCAGTCACTGGAGAAGGATATCATGATTGGTAAAGTAGAGGGCCAGAGAAACAGAGGAAGACCTTCAACAAGATGGATTGGCACAGTGGCAGCAGCAATGGGCTCAAACGTAGCAATGATTGTGAGGTTGGCACAGGACCAGGCAGTGTTTTGTTCTGTTGTGTTGTACGTAGGGTCGCTATGAGTCAGTACTGACTTGATGGCACCTAACAACAACAACAACAAACTGGAGTACAGGTTTCAGAACACCACACTGGAAGAGCTATCGTGATCCTCCAGGAAGTACATTATTTGCATTAAAGCAAAGTAGTACAATTACAATGACCCTCATCCCAGCCTTGTATAGTCCGTATCTTACACAACTGTCTCACACAAGGAGCACGGCTTGTTCACCCTCACGTGTCCCATGCAGCTTAGAGTCCAGCCCAGGGCGATGGGCTCCTTAGCACAGGTTCAGTAAAGACAGGTGTGTTCACTGACACTTTGGAGACCTCAGGATAATTGCCGGAGGAGATTCATGCTGTAGGGGTGATGCAGAAAGGGACCCTTCTTCCTAGGACATTTAGAATGAGCATTTAGATGAGACCACCACTTGTCTGTCAGTCTGTCCTACAGCTGTGGCTTGTGTATTGCTATAATGCTTGGAAACAAAGCCAATGGTATTTTCAATACCAACAGGGTCACCCATGGCGGAGAGGTTTCAGTGGAACTTCCATATTAAGAAGACCAGGACGAAGGTGACGTGAACTACTTCTGAATGATCAGCCACTGAAAACCTACCAATAGCAGCTGAACATTGTCCCATGTAGTGCTGGGAGATGAACCGCTCAGGTTGGAAGACACTCAAAATATGACTGGGGAAGAGCTGTCTCTTCAAAGTAGAGTTGACCATAATGATGTGGCGGAGCAAAGCTTTCTGGACTTTCATTGCTGATACGGCGGCACAACTCAAAATGAGGAGAAACAGCTGCAAATACTCAGTACGTGGAATCTATGAAGTAGGAATCTAGCAAAATTAGAAGTAGTCAAACATGAAATGAAACACATAAAGATCCTAGGCATCAGTGAGCTGAAATGGACTGGTATTGGCCAATCTGAATTGCACGATCACATGGTTTACTATGCTGGGTATGTAAACAGAAGAGGAATGACTTTGCATTCATCATCAAAAAACAGCAATTCAAGACCTATCTTGACGTACAATGCTGTCTGTGATAGGATAATAGCCAGGTACCTATAAAACAGGCCACTTAATACCAACTACTATTATTCAATATTACACACCAACCACTAAAACCCAATGATGATGAAATTCTACCAACTTCTTCAGTCTGAAATTGATCCAACATGTAATCAATATGCATTAATAATTACTGAAGATTGGAATGAGAAAGTTAGACATTAAAAAGGAAGGATCAGTAGTTGAAAAATATGCACTTGGTGATAGAAATGATGCTGGACATTACACGACCAATGACTTATTCATTGCAAATACTTTTTTCAGCAACATAAAGGACCACTATACCCATGGTCCTCATCAGGTGGAAAACACAGAAATCAAACCAACTATTTCTGTGGGAAGAGATGATGGAAAAGCTCAGTATCATCAGCTAAAACAAGGCCAGGGGCAGACTGAGGAACAGACAATCAGTTGCTCAGATAGATGCAAGTGCAGGCTGAAGCTGAAGAAAATTAAACAAGTCCACAAAAGCCAAAATATGACCTTAAATACGTCTCACCTGAATTTAGAGACCATCTCATTAACAGATTTGATGCATTATGCACTAATGATTGAAGGCCAGAGGAGTTGTGGGATGACATCAAGAATGTCATACATGAAGAAAGCAAAAGCTCATTAAAAAGATGGAAGAAAGAAAAAAAACAATATGAATGTCAGAAGAGACTCTGAAACTTGCTTTTGAGTATGTTGTTGTTGTTGTTATGTGCCATTGAGTCGGTTCCGACCCATAGCGACCCTGTACAGGGTTTCCGAGGGTGTAAATCTTTACGGGAGTAGAAAGCCTCATCTTTATCCCGCGGTGCAGCTGGTAGTTTCGAACCACTGACCTTAAGGTTCGCAGCCCGATTCGTAACCACTACGCTACCAGAGTAGAGACGCTAAAGTAACAGGAAGAAATGAGGAAGTAAAAGAATTGAACAGATAATTACAAAGGGTACCTCAAGAAGACAAAGCCAAGTATTACAATGAAATGTGCAAAGACCAGGAGTTAGAAAAAGTGAAAGAGAAGAGCTTGTTCAATATTTCTCACTGAAAGAACTGAAGGAAAAAATTCAAGTCTTGAGTTGAATTACTGAAGGATCCTATGGACAAAATGGAGTCCTGGTGTGGTGATGTATGATAAGCAATGTACTGCTAACCACAAGGTTGATGGTTCAAACCCACCTGTTGCTCCTTGGAAACTTTATACAGGGTTGCTATGAGTCTGAACTGACTCAACGACACTTAACAATAACAACACAAAGGGACAGTGCCATGGACTGTCTGTCAGAAGAACAAACAAATCTATTTTGGAAGAAATATGGCCATATAGCTTTTGGGAAGGGTTGGTAGTGAGACATACTGCTCTGGGAACTGGTCCCTCCGGATGGTATGTCCTTAGCCTGAGACACAAAGTATCGCCATCCTGGCTTCTAGTCTGGGAGCAGATTGCCCGGCTTTTACTCTGCAGTACCACTGGGTGGGTTTGCTCTGCCAGCCTTCTGCTGAGTTATCAAGTGCACCACTTTGCACCACCCTGCGGTCCAGAGACACGTGGCTTCGCCATCTGTCAGAGTCAACCAGATGGTGGGGCTTGGTTTTTCTTTTCCTCTCTGCATAGCTGCTCCTTTATTTTTGTTGTTGTTGTTGTCTGGAGTTTTGGTGTGGCCGTAGGAGAAGACTGGACTGCTAACCACAAGGTCAATGATTCAAACCCACCAGATGCTCCTTGGAAAACTTATTCAGGATCTCCATGAGTAGGAACTGGTCTGACGGCACTTAACAACAACAACAACAACATAGGGCTTTCATGGGGAGAAAGCAACTTGTCTCTGGAGCCATCAGCAGATGTGCCCTCACAGCCTGGGACAGGTCCTGCCAGTGTGGGACCATTGTGGTGCCCACTGACAAAGGATGCAGTTGATTACCCAAAGCACGTCCCCCTTGGCCAGCAGAACAGGCCTTTGAGCATCAGGATCTCTTAGGATGCTGTGCATCTCATAATTAGGCTCCGAATTTCCCATCCCCAACTCAACTTGGTCATTTTCCTGCTCAGTGCTGTGGCCACTGATTATTGGCCATGTGCCAGGTGGCCAGGGCAACACTCCAGGGTAAGCCTCAGACACAAGCCCAGCCTAGATCTTTGTCCCCGTAAGAAGGCCTGTAGAGAATCCATGGAGGTTAACGTGAATGTCCGATTCCAAATACCCCGCTGGGCACAAAGATGCACTAAACAGGACTGAATGACATCTGGGACTAGGGACTAGGGACTAGGCCTGAGGCAGAGTGAGTCATCCCTGATGGTGCTGTTGTTAAGAGCAGGTGAGTCGATTCCGACTCATGGCAACCATGTAGGGTTTCTGAGGAGCAGCTGGAGGGTTTGAACCACTGACCTTGTAGTTGGCAGTCCAGTGCTTATCCCACAGAGCTACACCAGTACTCCATATAATACATATAACAAACAAAATACATGTTAATAGACTGTTGATGTTATCGGTAAGATTCCCAGTCAGCAGCAGGCTATTAGGAGTTCAGTTTTGAAAAAGTCAAAAGTTATACCCAGGCAAAAGGCAGAGGAGTCCCAACAACCTCAGCAGGACGCTCCCCTTGCAGGCCCCAGGACATCAGAATCCCCTCCGGGAGGAAGGTAACCCTTCTTCATCAAGGTGCCAGACTTCCTCTCTCAGATGGGTCCTCAAGTCCAAGGGGCAAGGGAGGACCTGGGAGGGCTGGTGCCAAGTGTGACAGCACCTTCTCCCTTAATTCCACTGAGGAAAGAAACAAAACGTTACAACAAACCCAAATAACAAATCAGGACTTAACAATCCAGGCTCCAACAATGACGCTGATCACGATGAAAGAGCAGTACAGCCCCGCTGCGTTCTCCATGCCATCTGGGTCTGCTCAGTGTGTGTGGGAGTCCATGTGCAGGGAACATGCATGTGTGTGTAAGGTGGGTGCACGTGTGGTGGTGCGCATGGTGTGTGGAGTGCTGGCGTGGAGTGTGTGGTAGCGTTATGATGTGGTGTGTCTGTGTGTGTTCTATAGTGTGTGGTGTGTACCACGTGATAGTGTGTATGGTGTGTTTGTGTATGGTATGTACTGTGTGGTAGTGTGTCTAGTGTGTATGGGGTGTGTGGTGTATATGTGTGTGGCATGTGTGTAGTGTGTGTGTTATGTACTATGTGGTACTGTGTATGGTATGGGGTGTATGTATTGTGTGTGTATGGTATGTGGTATGTTGTGGCCTATCTGTGTGTGGTGTGTGTGTGTGGCATATACTGTGTGGTGTGTTTGTGTGTGGTGTGTACTGTGTGGTAGTGTGTCTGGTGTGTGGGGTGTATATGGTGTGTGGTATGTGATATGTGTGTATTGTGTTTGTGTGTGGTGTGTACTGTGTGGTAGTATGTCTGGTGTGTGGGGTGTGTATGGTATGTGGTATGTGATGTGTGCGTAGTGTGTTTGTGTGTGTTGTGTACCGTGTGGTACTGTGTATGGTGCGGGGTATATGTATTGTGTGTGGTATGTGATGTGTGTGTAGTGTGTTTGTGTATGGTGTGTACCATGTGGTAGTGTGCCTGGTGTGTGGGGTGCATATGGTGTGTGGTATGTGATATGTACGTAGTGTGTTTGTGTGTGTTGTGTACTGTGTGGTACTGTGTATGGTGTGGGGTGTACATATTGTGAGTGTATGGCGTGTGGTATGTTGAGGCATCTGTGTGTGGTACGTATGTGGGGTGCACACTGTGTGGTGGGCTGTATGTCTGTGTGGTGTGTTCATGTGTGGTGCGTATGTGTGTCAAGTGGCATGTTGAGAAATCGGAGACACTGAGAAGATGTTTCGTTTAGAGTCCTGGTGTGGTGTGTAGGATCTACACTGGATGGCAGACCACAAGGTCCATGGTTCAAACCCACCAGCTGCTCCTTGGAAACCCTATACAGGGTCGCTATGAGTCAGAATTGACTGAACAGCACTTCACAACAACAACAACATCAACCAAAATGATGTAGAACACTGAAACTCCCTCGTTAGCCCATAATTAATCACACCTTTTCAGTCTCCCAAGCAGAACTTCTGCCAAAACAAAGGAGCTGCTCTCCTCCAGGGACAGAAGCCAACCGAGCAAAGGGACAGTTGAAACAAAAACTATGTCCGGAATGTAACCTCCCCCCCACTACCTGCGTGACTGACTCTTCCCTGTGGTGAACTTCTGCATCCCCTGAGGAACTTTCTTGTCAATCGCTGCCCCCTACCCCAGGACTAATTCAGGAATGAAGAAAAACATTACTGACAGTGCCATCAAGTCAGTTCTTGCTGGCGGCCGCAGCATACGTAATCAGCACTGAGAAGTTGAGGCACAAGGGTAACATGGACGAAAATCCAGTCTTTGAGCCCTCTTCAGGCTTACGGGCCATGGACCCCGAGGGCCAGGGAAGTAACTCCCTGAAGTCCCGGGTTCATAGGCTTTGTTTGGTGAACTCACTGTTTGGCCACCTCTGTGCAATTTTCTTTAATTATACTTTTGTGCATTCTGTACTTGTTCTTTATGCTCTTAACTCCGGTAATTGTAGCTTCTGGGAAAGTGGGTTTTTTTAGTAATAATACGCACAACGTTTTGATCAATTGCTCTCATGTAAATGTCACTGCCCCAGTAACAAGAGTTGTGCGTGAGACTATGAGAAATAAAAGTACAGAAAAACAGGATGTAGCAAGGCAGAGAATATGTAACAATTGTTTTCTAACCAATTACTCAGTTATGTTTAATATTAAACAGATACATGAGCTGTTAATGTCTATGTACAATAATAACACTGAAACTGGTAGCTACCCCCTGAAGACACCCCTGTGTACGTCTGTTATGCTCTTAATGTTTTTCATGGGAATCTTGCTGTATGTGATAATTTTATGCACCCCCAAACTGCTCCCGGGTTTGATCAATATGATTTAATTACTCCTCTTCCCCCCAAGGGTATACTGGAAATATAATAGTAATGAACATTGTTATATCTAGATATAGAAACTGGAATAGGATTTAAAAAATGTAAAAGTAAGACCGCACCTTCTTAGAAAAGTCAAAACCTGTTTTTCACCTTCCCTATAATTGCAGAAGCAAGGAGAAAAGAATCATTAGTTTAACAATGGAAGTTAGGTATCTGAAATCTTGTTCACTGACAAAAGCATGTATTTTTTGCCTGCAAAAGACACAGAAGCAGTTTAAGTTTTTTCAGAAAGTATAACTTAGTCTTTAGTAAAAACTCTAAAGCCTCTCACCTTTACCCAGTTGTGATTAAGTTTTTTTTTTTTTAATTTAAATGTAAGGTTTTTATTGTGGATTGAGTGAAAGTTTACAGGGCGCATCATCAGTTTCACATTCAACAATTCATATAACTTGTTTCATTACATTGATTATAATCCCCTCCATATACCATCAGTTAAAAATATTTCTCTTTA
>NW_006408559.1:14850056-14855450 GCF_000296735.1 Chrysochloris asiatica
CTGTGAGCCTTCCAACCTTCTAAGTATTCCTTTATATGTGGTTCAGAGTTCTGGGACCATCCCCTGAGCCTGCTTGGTCGGGTATTCTGTGTTGTTGGTGGCGGAGCTCTCTGCTATACGTCCACCGGATCGGCCATCTTGTTTGTTCCTCCTTGTGATTAAGTTTTGAAAATATGTTAAACACCTTCTAAGAAACCGCAAGTTGCTGCCCTAGGTTACACAGACCTAGAAGTTACTATATAATCTATAATTGCTTGCTTGAAATTTTTTGATAGAAATAAGAATTTTAGGTTATTAGGTAAATCATGATGTACTTAAAAAATATGTTAAGGACAAATCTGTGAATCATTATGTTCTGTATCACATGAATGATCTCGTATCCTGTCTTGAGTGAATAATCAACATTTTTGTCATTATTTTCTTTTGTGTCAATTTGCTTCTTCCTTCTTGGTGTGCTAGCTTGCCTGTCGGCTTGCATCAATCTTTGTCTCTGTCTCTTTTCTTTCGCCTACTAGATCTCCCACTCACGTTAAAACCCCGTGTTTGCCGAGGTGATCCTTTGTTGAGGCGGGACCCAGACTCAGGACCCCCGGCAAGTTCTGAACCATAGTGACCCTGTGTAGGGTTTCCAAGGAGCAGCCGGTGGGTTTGAACTGCCGACCTTGTGGCTAGCAGCCCAGTGCTTATTCTACAGTGCCACACCAGGAAGCCTTTGGCTAATTTAGCTGTCAGTTGTAGTTGTTGTAAAGTGCCGTCGAGTCAATTCTGACCCATAGCGACCCTGTATAGGGTTTCCAAGGAGTAGCTGGTGAGCTTGAACCACCAACCCTGCAGTTGAAACGGCTTTACAGTCTGGTGCATTAACCCACAGAGCCACACATTAGTGGTCAGTAGCAGCAGGTAATTAGGAACCATTTTCCAGTTACACATGTGGTGGTGTCTGTGTGTTTATAGTGTACATTGTGGTGTGTGTTGTGATGTATGGTGTGTGCTATATATATGGTGGTGTGATGTATGTGTGGTGTTTGGTGGTGTGATGTGTATGTGTGGTTTGTACTGTGGTAGTGCGTATGGTGTGGGTGTGTGCTGTGTATGTGGTGTGTATGTTGTGTGAGGCATCTCTGTGGTCTGGTGTGCACGGTGTGTGTATAGTCTGTGGTGTGGGTGTGTGTTGCGTTTGTGGTGTGTATGTTGTACAAGGCGTCTGTGTGGTCTGGTGTATATGATGTGTGTACAGTCTGTGGTGTGGGTGTATGCTGTGTGTGTGGTGTATATGTTGTATGAGGCGTCTGTGTGGTCTGGTGTATATGATGTGTGTACAGTCTGTGGTGTGGGTGTGTGCTGCATATGTGGTGTGTATGTTGTGTGAGGCGTCTGTGTGGTCTGGTGTATATGATGTGTGTACAGTCTGTGGTGTGGGTGTATGCTGTGTGTGTGGTGTGTATGTTGTATGAGGCGTCTGTGTGGTCTGGTGTGCACGGTGTGTGTATACTCTGTGGTGTGGGTATATGCTGCATGTGTGGTGTGTATGTTGTATGAGGCGTCTGTGTGGTCTGGTGTATATGATGTGTGTACAGTCTGTGGTGTGGGTGTGTGTATAGTCTGTGGTGTGTATGTTGTGTGAGGCGTCTGTGTGGTCTGGTGTGCACGTCTGTGTATAGTCTGTGGTGTGGGTGTGTGCTGCGTGTATATTTTTATCAGGTGTCGCTGAGTCCCTGTGTACCACAGAACGACACACTGCCCAGTCCTGCACCCTCCTCACAATTGTTAGGTTTGACACCATTGTTGGTGCCACTGTGTCCTCCATTCCATTGGGGTCTTCCTTTTTCACCAATCCTCTACTTTTCCAAGCAGGATGTCCTTCTCCAGGGACTGGGCCCACCTGATATCATGTCCAAATACAAGTGACTAAGTCACGCCATCCTGGCTTCTAAGGAGCATTCTGGCTGTACTTCTTCCAACACCGAGCGGTTGGTTGTCATGGTCTATAGTACTTCCATGTTCTTCTTCACAACCATAACTCAAACACATCAGTTCTTCTACGGTCTTCCTTATTCACTGCACAACTTTCACATGCATATGAAGCTATTGAAAGTACCATGGCTTGGGTCAGGTGCACCTTAGTTGTCAAGCTGACATCTTGGCTCTTGAATACTTTAAAGATACCTTGTGCAGCAAATTTGCCTAATGCAATACACCGTTTGATCTCTTGATGCTTCCATGAGTGTTGATTATAGAGCCAAGCAAAATGAAATCTCTGACAACTTCTATCTTGTCTCATTTATCATGATGTTCTTTACTGGTCCAATTGTGAGGATTTTTGTTTTCTTTACAGTGAGGTGCATGCTATACTGAATGCTGTAATCTTTGATCTTCACTCATAAGCATTTTAAGTACTCTTTGCTTTAGCAAGATTGTGTCAGCTGCATATCACAGGCTGTTAATGAGTCTTCCTCCAATCTTGATGCCATGTTCTCCTCCAGCTTCTTGAATTATTTGCTCAGCAGACAGACAGAATAAGTATGGTGAAAGGGCACAACCTTGATGCACACCTTTGCTGATTTAAAACAATTTGGTGTCCCCTTGTTCTGTTCTAATGTCTGCCTCTTGGTCTATGTACAGGTTCCTCATGAGCACAGTTAAGTGTTCTAGAATACTCATTCTTCAAAATGCTATCCATAGTTTGTTATGATCCACACAGTCTAACACCTCGGCATAGTCAATAAAGCACAGGTAAATAAATATCTTTCTGATGTTCTCTCCTTCGAGCAAAGTTCCATCTGCTGTCCAGTTCCTGAATCCAGATTGAACTTTTGACAACTCTCCGTTGATGTACTGCTGCCACCGATCGTGAATTGTCTTCAGGAAAACGTCACTTGTGTGTAATAGTAATGATTTCCACAGTCCACTGGGTAACCTCTCTTTGAAATGGGCACAAATGCTCATCTTTTCCAATTGGTTAACCAGGTAGCTGTCTTCCAAACTTCTTTGCATAGATTAGCGAGCACCTCCAGCACTGTATGCGTTTGTAGAAACATTTCAGTTGGCTTTCTGTCAATTCCTGGAGTCGTGTTTTGCACCAATGCCTTTAGTACAGCTTGGACTTCAATACCATCGACTCTTGATCATATGCTATTTCTTGACCAACTCTTCTTGGTACAGTGACTCTATATTCCTTCCATCTTCTTTTGATGCTTTCTGCATTGTCCTGGTGTGGCACTATAGGATAAGCACTGGACCACAAGGTCAGTTTGAACCATAAGGTTGGCAGCACAAACCCACCAACCGCTCCACCAAAACCCTATACGGGGTCACTATGAGTCAGAATCAACTTGACAGCACTTCACAATAACAACAACAGGCTTTAGGTACTGCTCTTTATAGTCTGCATTTTATTTATGACAATTTCCAATTTTCCTATTCAGACTTTGTACATTGCACGTTAGGGTTATTAATGGATACATGCAGTTGATTCTCTTCAGTTTGACTTGTGCCCCATCAGAAAGTGCAGGTCCCAAAACCTTAGCTCCTTTCACGTTATCACGGTCCAGTCTACTTTGAGGAGGCAGCTCTTCCCCAGTTGTACTTTGAGTACCTCCCAACCTGAAGGGCTCTTCTTCCAGCACTATGTCTGATAATGTTTTGTTATTATTCCTAAGGTTTTCAGCGGCTAACCAATGCTCTGGTAGCGTAGTGGTTACGAATCGGGCTGCGAACCTTAAGGTCAGCGGTTCGAAACTACCAGCCGCTCCGCGGGAGAAAGATGAGGCTTTCTACTCCCGTAAGGATTTACACCCTTGGAAACCCTGTACAGGGTCGCTATGGGTTGGAACCGACTCGATGGCACTTAATAACAACAACAACAACCAATGAGAAGTGATTCGCCTCGCCTTCTTCCTAGTCTGTCTTTGTCTGGAAGCTCCGCTGAAACTGCTCGCTATGGGTGACCCTGCTGGTATTTAAAATGCCGGCAGCACAGCTTCCAGAATATAGCAACATGCAGGCCACCATAGTACGACACAGTGACGGATGAGTAATGGTCGTGTGTATGGTATGTGTATAGTGTGTATGGTATATGTATAGTGTGTATGGTATGTGTATAGTGTGTATGGTATGTGTATAGTGTGTGTGGTGTGTGTATGGTGTGTGTGGTGTGTGTATGGTGTGTGTGGTGTGTGTGGTGTGTGTATGGTGTGTGTGGTGTGTGTGGTGTGTGTATGGTGTGTGTGGTGTGGTGTGTGTATGGTGTGTGTGGTGTGTGTATAGTGTGTGTGGTATGTGTATAGTGTGTATGGTATGTGTATAGTGTGTGTGGTATGTGTATAGTGTGTATGGTATGTGTATAGTGTGTGTGGTATGTGTATAGTGTGTATGGTATGTGTATAGTGTATATGGTATGTGTATAGTGTGTATGGTATGTGTATAGTGTGCGTGGTGTGCAAGTGTGTGGTGCCCGTGGTGTGTATGGGGTGTGTGTGTGTGTGAAAGTCTAACCCAAACCTTGCAGCTGAAACTCTGGTCTATAGGTACAATAACTAGAATTTTGACCCCAGGATTCCAAGGAAAATGTCTTCCCTAAGCCTCTACCTCTTCACTGATTCTTTCTACAAGTTCTCACCCAGCTTGCAAAACTTGCATCCAAAAGAATAAAAGAGAACTTATTCTCCTATCCTTACATCACTGAGCACATCTGTGCTCCACTATACACACACAGCGATTTGGACATACTGCCGTGCTCAGTGGAAGGACCACAGAGCAGCCCACGGAGAGTACTAAGAGACTGAAGCTGAGCACATCCCTCTTCGAGATGCTCTGACTGATAACAGGAAGGGAAACCGCCCAGGCCATGGTTGTTGAGAGTTGCCCGTGGGTGGTCCCAGATTAAATAGTAACCCTACAGCATCTCTGCTCAGCGATAGGGCTGGGGAGACCCCATGATGAAATCGGGAACATGCTTTCATCCCAGTGAGGTCTCCATCTCATGGGACAACGGTGGTCATACCTCACCTCCCTGACATGGTGTGAGAGGCCCCCAGGTGTTCTCTGAGGCCCTGGGGAACACGGTTCCATTCATACCTTCATCTTCTACTCTGCAGAAAACTCCCATGTAACGTCTATTATTGTTGCTATTAAGTGCTGTTGAATTGGTTCTGACCCATGGTGGGTTTCCAAGGAGCAGCTGGTGTGCTTGAACCACCAACCTTGCCATTCAAACCAACTTGGCAGTCCAGTGTATTAACCCACAGTGCCAACTTAACCCAGAGGACTAGCTTCTCTCTCTCTTGATAGATAGATAGATAGACAGACAGACAGACAGACAGATAAGATGATAGATAGATAGATAGATAGATAGATAGATAGATAGATAGATGATAGATAGATAGATAGATAGAT
>NW_006408559.1:14855550-14879244 GCF_000296735.1 Chrysochloris asiatica
GATAGATAGATAGATAGATGATAGATAGATAGATAGATAGATAGATAGATAGATAGATAGATAGATGATAGATAGATAGATAGATAGATAGATAGATAGGTTGGGTTGATAGGTAGATGATCAAGGTGTTTGGACTGGGATAGTCCTGGTACGCTGCTGTAAGATCAGCACTGGACCACTAAGCACAATATCAGCGGTTTAAATCTACTAGCCACTCCGAGGAAACCCTATACAGGGTCGCTATGGGTCAGAACTGACTCAGGGACACTTAACAATAACAGAGGACAAAAGAGAGAGAAGCAAGTATGTAGGTGGGAACCGTGCATTGCCAACAACCAACAACATTTCAAGGATTTTCCTTTCTCTGTCCCTCCCTATGGTCCCCACCCCCTGAGCAGAGTGAGGCTGTGACATCAGGAAGCAGAGCCGTAGCAGGGCGGGACAGCAGAAAGATAGCCGGATACAGAGTTAATTTAGTGTATTTACTGATGGAGCAATGTTTGCACATTATTTAACCAGCCTTGGCTTGTTTCCTTGTGTATAAATTGGGCCTAAACGGTCATCAGATTAGTAGTGATGAGAATTAAATACAACAGATTAAAGCAAAATAGCTGCTGAATGTACTGGAAGTATTAGTTACAACGTCTGCTTTCCACGCTACGCTTAGTCTGAACACCCTTCAATGTGTATGTGGGTGCTTTTCAATTTGGCCATCTCTCTCTGTGGTACCATAGGATAAGCACTGGACCGCAAGTTCGGTTTAAACTGCAAAGTTGACGGTTCAAACTCACTAGTTGCTCCTCAGAAACCCTACACAGGGTGGTTATGAGTTGGAACTAACTCGACAGCATTTAACAACAACAATTTCTACTCATTACTAGTAACCACTTCCCTGAGCGAGTCTTTAAAAACACATAGAAAAATGTCAAGCCCACTGCCAAAGAGTCTGTTCCAACTCACTGTGACCCTGTATAGGGTTTTCCGAGGCTGTAAATCTTTTCGGGAGCAGAAAGTATCGTCCTTCTCTTGTAGAGAGTTTGAAGTGCTGACTTTGCAGTTAGCAATCCAGTGTTTAGCTGTATCTCGTTACCTGTAGGTGGTATGGAATCCCTGGATAGTCCAAATAGTGAATGCACTTGGCTGCTCACTGAAAAGTAGGAAGTCAAAGTTCAACCAGAGGCACCTTGAAGTAAAGCCTGGCCATCTCTGCTAAGCCAACCAACCACTGAAAAACCCTATGGAGCATAGTTCGATGCTAATACCCATGGGGTATTACAACATGAGTTCGAGTTCATCCTAGGACAACGGGTTCGGCAACTGGTAGGTGATGAGCTAGGACATGAGGAATCAATTAGTGTTAAAGTATCTATTCTTCTTTAGCAGGAAAGGTTACTTTAGTGGAAAGGAAAGGAAGGAAGAAAAGAAAGGACCAAATGTTCATTGGGAGCCCCAAGTTATTTTTGACCAGCACGTGTGAAGAACTTCAAACAGAAAACACAAAGCGTAGCACCCACCACTCTGCGCGGCATAAAGTAGGGGGCATGGCGTCTCCTGCAATCCGATTTCAGGGCCATGAGTATGTGTGTGCTGGTGATGGAAATTTGAATTCATGTGGTGGGTCAAGTCAGAAAAAATGTAAAAGCCATTGGAATGGGGCAAAACAGCAGGTCAGAGTGGGAATAAACTGTCTGCTGTGAAAGAGACCTCACCTCTGTGAACCCAAGTTATTTCTGCATCGCATACTCCTTGTGATCCAGCCTGAAATCCCACCATCTTCAGCCATACCTGAATTCACCTCGGAACCCTAGCATGCTATCAAGCCAGGTTCCTTAGAAGCCGGCTAGCTCATTCTTAGAGTGTTGGGAGCCAAATCCAGGCAAAACACAACGCTCTCCTTTCTGATACAAGGGACAGCCTGGTCGTTATTTTCAACCTAGAATTATGTCTCCAAGTGGGACCCCTCCACCTCCAACAGCCCATCGCAGACACCCAAGGCCTTGGTGAAACCTCCATCCAGAAATCTTTGCACCACTGTGCACACACACACACACCCTTCCTGGGTGGTTGGCCAAAGGTGATGCAACACAGCTCTTAATTCTCAACTCCCAGGAAAATTGGCCACCTAAGGAAGCCTCCTGTTTGCCACAGTCCCCAACCCCACAGTTCCGTTCCTCCTCATCCCCAGCAGGAACTCAAGTACTTGTCGCAGTGAACTTGGCTGCTAAAAGGAAAGTTGTGCGGCCCAGCGGAAGAGAGACGCGGGCGCTCGGGCCTTAAGCTCAGGGGCTCACCTGGGCTTCCTCCTCTCTACTGGGCAGCCGGTTTGCCCAGCGGAAAAAACAGGGAGAACAAAAGCATGTCCTACTCCGGCCACAAGAGGGGACAATCAGGAGCAGGTACAAGCCCTAGGGGCCAGATCCACGGGGAGCCAGGGGGGCTCGGACAAAGCGGGGTCCAGGGACGCGCAGACTCAGCACCCCCTACCCCGTCTCGGTTAGGTGGGGGGGCGAGGCCCAGTCTGGAGTCCAGAGTCGCCTGGCAGGGCAGGTGCGAGGAGTGGAGAGTGGGGGTGCAGGTGTGCGGGGGTGCAGGTGTGCGACGGTGTAGGGGCGGGTAAAAGTGAAGGGGTGCAGAGACGAGAGTGCAAGTACTGGGATGCGGGGGTGCAGAGACGATATGCAAGTGTTGGGGTGCGGGGATGCAGGGGCGGGGTGCGAGCAGTAAGCCCTCCCCGCCTCCCCCAAGGCCCGGGAGGAGGCGGCAGGATCCCCCAGCCCATCCCGGCCCGGCTCAGCGCGGCGCTTACCCGAGCGGGGATCGAAGGTGACCACGAACACGGCCACCACCTGGTCCTCCTCCACGTCGCCCAGCTCCAGACGCCCTGGCTGCAGCAGCACCTCGGGGGCTCCCAGCTCCTCGGGCGCCCGCGCGCCCCTGGCCCAACCCCGGCCTTGGGCCTGCAGCTCCGGGGCGCTCGGCGGGGACACGGCGGGGCCCTGGGCCCAGCGCAGCAGAGGCGCTGCGTCTCCCCGCTCCACCATGGCGCGGCGGGAGGGGACCCGAGCGAGGGGCGGGGACGAGGGGCGGGGACCTGGCAGGGCGGGGGAGCGGGGCGGAGCCGGGATCAGGAGGGGACCGCCCCCGAGACCCTCCTCCTGGCTTCCCGCCTTGTACCCCTTTTGCTCCGAAACCCGGCCCGCACAGCCCTGGTTCACCTGCCTCCCGCGTGGGCTCAGGTGCTCTCTCACCTAGGGGCGTGGCTGACGTGCCACTCCATCTATCCGCCACCCGGACTTCCGAAGTCCTGGTCCTGGGGCCGTGACGGCGGTGATTACATAACTCTGGAGGTGGAACACGGAGCCGAGCCCGCGGGGTTTGCGCGGCGGGTGCGGCCTGGCGCCCCCGGCGGAAGCTTCAGTGTCCCGCCTCGGTGTCGTGTGTGACCAGGTCTGGACCCCGCGAGGGAGCTGGAGAGGGCCCCGCCGGTCTCCCAACTCTGGGGCCTCCAGCTCCGTGACCCTTCCATCTCAGGGGGCTCCAGGTGGGCTTGGGGCGTCCAACTCAGGCCTGGCCTAGCGCGTCACGGTCCACTCCACAGAGAGAGGCTCACTTACTGCCTTTTTGGGTGCGGGACTTGGGCTAAATGTATGAAAGCTGCAAGCAGCCCCACCGGTCTAGGGGAGAGATATTAGTAAGCACCTTCATTACCACTGGGTTCTGGTTCTGACCCTAAGCAGCAGCTCTGGCCAATCACTGGGTGCTAGCTCCTTGGTATTGGGGTTCAACCCTGTTCTGACTGTCCCTGGATTTACAGCACAGATCTGAAACGCCCCAGCCTGACACAGGCCCATAGATCCACCAGGTTCTCCTGTAACAGGTAAACTGGAGCTTCCTGGATCTCTCACTCACTGCTCAGTTATTATACTGGTAAATCCTGGTGCTGTAGGATCACCGCTGGACTGCTAACCTTAAGGTCAGCAGTTCAAATCCACCAGCTGCTCCATGGAAACCCTATACAGGGTCGCTGTAAGTTGGAACCGACTCGGTGGCACTCAACAACAACTACAGTCCTGGCAGCAGTTCAAACTCACCAGCCACTTCTGGAAGCCCTACGTTGTTAAGTTCCATTGAGTCGATTCTGACACATAATGACCCTGTATGGGATTTCCAAGAAGTGACTGGTGGGTTTGAACTGCCCACCTCGCGGTTCGCTGCCCAGTGCTCATCTTAGAGTGCCACACAGAATAAACAAAAGAATGTCGTAGAGTCATGGAGAATCCTTGTGACAGTGTAGAATTGCTCCGCCGGGTCTTCCTGGCTGTGGTCTTTTTGGCAGCAGATCTCTAGGTCTTTGTTTCACAACACTGCTTCACGGGTTCAAACCACAATCAAATCACTGACAACTGGTTGAGTTTGGTTTTGGATTTTAGTTGAGTGCAAACTCTGTACCACGTACCACCCAGGCACACGGACTTCCTGTTGGTGCTAGGTGCTGGCGAGTCAGTTCTGACTTACAGTGATCCTACATCTAACGAGATGGATCGGCCAGGTGGCATCATTGATGGCGTCAAGTGTGGCAGCGGTGGTGAGGTTGGCCCAGGATCGGACATTGTTTCGTTCTGCTGTACATGGGGTCGCTATGAGTCGGTTCCGACTCGATGGCACCTGACAACAACAACAACAACATACAACAGAATGACACTGTGCCCTGCCTCGGCCTCACGATTGTTAGCTGTGAGCCCATTGCTGCTGCCAATGTGTCATTCCATCTCATTGGGAGGCTTCCTTTTTTTCACTGACCCTCACTTTACTATGATATCCTTCTCTAGGGACTGGTCCCTCCGGACAACATGTCTGAATGAGATGAAGTCTCACCATCGTGGATTCCAAGAAGCACTCTGGCTGGACTTCTTCCAACACAGATGTGTTTGTGCTTCTGGTAGTCCATGGTACTTTCAATATTCTACTCCGACATGATCATTCAAATGCATCAATTCTTCCATGGTCTTCCTTACTCATTGTCCAACTTTGACATACACAGGAGGCAACTGAAAATGTCTGGCTTGGGTCAGGCCCACCTTAGTCTTCAAACTGATGTCTTTGGTCTTTAACTCTCATGCAGCAGATTTGCTTAATTGTCGTTTATTCCTTGACTGCTACTGATCATGGATCCAAGCAAAATGAAGTCTTTGACCCCTTCAATCATTTCTTCATTTACAATAACATTATTTATTGGTCCACTTGTGAGGATTTTTGTTGTCTTTGCACTGGGGTGTAATCCATACTGAAGGCTGTGATCTTTGATCTTCATCAATAAGTCTTTTAAGTCCTCTTTGCTTCCAGCAAGCAAGGTTATGTCATTTGCATATCACAGGTTGCTAATGAGTCTTCCTCCAATCCCGATGCCATGTTCTTCATATCACAGGCAAGTAACATTTTGCTGAAGATCATTTAAAAACTCCGGCACTAGTACATTGACAGGGAAGTGCCAGAAATTAAAGCTGAATTCAGATGAGGACGTGGAACAAGGCGGGTGTCATTACCGATGTCAGATGGATCTTGGCTAAAAGCAGAAAACACCAGAAGAATGTTTAGTTGTGTTTTATCGACTATGCAAAGACATTAGACTGTGTGGATCATAACAAACTGTGAATAATATTGCAAAGAATGTGAATTCCAGAACACTTAATTGTACTCATGAGGAACCTGTAAATACTGAATGGTTTAAAATCAGGAAAGGTGTGCTCCAAGGTTGTCTCCTTATTCACTCTGTATGCTGAGCAAATAATTTGGGAAAGTGGATTATACGAAGAAAAGTGTGGAAGCAGGTTTGGAGGGCACAGGCCAGCTGCTCAAAAGTGCTGAAGACGATGGTGATATCGACTAAAGTCTACATTCACAGACAGAAACGGACTCCCTATCTGAGCATGCATTCTGTCTCTCCTCCGTCTCCTGGATGGAATTTAGTGATGGAATGGTGCTGCCAGGCAAGGACAGTAGTGGCTCAGGGATAGGATGCCTGCCTTCCATGCGAGAGGCCCCTGGTTCAATTCCTGGTCTATGCATCTCATGCACAACCACCAGCCCTGTGGCAGTGTAGGCTTGTGTGTTGCTAGGATGCTGCAGAGGTTTAAGCAGAGCTTTCAACATAAATGGGCTAGGAAGGAAGCTATGGAAACCCACTTCTGAAAACCATCCAGTGAAAACCTTGTGGACCACAATGGTCCAATCCTGTGGTACACGAGGCCACCGTGAACTGGAGCCAGCTTGATATCCGCTAGTGAGACGACGAGGCTGTAGTTCAAAAGCCACCCAATAGGAGGCTAAGTCAAAAAGTATTGCTACTAGGGTTCCATCCCCAACAAATCCTGTTTCAGCATGTCACTGTGATCAGACAAGCTCTCTCAGCGGTACGCTTGCCTTAGTCTGGTTAGGACACCTTCCACAAATAAGGCCCAATTAAAATGGTGCCTTCCGAGGGGGTCTGCTGAGCAGGTCAATTGAATTCAAGGCAGAGAGGTCAGTTCAAAAAGCTCTGATGACTAGTTCTGGGGTAAATGGGTCATCTTGATAGCTTTTTTTGAAGGGCACAGATGATCGGGGGGGCTTATTGCAAGCAAGAGGATTTTTCCCTTTCTTTTAATTGAAAACTACACTGGTCAAGAGAATTGTGCTGAGGAATTGTTTTCCATCTCAGCAACGTACCTGCTCATTCTTCAAGGTTAGCAGGGACTGGTCTATGAGAATCTGATCCACCCTACAGCCTTGAGCTTGCCCTTTCAAACTTATTTTTTGTTTTTAAAATTCAAGGAACATTGAAAAGAAACACAATTCTCAAGGGTGCCCAAACTGCCATTTTGACAAGATGTAGAATCTGAGAGCGCAAAATTCTTTGGGGGTTACAGCGATGGAAACGTAGACTTCGAAGTATATGTAGCCCTAGTTGGAGAATATGTTGAGAAACAATACCTTCACATTCATTTTTGTTCAATAAAGGTTTTCCATGATTTTGTAGCAATACTTTCTGACATACCCTCAGATGTCTACATTTGTAAATACAGTTTATACTACATCTCCAAGCATTAAGTCTATGTATGTTAAATAAAATATAGAACAACTTTTTTTTTATCTATGTTGTTGTTAAGCGCCGCTGACTCCTTTCCCATTCACGGTGACCCTGCGTAGGGTTTCCAAGGCTTTAAATCTTTGGAAGCGCAGAAGCCTCATCTTTCTCCCTTGGAGCAGCTGGTGGTCTCTCAGTCCTGTGCTTATCCTACAGGGCCATCGCACTACTGATTTGATCTATACTCTATCGTTTTAAGAGGAAGACCCCCAACGAGCTGGATTGGCCAAGTGGCAGCATCGATGGACTCAAGCGTGGCAACAGTAGTGAGGTGGCCCAGGATCGGGTAGTGTTTCGTTCTGCTGTGCATAAGGTCACTCACTATGGGTCGGGACCGACTTGATGGCACCTAACAACAACAACAATCGTTTTTATGTATACTCTCACCCCTGAGCTGGATTAGGGCTTTTGTATCTGGTCACTTCTAGGAGATCAGCTGTTCATGGTTTAACATCACTGCTGGTGTTATTGTGAGTGTTACCGGGGGCTTGCTGAGGTCAAGTTCTCACAGAGAATGATCTGTTTCCTTTGCCAGCCATCTGGAGGCACCACCAAGCCGAGGCTCCTCTGAGTAAACTTCTCTGTGAGCTTCTTTGAACCACGTGGGTCGTGTGAATTTAAAGTAGAGTTAGCGTGAACACTGGCTTGCAGTTTAAATTCTTAGGAGAGATATGTTTTCTTCCTCCATCCAGTGATAACATGGAAACAAGCTAACTTCTTCCTGGTCTTTTCTGTGCGGGACTCTTATTTGCCCCAGTTTTACATGGAAGAATTGATGGATTTGTTTTGGTTATTCTCATCTTTTATAGTCTCTTTTTTAATCCATTGTTGTACTGCTGTTAAGTGCCAAACAGTCAGTTCTGACTCAGAGGCATGATCCTGTATAGGGTTTCCAGGGAGCAGCTGGTGGGTTTGAGCTGCTGACCATGAGGTTCGCAGTTCAGTGCTGATACAGCGCCACACCCGGGGTCCTTTTAATACGTATGGGTACATAACAAATTGGAGTCCTGATGTGGCACTGTAAGAGAAGCATTGGACTACAAACCACAATGTCGGCAGTTCAAATCTACCAGCTGCTCCTTGGAAACCCTATACAGGGTCGTAATGAGTCGTATACAACTCAACAACACTTAGCAGCAGCAAAGCTCTGTTGGAGTCCCTAGGTGGTGCAGATTGTTAAGCGCTTAACTTCTAACCAAAAGGTTGGCAATTCAAGCCCACCCAGAAGTACCTCAGAAGAAAGGCCTGGCAATTGCTCCCTAAAGTTCCCAGCCTTGGAAACCCTATGGAGATGCAGTTGTACTTTGCACATTTGGGTATCAATTCTTCTATGGTCTTCCTTATTCAGCCTCGAAAACCCTACATAGGGTCTTTCTGAGTTGGAACTGCCTCAGTGGTACACAACCACCACCACTGCGTAGGGATGTATGTAGAGGAACAGAGGGAAGACTCGGCTACCTGCAATGGATGACCTGGTTTTGTACCAATATTAATGGGCTTCGCCTGACATAAGCCTGAGTCAGGGTGTGTTGCTCCTGGCCTCGGTCAGATGCCTGTACAGACAGAACCCATCGAGTATTGTACTTCTCCGAGGGCAAGTGCAGGCAACACTCAGGTGTTGAGCTATGGCAGGTTGTGAGCGAGGTGGCAGTCCAGGGGTCAAGTGTGTTCGCGCACTTTAAAGTCTTGGCTGCACTGCCAAGTCTTTGATTCACAAAGACAAGGGCCGCCATTCCATTTCACTCTTGTTCAGACGAGGCATCATCACTTAAAATCGCCCCCAGAGGAAAAGGACATTTCAAGTTAATGCTTGCGGACTGAGTCTGGTCATGTTTTCAAAATTGATGTTGATTGTGGTTCCCTTTCAGTGAACTGTGGCTTATGAGCCCTTTTGAACAAGTCACCCTGGGGGTCTCAGTGCCCTTGTTAATTCGCCTGAGTTCTCCATCCAGCGAGAACGGAGTTCTTTTGTCTCACATGTTCCCTGTTTATTGGTTCTTTTTCTACACTGTTTATTTGCTTCATGAAATATAAAGGACCCTTTCTGTCGATTCTGGCTCATAGCGACCCCGTAAAACAGTGTAGAACTGCTCCTTAGGGTTTCTGAGGCCGTCAATCTTCACAGGAGCAGACAGTCTCATCGTTTCCTAACGATAGGCTGCTGGATTCGAACTACTGACCTTGCAGTTAACTTACCGCACCAGGGCCCCTTTTATAAAATATAAAAGTTTTAAATTTTGTATCATCAAACCTACCAATTGGTTTTGTGATTTCTTACATTGCTTCAACATTTAGAAAGTTGGTCCACGCCCAGAAATTTGACGAACTTTGATTTTTCTTGAGGTTCTTTATAAGGTGATTTTCCACATGCAACTCGTTAGTCTGATGTTTATATGTAAATATGGTTATTATTTTAAAGTGGTATTGATTAGTTAACCAATGATCGCTACATCTTTTATTGAATTGTTCTTTTCCTGCCTATGATTTCTAAAGTATGCTATTGAATTATTGGTATTTATTAATCTGTATTCCAGTGGAAAACATGAGGCTTTCTGTTCCCACAAAGATTTAAAGCCTCGGAAACCCTGTTCAAGTTCGCAATGAGTCAGAACCAACTTGACAGCACTTAACAACAAAGATCTTCCTTTATGCTTACGGGATTATTTTGTGCCACAGAGTCGATTCCAATGCCTAGTACAGAGGGGAACTGTCCTACTATCATCTTTATGGGAACAGATCTCTCTTCCCTTGGAGTGGCTGCTAGCTTTAAGCCGCTGAACTTTTGATTGACAGCTGAACACTTAACCATTTCACCACCAGGGCTCCTTATGTGCACATTAAAAACCAAAAGTCAAACCCACTGTCAGTGAGTCCATTGTAACTCGTAGCAACCTTATGTCGGGTTCTGAGACTAAATCTTTACAGGAGCAGACTTAACAACAACAGCTTTGTCCTGAGGAGCCGCTGGCAGGTTTGAACCCCCAACCTTGAGGTTAGCAGCTCAATGTCTAACCCACAAACTAATTTAATAACCATATATATATATTTTAACATTCTCTGTTTAAGAGGAATAGTTTTCTTGCTTTATCTTTATTTTCTAAAGAAAAAAATAAACCATTTTTCCTTGTGAAGGTTTCAATCATTTTACCCAGTGCACCCCCCACAAGTGAGACTTTTCATCAAATTGTGTAAGAATTACATATTTCTTGGACAATAACAAAAACATTAGTAGTGTGAGTCCACTCTGCAGTACCTCAGAAGAAAGTCCTGGTGATCAGCTTCTAAAAGCCTGCCATTGAAAACCCTGTGGAGCCCATTGTACTCTGCACACATGGACGCTCCCCTGAGAGGACCCAGAGACAGCTGGTGTAGCTGGTCTGCTCCAGACTCCCAACTTACTGACTCTTATTTCATGGACCTGAATAAACACCAGCCCGCTGCATTAATATCTCCTGACTTTCCTCCCTAACCAGCTGGACTGTAGACACTTGTTGGTGTGGTCCAGCTTGGTCAGCAATGGTGTGAGGATGAACAAAATGGAATAAAACCCTTTACCTACAAGTTGATTCTGTAATCTTTGATAGAACAGATTTCTCTAATCTTTTAAGAAAAATACTGCCACATCTTTCTCCCTCAGAGGGGCTGGTGGGTTCGAACCGCTGACCTTTCAGTTAGGAGATGCACACTGTAACCACTGTACCACCAGGGTGCCTTAATGAGACGGAATGTTGTTGTTAAGTGCCATCGAGTCGGTTCCAATTTATAGTAACCCTGTACATGGTTTCCAAGGAACAACTGGTGGATTTGAACCACTGACCTTGTGGTTGAAAGTCCAGTGCTTATCATACAGTGTCACACCAGGAAAGTTGTTGTTAAGTGCCATTGAGTCGGTTACGACTCACAGTGACCCTGTATAGGGTTTCCAAGGAGCGGCTGGGGAGTTTGAACAGCCGACCTAGCAGTTAAAACCGACCTTGCATCCAGCTCAGTGTCCCACTGTGTCACACCAGGAGATGTCCCCAGTAACCAAATTATCTGAAATCAACACATCCCTCCCTCTGGTGGTGGTGGTGATTGTGTTCCATTGAGTCCGTTCTGATTCACAGCGACTCTGTATAGGAATTCTGAGGCTGTAAATTATTACAGGAGCTACAAGCCTCATCTTTCTCTTGTGGAGCGGTTGGTAGATTTGAACTGCTGACCTTGCTGTTAGCAGCTCAGCTCACAATCCACTATTCTACCAGAGCGCCTTTCCCTTCCCATTACGCCTCTTCAATTTGCATCTGGGCTGACAAATTTGAAAGATTGACTCATAGCAACTCTGTGTAGGGTTTCTGAGAAACGGCTGGTGGGTTTGAACCACTGACCTTGTGGCTATCAGTCCACTGCTTATCCAACAGCGCTACACCAAGAGTCCACGACCAAAGGAAAGATCGGTGCTAAGACAAGGAAGGACATCAGGACTGACATGGAGGGTCAGTGAAAGCCAGGAAGCCCTCCCCAGGATGGATGGATGCGATGGCCTCCACCATGGACTGTAACACACAGGAGTCCTGAAGAGGACCTGGGCCCGGGCCACGTTTGGTTCTGCTTTACATAGGCCCTGGGGACGCCGGGGTTAAGTGCTCAAAGGCTAACTAAAGGGGTTTGGTGGTTTCCTCAAGAGAAAGACTTGGAGATTTGCTTCCCTAAAGAAGACAACTGTGGGAGCCCTGTGGGGCAGTTCTACTCCGTCCTGTAGGATCTTGGTAAGTCAGATTTGCTCTGATGGCAGTAGGGTTCATACACAAGGTCCCCATGAGTAGGCGTAGATGACTCAATGACAACAGTTCAGAACCCTTACCCACAAACGTCACCTGTGACTGACAGCACGTGGGAACAGGAGCAGGAAGGTTCTGACAGAATTACTGCCCATCACAAGAGGTGAGGATTGCCACAAGAGGTGGGGACCACC
The DNA here is from genome assembly GCF_000296735.1 of Chrysochloris asiatica. NCBI lineage: Eukaryota > Metazoa > Chordata > Mammalia > Afrosoricida > Chrysochloridae > Chrysochloris > Chrysochloris asiatica. The sequence continues at coordinate 14,867,628 of NW_006408559.1, forward strand.
ACAAGGGATGGGGACCACCACAGGAGGTGGGGACCAACACAAGGGGTGTGGACCACCACAAGAGGTGTGGACCACCACAAGGGATGGGGACCACCACAAGGGGTATGGACAACCACAAGAGGTGTGGACCACCACAAGGTATGTGGACCACCACAAGAGGTGGGGGCCACCACCACAAGAGGTATGGACCACCATAAGAGGTGGGGATCACCACAAGGTGTGAGGACCACCACCAGAGGTGGGTGAAGTTGCATCCTTAGGCAAACAATGTGGTCATAAATGAGGGAGATGGAGGATTATAGCAAAGGGAGAGGAAAGTCAGGTAACAACTAGGTGCACGTGGGTGATGCCATGATGCCTCCCTTTGGCCCTGCCTCAGGTCTTGCTCCTGAGTTCTGGGAAGCAGGGCTGGCTACTCTAGATACAAGGGTCATTCAGCTCCAGCCAGCTGGGGGACAGACTGGCTGCACCTGGCCTGCTGATCAGAAAACAGGAAACACGGTTGAGCGTGCGTCTCAGCTAGTACTAATTTCCTCCCCGGGCGCCTGCTCGAAACCCTCTCCCTATGGTGACTTCATCTCAGCCGGCCTCTGAGGGTTGCTGGCCCCCTGACAGAGTGAGCAGTGGAGGACCGCAGGCTGTGAGCAAGTTTACTTTATGTTGACCTATTTGGGAAAGTTTGTGTGAGAGGCAGGGGCCAGGAGAGGGTGGGGAGCACACCTAAAGCCTGGCGCACTCATGTTCCCTGAGGTGGTCTTCATAGAGTTAGCCCCCAGGAGTTCTGGTTTGGGAGATGGGGGTGAGAGGGCAGAGGTTGGTGAAGAGGCAGAAAATGCGTGACATAATGGCCAAGGGAGCAATGGAAATGGAATTGGTTTCAGTCACAATGGGACTCCAGTGTGGTTCTCAGCGCCTCCCTGAGCGATACTGGGGGTCTCCTGTCTGCCGCTGTCCATTTTCATGGGCCGCCTGAGCCTTGTCCTGCTTCTCCTTCAAAGAGCTTTTACCCCTCACCACAAGGCTTCCACGAGAAAGAGGAACTGAATTAATGAATACAAGTGACAAATGATGAAGACAAGCATCCACCCACAGCCATGGGGTCGATTCTGCCCCTTTAGATCGTGTAGGGCAAAGCAGAACAGCTCTCTGGGGTTTCTGTCCATCTTGATGGGGCCATACTGACTCCTTTTCCCAAGGATTGGCTGGTGAGTTTGAACCGCCATCTTGGTGTTTGCAGCACTTAACCATCAGGGTTCCTTAAGATAAGCATACAAAACATTTTACAAGTTAAAGGCATTTTTGGCAAAGCAACTGTTGTTTGCTGACACTTCTCTGTGTTGCTGGCGTTTCTTTGGCCACTTTCAAAATCCACCCGATTTCCAAAAGTATTAACTGCTCTTACTAGGGGGTCCAGTATCTGAATTAGGGCAGATGGATTTGGCAAAGATCTAAGGTATTTCTGCAGTAGGGACATAAACTCCAGCCATGATGTGTTCCAGGCGGTTTGAGGATCGCTGTGAGACCCAGGTGATGCTGAGTTCTAATCACCTCTTGTTCGCTCTGTGCTTACAGCACTCGGCTGCTTGGCTGCTAACTGAAAAGTCAGGTGATTCAAGCCCACCAGTTGCTCTCTGGGAGAAAAATTGTGGCCGTCTGCTTTCTGTGAAGGTTCCAAGCTTGGAACCCTGTGGGACAGTTCTACCCTGCCCTACATGACACAGTGAGTCAGAATCCACTTGACAAGCAATGGGTTTTTCGGTCATTGGGTGGGAGGGATGTAGAAGGAAAGAGGGGGTGCTATTTATAAATGGTAAGTACAAAAGAGTGAGAATCATTGAATCATTTCTTTACAAGTCTTTTTTTCTTAAATGTTTTATTGTGAATTATACGAGAATTTACATGGGAGAACATTAATTTTACATTCATTCTATCATATATCGTCTCATTGCCATGGTTACAATCCCCTCCATGCATCATCAACCAACCAAAGGGTATACCCTGCAATCCTGCCCCCTGTAACCACCCCCCAGGTCTTCAGCACACAGTCGCTCTCCCTCTCTGGATCTAAAGTCTCCAGCTGCTCCATCACTCCACATCATCATCTCTGCCTCTATTTCAGGCATCGCTGCTTCTCTGGGTAGGATCCCGCTCTCCGCTCTTCTCCCTTGATGGTCCTAGGGACCTCCGCTCCTAGACTGACCAAGTCTTTTAAATGCCATGTTAAATAACAGGATCCTCAGGGTCTTTTGTGCATGGGGTCAGGAGACTGTGAGCTACTTAGAGACCCACACAGAGATTGGACTTAGTTGCTCAGAGTCGCTGGTGCTTCCTTCCAGCACAGTAGGGATGAGGATGAGCTGGTCTTGTGGAGGGAGAGAAGATGTACTTGTGGACAGACACAGCTGGGGCCCCGTGTAACTGGGGTGGAAGGGGCTGCAGAAGTTAGAGACTCACCCTGCATTGTCCTTCTGATAGACCTCCTGACTCAACGTGGAGATGGATGATGGTGAAATTAACAAAGAGCTGAAGCAGAAGCTAAACTTCTCCTGTGGTGAGGACGAGCTGAAAAAGGAAGAACACGAGGAAGCAGCAGAAAGTCCCAAGGTCCAGGTCCAGACCCCAGAGAGGTTGGACCTACAGCAAGAAGAGGCTTGGGTCAGCTCTCCCAGGACTCCCCTTCGCAGCACCCATGGACCTCATGTGGGTCAGGGGCAGGAGGATATGAGTCCTGATTCTGTGTGGAGGACCTCAATGTCCAGCCCTCTCACCTGTCCCCAAACACCAGCCCCGGTGTACAAAAGGAGAGCATCACAGCATCTTGGCAGCCCCGTCACACCCAAGGTGAGTGAGCGATGGGGGAGAAGGTCAGCAGGTATGTGATACATTTGTCTAATGTGTGGTGGGTCCTCAACAATGTGCTCACTGGTGACAATTAAGAAGGGTCTGGTTACCAGAAAACAGAATTAAATGTCTTCTCCAAATCTTTGGAACCAGTGGAAGTTCAAATAATTCTTGGATAGAGAAAAGCTCCTTGTTAAAGAATATGGAAACGGGAAGGAAAATGGGGATTGAACTAAACCATGGGCCTTACAGATGAAAAAAATCAAAGTCCCAAGGGATGAAGTTATCTATTGCTAGATCAATGCCTAGAAACCCCAAATTCTGCCGCTTCTATTCTGGTTCTTTTTTATGCTTATTATATAGTCTTCTTTCTATGCTATACTTAATCTGTTGTTTCTTTCCACCCAGCTGGCTCTATTCTATGTTTCCAGAATGCTTACATCCTCTGTTGGAACACAGTCATCTCTTTGTACCTGCTCATTCTATCTCTTCCTTCACCTCATGATGGAAGACACTTCTGATACATGATCGGTCTTCAGAAGTTTCTGGGAAAGTGAAATTGAATATGAAATGTTTCCAGGGACTTTTTGAACCCCCTTTATGTATGAGCGAAGAGGTGACTTGATGCTTCTTTATAAACTGAAGATGTGGCGTTCATTTCGTAGAACTACCATAACAAAGTACCACAACCCGAATGGCTTCTGGGAACTGATCTTTATTGGTTCACAGTTCTGGAGGCTAGGACTCTAAAGTCAAGGTGTGGGCAGGGCTCTGAGGAGGGCTCTGTTTCATGTCTTCTAGTTTCTCGTGATGGTCAGCGATCCCTGCATTTCTTGGCTTGTAGTTCCAGCTCTTCAATCTCTGCCCTCATTGTCCCACAGCTGTCTTCCCTCTGCTTCTCTGTGCGTCTCTTCTCTTTAATAAGGCCACCAATCATACAGGATTAGGACCCGCACTGTGGGCTAGTGCACCACACTGCAAATCCATTTGAACTGCAAGGTTGGCAGTTCAAGCTCACCAGCAGTTCCTTGGAAACTCTATACAGGGTCACTATGGGTCAGAACCGACTCGATGGCACTTAACAACATGTATGACTTTACATTAACCCTACTGCCAAACAAGGTTCCATTCACAGGTACAGGGCTTTTGGGAGGGGAGCAGGCAGGGAGACACAATTCAATCCATCACAGATAGCAAGTGAACAGAAGTCCGAGCCCTCAGCACGTCCTTTGTTCTCGCTGCTCCTGGTCCTCTAGTACATCTTCCTTGTATTGATGTGGGGGTTTGGACAGGGTCGCTTCTGATAGACTCTGGACCATACTGTGTCGGCCCTGGATTGGGACCAGCTCTCCTTCCTGTTGGTTCAGCAGGAGACCCCCAAGATGATCACAAGAGCATCTGCCATCTGATTACAGCATAGTCACTGCTAGTGTGCCCTCTTAGTGCCTGCTGAATACAGCACCGCTTCTGTCGTGGGATACTGGGCTGCTAGTGTGAGTTCTAGACAAGCTGTTTTGATACGTCTGTCTGCAGATTCTCAGTGGTTCCAGTACCAACCAATTGATCATCCATGGGATTGTTGTCTAATTGGACCCATTTAATGTTTGGGAACTAACTGTTGTCAAGGGGCACTAGAGGTAATCTCTGCTCTCGAAAACTTATGACACGGCAGAGAGGAGATGTGCTTCGAGAGGGACAAACCAGGGGTTTCTGCATGGATTACTTGTCAGTACACTGAGAAGTGCAGCCAGAATGCCCCTTGGAAGCCAGGATGGCCAGACTTCGTTTTCATACTTTGGACATATTTTCAGGAGGGACCAGTCGCTGGAGAATGATAATCATATTTGGTAAGGTGAAGGGTCAGAGAAAAAAAGGAGGATCCCTAACGAGATGGATAGGCACAGTGGCAACATCAGTGGGCTCAAACATAGCAACGGTTGTGAGGTTGGCCCAGGATTGGGCAGTGTTTCGTTCTGTTGTGCATAGGGTCACTATGAGTCGGTACCAACTTGGTGGTACCTAACAACAGCAACAAATACTGATAGGGAAAGAAAGGTGGAGGATGTCTGTGATAGGAAATACAAGCGTCCATCCATGCATCCCTCCATGCATCCATCAATGCATTCACATACCCACCCACCCTCTCATCCATGCATCCATCCATCCATGCATGCATCCATCCATCCATCCATCCATCCACGTACCACCTACCCACCCTAGCCCCCATCCACTCATCCCCACCCACTCATCCATCCACCCACCCACCTATCCACACTGTCATCCATCCATGCAACTATCCACATACCCACCCATCCACCCACTAACTCTCACCCCCATCCATCCATCCATCTGTCCGTCCATCCATCCATGAATGGATGATTCATCCATCCATCACTTTAACAGAATACCATGATATGCCAGCGGACCCTCTTCTGGCGAAACCCATTCACTGCCTTCCCAACATGCCCTTACAGTAGATGAAGACAAGTAAGTGAAATAATTGTTGAAGTTCAGTCTCTGTGCCTCAGAGGAGAGGTAGCAGGTGATGAGGAAGAATTTTGAACTAATTCTCAAGAAATTGTGGAAGTCTTCCCAAGGAAGTGAGGTTTGAGAAAAGCCTTAAATGATGAGTTGACATTTGCCTTGGGAACTCGAAGGAAAGGGACCAGCAGGGATCAGGTTGTGGCAGGAAAACCACATACTACTCAGCACACAGAGTATGCAAGGGACGAGATGGAAGTCGATAGGGTGGAGCTAGATCAAGGTTTTCCAGAAGCTGTTGGCAGAGCCATCAAATGATGTGGGCAGGGCATTTTAAGAACTTGCAGCCTCCACATGTCACGTGGGCTAGAGTGTGATATGTTATATGGCTTTTGTAAACCATGCAACTCTCTCAAACATTAGCTTCCTGTGTGCACTCTGGGTGTTATGTGTGTGTGCATACAAACCGTGCCATTTACATGAGACTGTTCTATGCAAAAGTGTGGTTGTCACTGTGAGCCCAGCAAGAGAAGGAACAGCACAAGGGCAGTGGAGGTGGTGGTGTTAGGGTATTGTCCAACTTGTGGCCATTCCATAAGCAGTAGAATGAGCCATCCCATGATTCACTGTGGCTTGGACTGTTGTGAGCCACAGGGTTTTCACTGGCTGATTTTCAGTAGATCACCAGTCCTTTCTTCCTGATCGTAGTCACCAGATGCCTGTTCAGCATCCTAGAGGCATTCAAGTCTCCACTGAGTGGGGAACTGTGCATGAGGCACACTGGCCGGGAATTGAACCTGGGTCTCCCATGTGGAAGGTGAGAACCTACCAGTGAGCCAGTGATGCCCCCATCCATCAATGTGAAGTGCCATTGAGTTGCTTCTGTCTCATTGTGACTATGCATAGGTCTTCCAGGGAGTGCTTGGTGGATCTGAACTGCCAACCTTGTGGTTAGCAGTCCAATGCTTAGCCTACAGCACCACACCAGGGCTCCAACTACAGCATAGTTTTACTTGTTTTGAACCAACCACGTTTATGATTTTGAATGCGTAGTCAGCCCTTATCATGAGCCCAGGGACATTGTGTGCTAGCTTACCACTGAGGGCCCAGTCTAAACCCACGTAAAAGCCTTACACTCCAGCAATGCCATCTTTGTCTTCGTCCTTTTTTTCAACACAGAGGCTCTGGAGCGTGCTCTGTAGGCTCCCTCCGATGTGCTCTCATTACCGTCTTTTGTGATTTATCACAAGCTCTGCAGTTTCTCTGTAGACTCATAACCTCCAGTTACATTTTCACACTGTGAACCAGGTTGTGCTCCACCTTCAGCTTCTGAAGTCACGCTGGGAAGGCCCAGGCAGAGCTGATCAAAGCTGTGTGAGGAAGCTTCAAAAAGTTCATGGAAAAATTCCACTGTCTTTTGATTCCATTTCTCCATCAACCTTTTCAAGCCCCCCCAATACCTTCCCTTTGGAATGGCTCCACAGTGATATAGTTATACTGTGAGGTTCCACCATGACCTGGCTACATATCTGAACTATGCAGATCTATAGCTCAAGTATCCTTCTGGCCCCTTGTTATGGATTGAAGTGTGTCTCCCCCTCAAAAGTAAGTGTCATTGTGTCTCCATTTTTTGATTGGATGCCATTACATTGGTGAGCTTAGTGAGGCAGGGTTAGAGGTAGTGACGTTACTGGGCACAATCTATCGGGTGAGGTTGTACCTTGAGCCAATCTCTTTTGAGCTATGATAGAGATTAAACGAGCAGGCAGAGCTCAGAGGGACCTACCACCAAGCAAGAAGAGTTGGCAGTGGCGTGCATCCTTTGAGCCCAAGGTCCCTGTGCTGGGAACTTCCTAGATCCAGGGGAAGATTGATGCCAGGACACACAGAGGTCTCCAAGCACACAGGGTCCACAGACACTGAAAAGAGACAAGGACTGTCTTACAGAGCCGATGGAGAATGCAGACATGTAGTCTCCTAAACGGAGACAATGCATTTCTGCTGGTTGAGGCTGTCCACCTGTAGTCAGTAGTTCTATTAGAGCAGCGCCGGAGAATGCAGATCCCCCTGGACCTAGGTCACGGTGGTGTTCTGTTGCATCATTAGACTTCTCTCTTTGATCTTTCCTCTTGGCCCTTTGGTTAGTATTCAGACTTATGGCCCCTGATTATACCCACGTGGAATGGTAAGCCTCATTTTTCTATTTTCAGCCACTGCTAAGCTCCGAATGAAAGACTTACTATTTTTTCTTTTATTTTGGCTGGTGGGTTTGAACCACCAACTTTGTGGTTAGCAGTCCAGTGCTTATCCCGCAGTGCCATACCAGGATTTACAGTACCAGTTACCATCAATTCCATTTTTGCCTCATGGTGCCCTCATGTGTGTCAGAGTAGAACTGTGCCCCACAGGGTTCTCAGTGGATGTGTTTTCATAGGTAGATCCCATTCATGGCACCCCCCGTGTGTGTCAGAGTAGAACTGTGCCCACAGGGTTCTCAGTGGATAAGGTTTCATAAGTAGATTCCAGTCATGGTGCCCCCGTGTGTGTCAGAGTAGAACTGTGCCCACAGAGTTCTCAGTGGATGCGTTTTCAGAAGTAGATTCCACCAATGAAAATGACCCTGTGGAAAACCTGGTCAGAGTTAATATTTTAAGTCCCTTAAGTTTAACTTCCATTAGTCACTTGGTGGCATTGGTTTGGAGTCTACACAGCGGGAGGTGGTGGCTGCATCTGAGGACGCGGAGATGAGGTGCTCTCACTCAGGGACCGACAGTCCATTCCTCATTGGCTCATCAATGGCTCAGAAACCATCACTTTGCAAAGGAAAAGATTTCACAGACTACACATGGAAGAAAGTTTGAATGTAAAATTTAGCAGTAAAGGACCAGTGGTCTATAAAATGGGTTAGAGGTTAAAATCCAACATGTGAAAGTGAGGCTTTTGTCAGAAGAAAGGCCTGATGGTCAACTTCTGAAAATCATCCACTGAGAACCCTGTGAGCACAGTTCTCCTCTGACACACACACAGGGGCACCATGAGTGGGATCTGCTTATGAAAACTCAGCCACTGAGAACCCTATGGGCACAGTTCTTCTCTGACACACACACAGGGGCACCATGAGTGGGATCTGCTTATGAAAACTCATCCACTGAGAACCCTGTGGATCACTGTTCTCCTCTGGCACCCAGGGGACATTGTGAATTAGTCATTTGGTGACTCTTTTTTTCAGACTTAAATATCTTCATCTTTAACAGCAGGATGTAGGACTAGAATTGGTGGTCTTCCTAACTGCCATTAATTTCCCAGGCGGGAGTGGAGCTTATTAGCAAAACTTCATGTTCCTGTATTACCTTCATTACTCACAGTATCTAGAGGTAAATGCTGAAATCGGTATTTTCTTTAAGAAGGCCAATCACCATACAATTAGACCAAACAAACAAACAAACAAAGACCCCAAACTCACTGCCATCAAGTCGATTCTGAGTCATAGCGATCCTATGTAAGGTTTCCAAGACTGTAAATCTTTATAGGAGCCGACAGCCTCATCTTTCTCCCATGGAGCAGCTAGTGGGCTTGAACTAGCAGCCCAATGTTTATACCACATACCACCAGAGCCCCTGCCATACAGCTGTTGTTGTTGTTAAGTGCTGTCGAGTTGATTCTGACCCATAGGGACCCTATATAGGGTTTCCAAGGAGCGGCTTGGTGAGCTTGAACAACCGACCTTGCAGTTCAAACTGACTTTGCAGTCTGGTGCATTAACCCACAGCACCACACCAGGACTCCGCCATACAACTAGTAGGCACCAAATCAGATGACCTCTAAGACCCCTATCATTAAGACTACTCTTTGGCTTAAATATTCATTCGACTTCACTAACCTCATCCTAACTTCCTTTTGTCATCCCATCCAGAGGCATCTTAGCCCGACAGTGGCCTCTCCAGCAGGGAAGCTTGCCTCCCGGGGCTCCAAGAACGTGAGGCTCACACCTGTGTCCTTCCTGGATGAGGCCACCTCATTGGATCTGGTCAACATCAATCCCTTCACCCCAGAGTCCTATAGAAAGTTATTCCTTCAGTCCGGTGGCAAGAGGAAAGTCCGAGGAGAGCTGTGAGTGGCCTTCTGAGAACTGGTCATGTGGTAGTTCAAAAGTGTAGATGAATAAAGGCCAGCACTGTACACGGATGGGATGCTAAGATGTTTCACACGTTCCTTCCTTTCTACTTACCAGTGTTGATTTTAACCTGTGTTGTCACAGAGAATCTAGCCTCTGTGGGCTCTTGTGGGTGTTGCAGATGCCTTCTTCAGATTCCATGAACACATTGAAAGGGACTATGGAGTTGCATCCCGGGGCTCCTCTCGCTACTATGGGGTATCAGTGCACACTTCAGAGAGGGAGCATCCTGCTGTTTGGAGTATGTTTTGTAAATGTTGATGCTGAGACTGCACAGCATGGGTTTCAGGTTCTCTGTAGGCAGCAGGAGATGGGTGGAAGAGAGAAGATAGTGTTAATTTCAGAGATGCTGCTAAATGCAAATCCAGCTGCACTGGTCCACAAAGTCCACTGATGGGTTGTTGTTGTTAATGCTGTCGAGTCAGTTCTGATTCATGACGACCCTGTGTAGGGTTGCCGAGGAGCAGCTGGTGAGCTTGAACCACTGACCTTGCAGTTCAAACCTACCTTGCCATCCAGTGCATTAGCCTGCAGCATCACATCAGTAGACACCATCTATAGGAGGATTTGACATGTTACTCAGAGACGTTTTTTGACCACGTGTCTTGACTGGACCCAACTGCCCAATTCAAACCCATCACATCAAGTCAGTCCTGACTCAGTGACCCTACTAGGCAGAGTATAACTGCTTCTGAGGGTTTCTGAGGTGTCAATCTTTATGGGAGTAGAAAACCTCATCTCTCAACCTCGGAGCAGCTGGTGGGTTCAGGCTGCTGACCCAGAACTTAGCAGTCCAGTCAGTAGGTCACCCACACAGCTGCCTCCGGGGCTTCTCCTCAGATGGAAGCTTCCCCCAGATAGGGCAGTCCACATGCTCAGTCAAATAAATGAACAGTGGACAGTTAGGGTTTGCAGGACATTTAATGCGTGTGTTGAGTTTGCTTTTTTAGAATCAGTGCCATATGAACCAGACTAGTGGCCAGAAGAGGTTTTCTCGGCAGGGCTTCCTGGGTCTTGAGTCAACAGGACTTCAGAACCAAGTCCACACTAGCTCCCAAGCCTGCTAAGGGTGTTCGCTAAGTGACCATTTCTAGTAGTTTCTAGTGGACTCCCCTCTCACTAGGTCAGCAGGAAAAGACCACACCAATTTCTGACAATGAAGTGGTGATGTTTCAGACAGGGTGTGCTCACGCTTATTATTATGCCATTGTTGTTGTTTTATGAAGGATTCGGATGTCCCCCTCACTAACACTGCCCTGCTTTGCTATTTCTGCACCTTTGTTTCCAAAAGAAAAAATCAATAATGATTGTTTTATCAATTGAAACATTGCTTTAAAGTTGCTTTCCCAGAATGCCACTCATTGTGCCGAAGAGCCTCAGCTGATGAAAAAGTCACTGAGGTATCATAGCCAGCCATAGATTGCTGCACTTCCAGCCGGCCTGGGAGCCTGACACCCAACAGGTGCTGGGGGATGGTGGGGGTGGGGGCAGCGTTGTGGCCATGACTGCTGTGCATACTGTGTCCCTGGGAGCTTGACACTCAGCCGGTGCCGTGAGGGTGTGTTGGGAGAGGAATGGAAAGGTTTGGGACCAAGTAGAGCAACATGTGCTAAGAGTCAGAGGCAAGAAAATCCCAAAAGCATATTGAAACTGTAAGTGGCGATTTGTATCCCAAATGCTGAAGACTGGGGTTTAGAGTCATTCATTCCAGACCATCCAACTAGAAAAGGCAGAACTGAGATCTGAAAGTAGGTCTGGTTCCTTCCCAGCCATGCTGAGCCCACCACCCAACACATGCTCCGTGTCAAGCCCACAGTTCACTACCTACCCAATTTTATCAGGAGCCCTGGTGGCGCTATGGGTTAGGAGTTGGGTTGCTAACTGCAAGGTCAGTGGTTCAAACCCACGCTCTGTTCTGGGGGAGAAAAAGGAAGCTGTCTCCTCCTATGAAGATTTAGTCTCTGAATTGACTCGATGGTAGTGGTTTGGAGTGGTGCAGTGGTTAAAGCATTTAGCTCTTAGCCAGAAGGTTGGTGGTTTGAACCCACCATCTACTCTGTGGTAGACAGGATCATCTGCTTCTGTAAACACACACAGCCTTGGACACCCTATGGAGCAATC
>NW_006408559.1:14879415-14882940 GCF_000296735.1 Chrysochloris asiatica
AATATAAATATAAATATAAATTGAAGAGGGGAAGGAATGATCTTATTCACTGTTATAGTCCCAGAGTCTAGCATAGTATCAGGCTCAGTTAAGTGCCAATCATTTTACTGAAATTACTTTTTCCCCCTGGCAGTGAGGCAGCAAGTCCAGAGGGAGGCACAGAAGAACAAGAGATGCCTGCCAAGGTGAGTGGCTCTTGGACTCGCTGTTAAATCTCTGTCATTTCATCCTCTTCTCTTCTGGCTTCTTCCTCCTCTTCTGTCTCTCTAGCTCACTCACGCTTTGGAGATGCACAGATGTGCTTTCTATCTGAAATTATCTGGACTATACTCAGGCTCTCGTAGTCTTTGCTGGTTGTTACTTTGCTAGGAAGTGTCTGATATTTTATTGCTGCATCTTTACCTTGGAGTATCTTTAAATGAAAGGTTGCCACTTCTGCCTTTGCTCTGAAAAGTGAAGGTAAAAATCAAGATATTGAAAGTCTTCAAATGGGAATACAATACAGAGGAAAATGGCAAAGAACCACAGCAATCTAATTTATATGGAAAACTTTGCTTCTGAAATATGTCAATATTTACTGATTTTTGTAATGGTCACAATCTTGAAGCTCTATGGTTCCTTATTGAATCATCCAATCTAAGAAAAAATGCTTTCAATATTTAATTATGTAAACATTATCCCCAGAGATGTTTATTGCAGTCTTAGCTGTTTAATAGCGTAACTGGAAGGGGAAACAATGTGTCCAACAATGAGAAAATGGTGAAGTAAATTATACCTTTAAATCAGCAGAATATGAAATTGCCCTTTCAAACCCAAACCAAATCCATTATCATCGAGTTGATTCTGATTCACAGCCATCCTGTAGGATAGGGAGAAATGTCCCAGAGGGTTCCAAATCTCTAAGTCACTCTGAAAGTAGACTGCCTCATCTTGCTCCTATGGTGCGACTGGTGGGCTTGAGCTACTGACCTTCCCTTTGGCAGCTGAGCGCTTAACCACCACACTACCAGAGCTCCTGGTATATTATATGAAAACATACTTATGTGTAATGTTCAGTGTACAAAAAGGTTCCACATTTTATAAGCTAAATGATCAAAAACGTGCGTTATATGCAAGACAGAATTGAACCTGCTATTTTGAGCTCTTCCGATGGTGGAGACTTTGGGTAGGCACATTGCTTTTCTGTAAATTTATAAATGTTTTGATGCAATTTCAAAATTTTACTTGGACAGATAAAATGTGTTAATTTTTTAAAAATAACTTTTGAAAACTATAAGCACTTACATATTCCAACCAGGAAATACCAGCAATTCTTAGAAATCCGTTGTTGTCAAGTTCTGTTGAGTCAGTTCCGACTCATAACGACCCTGTATAGGGTTTCCGGCGAGCAGCTGGTGGGTTTGAACCATTGACCGTGCAGTTCTCAGTCCAGTGCTGATCCTACGGTGCCACACCAGGAGTCTAAGGTCACAGTATAATGTGGCACAGACACAGAAATGACTCTGACTCAGGCCTTCTCTGCTACCTGCGGATTCTATCCTTACCTTATTTTGTTATGTCTGTTTCAGACAAAAATGCCACCATTTATGGAACACTTATTTATGGAAACTCCTAGCTGTCAAGGTGACTCCAATGCATAACAACCTCATGGGACAGAGTAGGATTTAGCCTCTAAAGCTTTACCCCAGAGCAGCTGCTGGGGGCTGATCCACCTTCCTTTCAGTTAGCAGCCCAGTGCTTGATTAATCCCCTGCCCCACTAGGGCTCCTTAATAGCTATGAGATATTGCATTCAGACCCTAAATGGAGAAAGAGGGGGGAAAAATTATACAGAAGTCACTGCCCAAGAGGGCTGGCTCTCTAACATCTTTGAAATATATCTTGTATTGGTTCCAACTCATAGCAGCCCTGTATAGGGTTTCCAAGGAGCAGCTGATGAGCTTGAACCGCCAACCGTGCAGTTCAAATGGACGTTGCAGTCCTGTGCATTAACCCACAGCGCCACACCAGGACTCCCTATGCTTGTGGATGAATGTGAAATTAGACAATGTGTATGTAGTGCTGTAGGATAAGCACTGGACTGCTAACTGCAGGGTTGGCAGTTCAAACCCACCAGCTACTCCTCAGAAGCTATACAGGGTTTCTGTGAGTCAGAACCAGCTCTGTGGCACTTACCAGCCACTGCATCAGCAACAACATCCCATATATATTTAAAATACAGTAAACCAAACACTGCCATCAAATCAATTCTGACTGACAGCAACCCTGAAACCCTGGTGGCCTTTAAAATAAGCACTGGACTGCTGACCTCAAGGCCGAGAGTTCAAACCCACCAACTGCTCCTTAGGAAAAAGACCAGAAAGACTTCTGCTCCCGTGAAGAGTTAGCCTTGGAAACCCTCTCCCTGGTTGCTGTGAGTTGATATTGACACAATAGCTCCTCTGGGGTTTTTAAGTGACTTTAGAATAGAATTGTCCCCATAGGGTTCCCAAGGCTGAAATCTTCACAGAAGCAGACTGCCAAACCTTCCTCCATGAGCCCGTTGTGGGTTTGAGCTGCCAAGCTCTTGGCTAGCAGCTGAGTGCATTAACTATTACACCACCAAAGGGCTCTTAGTCACATATCTATTGATATGATTATACACATCTACATGCATATGTGAATATATTTACAATTCATCTTTATGGAGGCTAGCAAGACTTGCATAGAAGAGATGGTACAGGAAACTGATGTGGTGAATTATTTGATGTCTATTCTAGTCATAGTTTTTGTAAACTCCCAGCGAATGACTTTTTCCTGATATGTCGGGTAAGATGCTGATAGATTATGTGATTCACTTTTGAGGGATTGTTAACAGGCTTTTGATTGTAAGCACTTGGAAATCTAATTGGGGAATTGGTCAGTGTTACCATTTTGTTGAGTTTTAAATGCGCCATCTCTGAAGCACTACCATCAAAGAAGAGCCGGGAATGGAGCATGTCTTTTAGGCTCCCCTCACCCCGAAAGCCCTGCACCTTGAACCTCCCTGACCCAGTGACAGGAAGCGGTGACACCGGAGGAGGGGCAGAGGGACAGCAGCAATAGAACCAAGAGCCGGAGCACCAGACCGAGCAGGGGTTTCCCAGCCCATGGAGCAAGGACAGCTGGATGACTCTGGGCAGAAGGCTTGCTTGCAGAGCAGGGTGTCTCTAGGTCCTTAATTTGGGGAACTAAGTTTGTTGACCACCACTCATCTGTCAGTTTGTCACACTGTGGTGGCTTGTGTATTGCCGTGATTCTGGAAACTATGCCACGTGTATTTTAAATACCAGCAGGGTCACCCGTGGTAGATAGGTTTCAGCTGAGCTTCCAGATGAAGACAGACTAGGAAGCAGGAGAGGTGGCCTACTGAATGTTCAGTCACTGAAAACATTATGAATAGCAGCAGGACATTGTCAGATATTGTTGTTGTTGTTGTTGTTGTCAGGTGCCATCGAGTCGGAACCGACTCATAGCGACTCCATGCACAGCAGAACGAAACAATGTT